>NC_140243.1:20286691-20296691 GCF_949987555.1 Borostomias antarcticus | reverse complement strand
TCCCATTAGCTGTCCACCACTGAAGAGGGATGTTTTCTTTGGTTTGTTTGCCATTTTGACTTATGATTTAGCACAATCCAACATTACACTCAAACACCTTCCACTCATGCAGTCACCTATGCCCTGATTGATGACTACACATGCCATGGACATAGACGGATTATGACATGAAGGGGCCCTGGGCCCAGACATGTAAAGGCACCCCCCCCCACCTGTTTCATTTAGCACATTTTTGAATTTGCCCAATGAGACGGCACCCAATTTGCAGATGATTTGAGAAAACTCATAATAAAAGCAGCTTTATTCAGCTCGGTTTTGACTCGAGGGACTTCAACTCTGTGGGGAGGACTTGCTTTTTGGATTTCTCCCCAAAAGAGCTGAAGGGCCCATGTTGCATGGAGTACTCAGCCCCTCTGAAGTTCTATAAACACTCACTTAAAAACTACAGGTATCATGATTGTTTCTTTCTTGTGACGTCTTCAAAGTGAATGTTTGAGCTATAGCTTCAGTTTTTCAGCAGGATTTTTGAGTCTCTGTTATTGAATGAATGACTAAGCCTTTTGACTATGAGACAAGAAATGCAAAGGGCCCTGTGAGCTCTTGGGCCCCTGGGCCTGGCCCCTGGGCAGACCCGTTCAGTAATATGTCTTTGGCCATGGATTATGGTCACAGCACCCTGAACACGCCCGATCTGGGAAGCTAAGCAGGGTCGGGCCTGGTTAGTAACCGCATGGGTGGCTAGGAGCAGGTGTCGTCCTGTGTGGCGCTGATTGTGGTGTGTTGATCAGTATGTGCTGTTGTGGTGTCCTGCATGGCACTGATTGTGTGTGTGTGGGTGATCGTGAAAAAACACACCCAGTCTAGGAAGCTAAGCAGGGTCGGACCTGGTTAGTACTTGGATGGGAGACTGAGACTGAGACTGAGACTGAGTCTGTGTCCCCAATTTGATCCCAGTTCCCGAAGTGTCATTGAGCACAGTGACAATGAACCCCAAAAGTCGCTCATGTGTGACACGGTGGTGGTCTCAGCACTGTCACCTCACAGCAAGAAGGTCTCCTGGGCCTTTCTGTGTAGAGTTTGCATGTTCTCCCCGTGTTTGCAAGGGTTGCCCCCCCCCCCCACCAAAAAAAGGGCCCACTGCCCACTGTGGTCCACTTCATAAAAATATGAAACCTTGAATAGTATCATGATCATCATCCCATGCAGCAGTGTAACCTTCATCATCCTCATCAACAACATTGTCATCTCTCTCTCACCTGGCAGATCTCAGACACCTCAGACTTTGTGATGTATCCGTTCTTGTCCACGTCAAACAGCGAGAAGGCCCATTCCAGCTTCCTTGTGGTCTTCCCCGTAGAGGTCATATGCAGAGCGATGATGTACTCCTTGAAGTCTAGCGTTCCGTCGTCGTTGGTGTCGAAGGAGCGGAACACGTGGTGGGCGTATGATTTGGCCTCGCTGTCCGGGAAGAAGCGATCGTAGATCTTCTCAAACTCCTCGGGCGAGATGCGACCGGTCGGGCATTGCTTCTGGAAGTTCTCGTACCACTGGCACAGCTCGGTCTCTGTGAACTTGGTTTTCATCTTCAGATCCTCCAGGATCTCCTTGGACATGGCGCTACTTTTGGTGTTCCCCATGGTGGTGACCTGTAGGATGGCTTCAGAGTTCCTCTCGCTCTCTGGGTCGTCTCTGGCCTCCTCTGTCCCTCGCTTCTCCCACTTAACGCTGTCCCCTGAGGTGCTGGTTCTCCTGAGGATCTCTGGTATCTCCTCAAGGAACCTCTTCTTTCTTTATGTCTCCTCCGAACGTCCTCTCCTTACAGCGACTGTCCAGCCAAGCCTCCTGTCCAAAAGTAGTTATCGTCAAATAGATCAAACACATGTAGACCTCGACAATAATGTGACGACTGCATACAACCACTGTAGCCCCACCCACAAGCCCGCAGCTGACTGAAGAACAAGATGAGTGTGAGCGCAAAGAGGAGGACCTACTTGTGCACGCTGCAGAGAGGATGAAGAGGGCTAGGGATGATTGACTTTGCAATGGATGAAGGAGGGAGGGAGAGAGAGAGAGAGAGAGAGATGAGTAGGACAGGAGGGAGGAGTTAACATCAGTCTGGGTTAAGTCACTTAACGCAGGACAAGGCGGCTGAGCTTCTGAGCCAGATGAATAGTGGGTTTAATCTTCATTAGTCCTCTCTGGTCTTCCCTGGGGCTAGGAGACATGGAAGGATAGGAGACATGGAAGGATAGGAGACATGGAAGGCTAGGAGACATGGAAGGATAGGAGACATGGAAGGATAGGAGACATGGAAGGCTAGGAGATATGGAAGGATAGGAGACATGGAAGGATAGGAGTTATGGAAGGATAGGAGACATGGAAGGCTAGGAGACATGGAAGGATAGGAGACATGGAAGGATAGGAGACATGGAAGGATAGGAGTCATGGAAGGATAGGAGACATGGAAGGCTAGGAGACATGGAAGGATAGGAGACATGGAAGGATAGGACACATGGAAGGCTAGGAGACATGGAAGGCTAGGAGACATGGCCAGGGTGTCATTCACTCCAACTCTATATTCTCCGAGGACTACCTTTTTATTAACTATCTTTAGATACGGTATTGATGAGTGACAGTTGGTTGCTTGAACAAATAAACAAATTCCCATTGGTTGAGTATCAAAACCATCAGCTAATTCCTGTTCTTAAGCTATAAGAATGAGCAAGTGATGATTGAGGTTTAGGCTAGCTAGGGTTCTATCCTTTCATAATGGAATTTGAGTAGGTTTAGCTGACCAGTGGCCCCTAATGCCACGCTGCCATCTGTGCTGCTTTGCTAAACGGGCCAGTCTTAACTCAAGCCTGTCTCCTTCCTCCTGTGGTGTAAAACCCCCATGTTGGCTTATCTTGCATCGTAGCTTTGTTTGGCTGCTGTCTGTTCGGAAGGTCTGCTTCCTCCTTTGTTTTCACTTTGAGAGTTGGGTTGTGAATCACACGGCACACACACACACACACACACACACACACGCACTCACACAGACACACATACACACACGCACACACATACCCCCTCACACACACACGCATACACACACACTCACACACACATACCTACACACGCACACACACACATACCCCCACACACACACACACACGCATACACACACACACACACACACGCATACACACACACACACACACACACACACACACACACACACACACACACACACACACACACACACACACACACACGAGGCATGCATACATGCTCCAGACCATTTTAAAAAGACACCTCTTCACATCCTCAGATGTAACATGTTACAGTGAACGCCTGTTTCTAAAGGTCAGCCTTAGTACACTGAGCACCGACAGCAGAGAGTACACACAACATGTAGAGAGAATCACAACATGAGCCAGTACCTTTGTCATTATTTCACATGATTTCTTTCTTGACAGTTGTTAAACCCAACATTGAAATATGAAGCGTACAGCAATATTGCAAAGCGGCGTCCCTAACTTATAAACTTACATCAACACCAACGTCAGTGACATAGTTTGACAGTACAGTCATATTAGCTTATTAAGAAGACAGACCCCCCCCCTCTCCCCCCTAACACAACCCCAAACTGCATCATCTCATCAGGCATCTCATCAGGCCGCTCTGTCATCAACATACTGTCGGCTGTGGTCCCCTAAACCCAGCGGAACCTGCCAGCTCTGCATTATCAGCTAAGCCAATCAGGAACCTTGTTTGTAAAAGGGTTTCTCAATGATAGCCTATCAATTATTTAAGCTATTTTAGATTTCATGAAATATTCTAGATGTGTTGAGCACCATTTCTGTAGTGTAATGCAGAGGATAATGTGAAGGAAAGAGGGTGAAACGTAAGAAATATAGAAAAAACTGAGTCTACCTAAACAAAAACGGAGTCTGTACCTAAACAATGCCTTGGAGGGACACAGTCCAGGCCTCAGGGGAGGAAAGGAGGGAGGGAGAGAGGGAGGAGAGGAAGGGAGGGGGTCCTAGATAATGGGTCATAATGACGCTTAATGACAGACAAGACTTTCCGACTGAATTCAAAGAATGGCAGAAACAAACAAATGATCGCAACAATCATAACAACTGTGTCCGCCATCTTTGTAGGCCTTTGGCTGCGGCCCAGTTGATAAAGGAGGCAGCGATTCCTCCGCTCCCATATCTAGAGCGGCCCGCCGGAGCGAGGGTCAACATTCACTGAGACACCAAACTCCAATCCATGTGGACCTGCGTGTGAGGGAAGGGAATCACATTTTCATGAATCTAACGGATTTCCAACTAAGCTCCAGCCACTCGTTAAACCCTGCACACTTGGGTTCACATTAAAAAAAGGTGAGGCCATTTTCACTTTTCCCTAAATTTTTTGGTCAATTCATGTCTCTTAATGTTGTTTGTCTATATCAGTGAATTAGACTTTTTTTTGGTTTAGGGGAAATTCTGTCATTTGATTGGGCAAACTCCTGATTTTAGTTTAGAGGACAAGTGCCATTATATATAGTGGTATAATTCAGTTGATTCAGTAATATTCTTGAATAAATACAGTCTATATAAGAGCACAACCATCAGCACCATTTTGTCTGATTGCTGTGAGGTACAGGACTGGGCACCAACAGACGGAAAAAGACGACTGAATAACTCCATCGAGTGTTCAAGGATACACAGATAGGAAGATGACCACCATGGACACCCTCGACCCCTCCTCTCTCCCAGGGGCCACCAGCGCTGTGACCTACGACCCCAAGTCAGAGACAGTGGTCCTACCAGGAGGAGTGGTCTCTGTGACCGGCCTGGCCGTGGTCACCGGGGGGGCGGAGCTCTCCTGTGGCTCCTGCATGCTGGCGTTCGGCGTTTGGGGGACTTTGATTGGCCTGAGTGTCGTGGGTCTCGGACTGTGGGGCCAATCAATTCAGGCTAACGGCTCGACCTCACACTTCCTGAAGCTGGGATTGGTGATTCTGGCCGTCAGTCTGGGAACTGTGGGCGGCATCGTGGGGTTCCGTGTTCTGATGAAGAGGAGGAGAGATTTAAGGAGGCAGGAGAGGGAAGAGGGGAGGATGGTGCTCGTGGGGGAGAGCGGGAAAAGAGTGATAAAGAAAGTGACTGTGTAAGAGAGAGGGTGAATATAATAAAAGGATGAAAGAAAATGTTTTGAAATAATAGATTGTCGAAGGCTACTCTCTCTGCAACATCTTTATAAATATCAGATAACACAGGCATGTTTGAATGAGCCTATGTATGTGGTTCCTCTTACAATGTATTCTTGTTGAGTTTGGTGACTCCATCTATCAGTCTCCTTCAGTCATGGAGGAATTCAATTGGAAAAGGTGACGCGCTGTACAAGCAGTTTTTATAGGCTACATGATTTTTAATGTCTACTTTGTCTTTTACAAGGCGTAAGCCTCTGATAAAAACATGGTAGGCTACCGTGACATATGTGTGATAGGAACTAGGCAACTCATTCTCATTATGTCATTCAGTCATGCCAGGCTCATTTCACTATTCCAAGGAAATGCGTGTGCGCCCCCTGCTGGAGACAAACTGTAGCAGCTTGTGGACTTGGTTGCCACTGTCGAACATTGAGATTTTCCACAAGGAAACGCGAGTTCCCCACCAGTGTGAGATGGCCAGGAGGTAGGCTAAATTGATTGATAGCACAAATTATTACTGTTACGTTGCCTGTTACTATAAATAAATACATATTATGTATAGGTCATTATATGTATGTATCTATCTTCTCAAACATGATTTCCGGAGCAATTCTAGTCAGTGGACCACGTCTGTGCGTCCATCAGGATCGATCAGATAAGGTCGAGATGGGAACGATGACAAAACAAAAGTGTAGTTGACAAAAGGTTTACAAAACAAAAGTCTAAATGTCTCTAGCCAACTATGTGGTGTCTTTTGTAATGTGTATGACTGCCAAGAACGTCGGCTTGGAGACATAAGTTAAGTATGTGAAGTATTCAGACAGGTATTAGATTGGCGTGGCTCAGATCACCTGACGACCGTCAACTTTCAATGGTCACGTGTCATTATTCGAGTTACAGGAAACTTTTTTTCTCCTTTAGAAAACAAGAACTGCCCATATCCCGCCCCTCGGTCGTGACGATTGACTATTCTTGATCTCTCATTGGCTAGAATAACGGTTCGCTCATCCACATCGAAGCTAACCACGCCCCTTCTTAAAAGTCGAAACAGGACTTTGATATCGCTACTAAAGTAAACGACTGGAATTTCATCTGTTTGTGGCAATAATATAAACTTAATGTGAACTATGGCGTTACGGTGAGTTGCCCATGTGGAAGACATATAGGCCTAGAGCGAAATCGGTCTAGTTGTCAGTCTGAACTACAGCTAGTTAGCTTGGCCAGACCAGGATCTCAATGTAGGCATATCTTCTGTCACTCCGTTTTATTTATTTATAACTAAGTGTAAAACTTATTCCGGGTGGTTGCACTAATGGTGGTTTAATCTAGGGACAATATCGTTTTCGTGTTATATTGCGTTATCAATATTCTGTACTGCGTGTTCCTGTCAATCAATCTGTGTGTGTTTGTGTGTGTGAGGAGTTGTTTATTCCAATGAGAACTGCTGTTGGTCCAGTAGTGCATTTACTGGCGGCAATCATAGGCTTCCCATAGTCTATTGGCTGAAAAACGACTGATACTATAGGACCCAAACAAGCTTGGCCTTTCTTTGGGGTCAAAAGTCAATGGTTATGAGCTGCTTTCCAAGGCTAAAAGCCCAGATAATCATTTTGCACATCGTTCTGGTTGAACAACGCGTGTGTGTTTGACAGACAGACAGACAGACAGACAGACAAACACACACACACACACACACAATCAGGCACACCTGTCCTACATGCCTGTACTTGTGTACGTTCTCCCCGTGTTCGCAAGGGTTCCCTCCCAAAGAACCCAATAGGAAAAACATGCAGAAGAACAGATGCTCTTTAGTCCGGTCCCTGACCAGGACCTGGACTGAGCACTGGGACTTGGTCCCCGGGTGCCATGAACGATGGCTGCCCACTGCTCCTGGCTGTCCCTGGAGGAGGACGGCTTGGATGGGAGAAATGCAGAGAACAAATTCCCCCAGCAATCCCTGAAGATTTGTGTGTGTGTCTGTTTGTCTGTCTGTCTGTCTGTCTGTCTGTCTGTCTGGCTGGCTGGCTGGCTGGCTGGCTGCCTGACTGCGTGTGTAGATGAGCTGTTACAGACGACTAGCCTACTTAATCAAATACTGTAGAGTGTATAGTCAAATGAGAGCGGTATATTTAAGGTCCATTCATTTCAACATAGCGGACATTTATACCCTCAGTGAAAAGACAGAAACAGAAAACAAAACTTAACTGAACCCAGCACTAAAAGAGAAAAAGAGATTCCACTATTGGCTGTTGTGGTTAGCCCACATTCAGTAGAACCCCTCCATTTTCTCCACAGAAATTAGAACAACGACAAATCATGGCCGGTACGCTCTGTTTTTCAGAAAGGACACCAAAACACCCCCTGACATCATCATCCGGAGCCGCAGCTTATAAACCAGAGGCCGGTCTCTCTGTAGAGGTCTGTAGAGGTAGAGGTCTGTTAGGTTGAGCCGAAGACGGCGTGAGGATGGAGTGTGGGGAGACTATTGTTTGTGGAGCCGGGGAGCTGGAATTGGACCCCGACACTGTGAGCGAGGAGGCGGGAAGACTGTACTCAGAACTGCAGGTACTGTATGAAGCCTACTTTGCTCTTTTAACTAACTTACATTCAAGTAGTACAGCTAGTTGTACAGTCTGACAGTCCTGTGAAGTATGATTGTATCTATAAAGTAACATTTGAATGAAGCAACTACTATTTTGGCTGTTTTTGTAACCTCTTCTCTGGTACTGTGTGTGGGGTCGAAAAAAAGATTTTAATCTCAATGATGGCTATCTGGTTAAATATAGGATTTGATTGATTGGTTGATTGGTTGACTGATTGATTGGTTGATTGATTGGTTGATTGGTTGATTGGTTGATTGGTTGATTGATTAATTGGCTGTGTGTGGGGTCTGCGCTCTCCTCCAGACCGTGATCGAGACCCATGGGGCAGGCGTGGTGGAGTCCCTGGTGCCCATCCTGGTGTGGGTGCTGGAGAGCCTGGCCAGCTCCCGAGCCCAGCTGAGGGAGAAGGAGGACGAGGCGGATAGAGAGAGAGGAGAGAGACAGCAGCTGCTGGAGATATACCAGGCAGAGAAATCCCTGAGGAAAGACAGTCAGGAGGTGAGAGGAGGAGCGGGTGTTTGGGCTACGGAGGTGGGGTCGGTTCCAGTTTGACTTTTGAACAGAGAAAGAGGAATATTAGCAGCAACTAGTGGGCTACTGTGTTTGAATTGGTTTGGGGGGTTGTGTTCTCTTGTTTTTTAGCGGTATTTAGAACTGGACGACCAGATGGAACAGGAGAGGAGGACGATGAGGGGAAGAGAGAAGGAGAGAGAGCGCAGAGAGAGAGAGCTGGAGAGGAAAGCCAGGGAGCAGGCGGACCAGTGTAAGTTATGTAATTGGATGTCCATGACTGTCTCTCTTTCTTTTTTACCTCCATCTTTCTTCACTATTCCGTCACTACCTTGCTCTCTCATGTCAGAGGTTCACCCCTGTGTCACGTTGAGAATCTATACTAATTCCGTGTGTGCCGCTGCGACGTTGTGGGGTTTGTTTTGCCGTTGTTTTGCCAGTGGTGGCCTTGGAGGAGCAGCGAGCTGCTCTTAGCAGGGACCTGAGCTCCCTGAAGAACACCAACAACAAGGTCAGACAACCCGACTCGTATTTAGACTGGTCGAATCTGTTTGGGTTTCAAAACTAGTCCATTTGTGGATCAGTGGGCTTCATTCCATCAGTGCGTACAAAACATCTGTCTCTGCTTCTTTCTCTCGATCAGTTGCTCCTTGCATATCGGGATCTACAGGACAAGAAGAAAGAGGCAGAGAGAGAGGGACACCTCTCTCCACCAAGGTGGGTTGTCTCCACTTCTGTCCACTCCTTTTGCCAAATGCAGACGACTGTACATTCACCACATCTGTTTACATATGGCACTGATTGATGATGTCATAATGGGTCCTGTCTTCAGGACTCGGGGGCGTTCCAAGAGTTCCGAGGTTCCGTCCCCCAAGGCCCAGTCAGAGTCAGCTGTCACTGGCCAGGTAGGCTGACTAGACCGCCTATTCGCTTCTCTGCAGATTTGATTGGACTAGATATGTCACCGCTTGTTGCTTCTTCTTTTAGCCAACCAATCCAAGTACAGAGCTGCCCTCTGACCCCTCCCCTGTGGAAGAGCCAGCCAAGGACGACCAGGCGATTGACACGGACGGATCTGAGAGGCGTTCGTCCTTCATCAATGACCTCATAAGCTCCACCCCTGAACTCACTCAGTTTCACGGCCTGCTGGGTTCCAGGTAAGCTCTGCTGGTGCTGCTCAGCTGATCCACCGGAATCTTCTGGAGAAACGTGAGCATAGCTAGATTAATGAGAGGATTCAGGCTGTATGAATCAAGACTGAAGACTTTTCTTTTTGCTGCTGCTTTTTATTAAATCAAATAACTATTCATTCATACACTGCACTGTAACTTTTATTCCTGTATTTTATTTTTCCTGCATTTTGTTTTAAATGTCCTTTTTCGCATTTAGTTTTATATGACCTTTTATGTGTTTCTTGCACTTTGTCTTGACGCTTTTAATGTTTCATGTAGAGCACTTTGAATTGCCTTGTTGTTGAAATGTGCTATACAGATAAACTTGCCTTGTCTTGCCTATGAATGTATCTAACCACACCATCTTCCCCAGCACACCAGTCAAGGGCCAAAGCAACAAAGACCCAACCGACAAGTCCGGGACCAGTCTAGAGGAGGAGATGACTGAGATGGAGGGAAAGAGAGAAGAGGAGGGAGAGCAGAGAAAAGAGAAGGATGAGGAGGAGGGAGGAGAGAAGCAGGAGGACGAG
>NC_140243.1:20254191-20281691 GCF_949987555.1 Borostomias antarcticus | reverse complement strand
ATAGCCATTTATCCAAAGCGCTTTTCAATGGCCTCTCATTCACCCACTCACCAATGGCGGTAGCTGCCATGCAAGGTAGCCTGCTTATTGGGAGCAATTTGGGGTTCAGTGTCTTTGCCCAAGGACACTTCGACATGTCATCAGGAAGAGGTGGGATTCGAACCGCTGACCCTACGATCATTGGATGACCCGCGCTACCACTGAGCCACAGCTGCCCCCCCAGTACAATAACATCCTGCTAAACCTCTTTCCTTTTCACCGGCTCACCTCTTCCTTTGTTGCAGAGCCACCAAAGAGGAGAAGATGACTGAGGAGAGGAGCAGCGTCTGGAGGAGGTGCACACACACACACACACACGCACGCACACACGCACACACACACACACACACACACACACGCACACACACACACACGCACACACACACACACACACACACACACACACACACACACACACAGAGAGAACCCACCTTGAGAGGAGTGGAGCGGTGGAGCTTTACCTGTGTGTGTCTGGTGTTACATGCTTGTGTGTGGGTTTGTAATGTTTATGTCTTTAAGCTGCACCTGACTTGCCCTCCAGGGACAGTACACACGTATTGAGTTGAATTGTAAAGTCAACGTGACATCACTGAGTGTGTGCGTCAGACGCCAGACGGAAATACCTGCAATCAAGACCAGGTGTGCTGCTGTCTGTCAAGATTATAGGCTGCTACCTCATATGGTGGCTTGCAACATCATTAAGCACTTTCATTGACTTTCATGCGGTGATAGTGAAAAGAGAGATTCACTCAACCCATACTACTGCAAATACACACACACACACACACACACACTGATTCATACTTACATGTTATGCTGCTATGCTTTTGCATTGCTGGGTATTTTTTCCTCACCCCGTGCTCCTCCTGACTGGATACTACAGTCCTATTGTGTTGTTGCTGATCGATTGCTTCTGTCTGCCAGGGGGGATCGTCACCTCAGGCTCCCTGCCTTTCATCGGTGTACATTATGCTACCCTTAGGCAGGAGTATCATTTAATAATAGTTCAAAATGAATGTGTGAGTATCACTGACTGAGCCGAAACTGAGCCGACAGCTCGGTTTTCTAACGGGAATCATTTAGATTCTTGAAAAGTTAGTGAGAATTCTTACCTCACCAAACCCACAACAGAACAGAAACGGTTTCAGGTTTGCTCACAAGAATAAATGTTTGCTTTGCCCCTGGCCTGTCTACATCAGGCTGCTAATATTTACTTTTAGGCATGTATTGTGACTTCCATGTCCTATTACCCCAGCACATGACCAGGCTAGGATGACATCATTTGCAGTGTTGGGGTTCTCCAACTAAACATCTCTGTGTTGATTTCAGGTTCAACCGCTTGTTTGGCCTGAGCAAAGAGCCCTTGATCCCGCCCCCTGCTCTCGCATTCGCCCTATCAACGACACCCTCCCTCGCTCACTCGCCATCGGGGTCTCCGCGGCTACAGGCTGTCAGTCAGACTCAGACAGAGTAAGGACGAGACACATGATTGGCTGTCACAGAGCAGCTCCTCAGCAATGTCTTCGTCTCACAGCAACAATTGTTCATGCAGATGGAATGGCTTTTTAATGAATGATTAGACCTGGATGTAACGTGACTGTTTTACACACAAACGTGTCTCTGTCTCTCTCTCGCTCTCTCTTTCTCTCTCTCTCTCTCTCTCTCTCTCTCTCTCTCTCTCCCTCCCTCTCCCTCTCCCTCTCCCTCTCCCTCTCCCTCTCCCTCTCTCTCTCTCCCTCTCTCTCTCTCCCTCTCCCCCTCTCTCTCTCTCTCTCCCTCTCCCTCCCTCCCTCTCTCTCTCTCTCTCTCTCTCTCTCTCTCAGGGGGTCTCTCCCTGCCTCCTTCTCCCCTCGTGTCCGGAGGAGGGAGCTGTACAGAGACGTCCGCTCGCATGTGTGGGGAACTCTGGGAAAACGCCAGCTCCACGGCTGGAGCATACCACTGTCACACATACAGGTACACACACACACACACAGGTACACACACACACACACACACACACACACACACACACAGGTACACACACACACACAGGTACACACACACACACACACACACACAGGTACACACACACTCACACACACACACAGGTACACACACATACACACACACACACACACACACACTCACACACAGGTACACACATACACACACACACAGGTACACACAGGTACACACAGGTACACACACACAGGTAAAAACAGGTACACACACAGGTACACACGCACACACAGGTACACACACACACACAGGTAAAAACAGGTACACACACACACACAGGTACACACACACACACACACACATACACAGAGGTACACACACACACACAGGTACACACAGGTACACACACAGGTACACACACACACACACAGGTACACACGCACAGACACAGTTACACTGTTGTGCTTGTTCCAGGAGTCCTCTGAGCCCGTGCCCGAGCCTAAAGACATCCCCGTCCTCATGCAGATCCGAATGCTGGACCAGAGAGACGCCACAGCTAAGGTCGGAAGGTCACACTATTACACGTTAGAGATGTTATGGCAGACGGGGTGCAAGGTTTTTCGACACGGTCCCTAACCTCTGTGTTCTCTTTGTAGCTGAACTGTGCTGTGGCCGTCACTGCTGAGACCTCCGGAGAAGCAACGGTAAGGTGGTCATTACGTCCTAATGACCACTTCTAGTCTCACAGTAACTACCACTCAGAGCGCCATATCTCCCAGTAGCACCATCATCATAGGAACATGTTCTGTCATGTCAGCCATCTTTCTTAAAGGAGTAGTAAAGGGAAAATGCATGTTTAGCTCTGTTTTAAGGTTACTTATGATCATATACAATGGTTCAGATCAAAACGTTGACAAGACTAGCACTTTTGAGAAAGTCTGATAATTGCTCTACCACCGTTTTGGTCATACAATGGATGTTGGTGGGCACCGTGAAAAATCATTCAAAAACATGTTAAACTCTCGATTTCAAAGACAAGAAACTCACCTAGGTGTTAGTTGGCGTTCGGACATATAATTCGCCATAAAGTAAGATTCTAGTTCATCTGGAAAGGTTTTTTTAAAATATTTAGCATAGAACTATTTAGTCGCAGCACATACGTGTGTAAACTTCCGCAAATTAGGTAGCCTAGCAACATAAACAATAACAATAGCTACCGTAAGTAGTTCCGCTTCCTGAATCCTCTCTGGGGATTGATCTATACATCTATAACTGTTGCGTCAATACAAGTCAATGGATTTCATAAAATGATCAATAAAACCCTACAGGATTCATACTTTGCGGCGAACGGACACCAATTACAAACGGACACCAATTACACCCTTGGTGAGCTTCTTGTCTTTGAAATCGAGAGTTTAACATGTTTTTGAATGATTTTTCAAGATGCCCATCCACATCCATTGTATGACCAAAACGGTGGTAGAGCAATTATCAACTTTCTCGAAAATGCTAGCTTTGTCAACGTTTTGATCTGAACCATTGTATATGATCATAAGTAACCTTAAAACAGGGCTAAACATGCATTTTCCCTTTACTACTCCTTTAACTCCCTGCCCCTCCCCCTCTCCTCTGCCAGTGTTCTGTGTGGGCGGTGTCTGGGCCCGCCTCCAGCAGTGATGTCACAGTGATTGACCCGGCGCGGTCCAATACGGTGCTGGACCAGTTCACCCTCCCGCCCACCTCCCCGGTCCTCTGCGTCTGTGCAGTGCCCCCTGCTGGTCAGTGCCGGGGTGGAGGTCACTCGCCAGACACGCCCCTTTTCTGTCATCTCTGTTCATTTAGTTATTAATTAATTGATAGTCGATTAACTATTAACATCCCTAATCTCTGTTAATTTAGTAACCCGACCGCCACCAGGCTGCTCTGGGCGGCCATGTTACGCTGACTGGTCACACCTGCTTTTCTAGAACTTTCCTGACCTCCCTCTGTTCTTCTACCTCAGGGGAGACGCCCGGGACGGTGTGGTTCGGAACTCAGGAAGGAAGGTCAGGACTCTCTAGGATCAGTCACTTCACACACACACACACACACACACACACACACACACACACACACACAGAGAATACAGAGCACAGTTAGGAGAACGGAGAGGCAGGCCGCCTGTTCTCATCGTCCTCTCTCTCTCTCTCTCTCTCTCTCTCTCTCTACTCTCCCTCTCTATCTATCTCTCTCTCTCTCTCTCTACTCCCTCTCTCTCTCTCTCTCTACTCTCCCTCTCTCTCTCTCTCTCTCTACTCTCCCTCCCTCTCTCTCTCTCTCTCTACTCTCCCTCTCTCTCTATCTCTCTCTCTATCTCTCTCTCTCTATCTCTCTCTCTCTCTCTCTACTCTCCCTCTCTCTCTATCTGTCTCTCTCTCTCTCTCTCTCTCTCTCTCTCTCTCTACTCTCTCTCTCTCTCTCTACTCTCCCTCTCTCTCTCTATCTCTCTCTCTATCTCTCTCTATCTCTCTCTCTCTCTCTCTCTCTACTCTCCCTCTCTCTCTCTCTCTGTCTCTCTCTCTCTCTCTCTATCTCTCTCTCTCTACTCTCTCTACTCTCCCTCTCTCTCTCTCTCTCTCTCTCTCTCTCTCTCTGTCTCTCTGTTTCTCTCTCTCTCTCTCTCTTTCTCTCTCTCTCTCTCTCTGTCTCTCTGTCTCGCTCTCTCTCTGTCCACCAGCGTGCTGGTGCACTCGGCCTCCGCCACCAGGAGGCGCTGCCTGCAGTCCATCTCCCTCACCGAGGGCGTGCACTCTCTCACGTGAGTCCTCTCCTGCCCAGTCTCCCTCTCCGAGGTGACCTCTGACCCGGGTGTGGTAACTCTCTGCTCTGGACCTCTCAGGTGTTCCCAGGGTCAAGTCATCGCTGGCCTCGCCGATGGAACTCTGGCGTTTTTCACTCACAAATCAGGTAACTTCTGTTGTTGTTGATCAAAGTCTTGATGAAATGGGGCTTAACAGAAAAGAACTTCCCACCTCCCCCACCCCCACACCAGACCTACACAACATAAATATCATACGTTGTACATAGCCAGACAAACATAAAAGCCAAATGAATAACAAAAGCAAAACAAAATGGCAAAGAATGTTTACATCGCTATTTTGTCAGCCTCCATATCATCAACAAAAGTCAAAACAAATCAGGTGACCTTTTTTACAGCTCAGATTTGCCCAAACAGGCCCCTGTCTCCCAGGCTTGTAGTCTGTGTTGGTCTCAGACCCTCATCCGTACTCAGACCCTCATCCGTACTCAGACCCTCATCCGTACCAGCGTAGAGCTACGGCTCATCTCCACGTGTTTGGGTTTGAACCGGTCAGAGCAGATGCAGGGAGACACACAGGTGTGGCAGAGCCCAGAGACTGATTACTAAGCAGCTAAACGCATGACTAAGCAGGAGACAGTCTTCATGTGGTGTGTGAGTTTAGAGTCAGCGTGGGGGTGTAGTGTGTGTGTGTGTGTGTGTGGTGTGTGTGTGTCTGTGTCTGTGTGTGTGTGTGTGTGCGCGTGTGTGCGTGTGTGTGTGTGTGTGTGTGTTACTAACATGCATCTGCATGGGGGGTTATCGAGGCTGAGTGAGAAAATAGCAACCAATGAGAATGAGGCTGGCTGGTCACGAGGGCGTCCCACACTAACACACGGGCATCGCTCACGAGGGCGTCCCACACTAACACACGGGCATCGCTCACGAGGGCGTCCCACACTAACACACGGGCATCGCTCACGAGGGCGTCCCACACTAACACACGGGCATCGCTCACGAGGGCGTCGCTCACTAACACACGGGCATCGCTCACGAGGGCGTCCCACACTAACACACGGGCATCGCTCACGAGGGCGTCGCTCACTAACACACGGGCATCGCTCACGAGGGCGTCGCTCACTAACACACGGGCATCGCTCACAAGGGCGTCCCACACTAACACACGGGCATCGCTCACGAGGGCGTCCCACACTAACACACGGGCATCGCTCACGAGGGCGTCACTCACTAACACACGGGCATCGCTCACGAGGGCGTCGCTCACTAACACACGGGCATCGCTCACGAGGGCGTCGCTCACTAACACACGGGCATCGCTCACGAGGGCGTCGCTCACTAACACACGGGCATCGCTCACGAGGGCGTCGCTCACTAACACACGGGCATCGCTCACGAGGGCGTCGCTCACTAACACACGGGCATCGCTCACAAGGGCGTCGCTCACTAACACACGGGCATCGCTCACGAGGGCGTCGCTCACTAACACACGGGCATCGCTCACGAGGGCGTTGCTCACTAACACACGGGCATCGCTCACGAGGGCGGCCCACACTAACGTATGTGGACGTACTCAAGACAGACGCAGGGGCGGAAAGTACCGGCGGGCTGGACTGATGTACGAAGGGTCAGGATGACTAGAAACGTCGATGGGGGTCGTCCGAGGACGACCTAGAGAGAGAGAGAGAGAGAGCGTGGTGATGCTTGTTTAGAAAGGAGATGCACGCATGACTTCTGGTGACTCGTAGTTCTCTTGACTACCACATACGTTGAATGCACTTATTGTAAGTCACTTTGGATAAAAGCATCTGATAAATGACTTTAATGTAATGTAACTCTGTGATTGACAGGTGGATGGGATCTCCAATCACACCAGGTGCTGTCCGTGGGCTCCACCCCGTTGCAGCCCATTCGCTGTTGCCTAGCAAAGGGGGCGTGCTTATGGGTGGGATACTGGAACAGGGTTCATGTGATTGACGTTGACAGTCGGAAAGTTGAGGTGAAGATTGGGAGGGGGGACTTTATTGCCTTTTGTTTGTGCGACAGCGCAAGTGTCACCATCAATGCCCCTCGTCTCCTCTCCCTCCCAGCAAACCTTTATAGTCTCGGAGCGCAACGAACAGCAGGTGCGCTTCCTGTGCGCAGCAGGAAGTGGCGTGTGGGCTTCCTGTAGGCTGGACCCCATCCTCAGGCTTTTTGATTGGTCCACTGGCCGCCCCCTGCAAGAAGTGGATTTGACTCCTCTGGTCACCAAAACACTAGGTACAGTACAGGCAACGACTCTGAACAGATAGAGTCGCTTATTTCCCTATTACTGCTTGATAACGTTTTGGGAATAAGTTCCTGACTCTTTCTCTCGCTCTCTCCCTCTCTATCTCTCTATCTATCTCTCTCTCTCCCACCCTCTCTATCTCTCTCTCCCTCTCTCTCTCTCTCTCCATCTCTCTCTCTCTCTCTCTCCCTACTCTCTCTCTCTCTCTCTGGGTCTCTCCCTCTCTCTCTCTCTCTCTGTCTCTCTCTCTCTCCCTCCCTCTCTCTCTCTCTCTCTCTCTGGTTCTCTCTCCCTCTCTCTCTCTCTCTGGGTCTCTCTCTTTCTCTCTCTCTCTCTCTCTCAGGTCCTGCCTTCCTGTCTCTCTCCTGTCTGCAGGTCTCTTCTCTGACGGTCATCTCCGGGCGCCTGTGGGTGGGAACAGGAAGTGGGGCCGTCTTCTCCACCCCCCTGTCTCTCGGTGGGTCCTGACCTCTGACCCCCTGGGCTTGACAAGACTTGAGCGATAACACACTTATGATGTCACTCCATGTTTAGTTGCGACCTAAGCCCTATTTTGATATCTTGAAAACACATGTCCTTCGTTCTTGAGGTGATCACCGGTCTCGTTCATTTTGAGGGGTTACAATACGTTATATAAACATTTTGGTTGACATCAGCATTTTCTGACGGTTGCTCGCTCATCACTATGACGACGTGGTCCACAGCCTCAGAATCCGCCTCCATCCCATACTGCTCTCTGGCATCAGCCCAGCTGTGTTACCATGGACACCGGCAAGCGGTTAAATTCATCATCGCTGCACCTGGTTAGTATCTGATTAATGCAACAGAACTATATAAGTGAACTGAGAAGAACTTGGCCTATCCGACTCCGTTGGTGTATATTGAGATAACTAGTATCAACGCTGAGTGATGTGTGTGTGTGTGTGTGTGTTCCACAGGCTGTTTAAACATCACCTCAGGTAGCGCCTCTGTCACTACCTCTCAACTCATCCTCAGTGGAGGAGAAGGCTACATCAATTTCCGCATCGGTCAGTTGAACCCCTGGACAGGCTAGTTGGACATGTCCATCGCCCTGTCTATACCCATCATATCAACGAGAACATGTTCATCTGGTCTAAGGTTTTGGAATCACAGTTACAGTAATGTAGTTCCTGACTGATGGACCTTTTTCCTCCCCCATGCAGGGGATGATGCGAATGACGGAGCTTTCGAAGGGGCGCCTCTCCGGTCTGAACGCAGTCACATGATCATCTGGCAGAGCCCCGCCCACTCCCTGCCTAGCTCCGCCCTGTGAACGAACTCCCGCTCTTAGTCCAGACTAGAATGAGATGGAGAAGAATCAGACTTGTGACCCTCAACAGCCCAGTAAAGACACACCTGTATGGAACTGTTTTGATCCAATTACTTACTCAATTTGGCACCCGGTGTAGATCTTAAACAATCCTAAAGAATATACAGATTTACAACAACACCGTCTAATCCAGCTTCATCTTATTCTAGTGTCTACCCCGCCCCCCTTGACTAAAACTCTAACCTAATCGTTTCACCCCGTGTCAGTGTGTACCTTCATCTGATTTTACTGTTGTTGCCGTGTAAAGTGTACAAACTGTTAAGAAACAGTGTTACTGTATTTTCTTTATTCATTGTGACTGTTGTTCAGTGTTATCATTATCATCTTATTATCATTGAGAACAACACTATGTCTACAACAGATTTAGTTTAACGGGAGTCACACTCCCTAATCAGTCTGGAACATTTGGTTGTGTTGTGTGTGTGTTTGTACCTGATTGACAATCATAAGCACACCTTTACAATCATCATTCCCAGGGTTTCCAACCCGTATGCAGTGCATGTGGTGTGAGATACACACTTTTATGTCTATTTCAGACTGAAATATCAGGATTTTACTTATTTCTGGTGCTAAAATATAATACCATTAGTTCAGAAATGTACTGTGCATGTGCGTGCATATGAAAGCAAAATCTCACACCAAGTTGTCAACCCCACCCTCATGATGGAAGATCACGACCAGAGACCTTTACTTGGTTGGTGGGATAGGTGTTGGAGCTGCTGGGTTAGACTAGGGGTCATAGAACCCACCATGGAACTGGAACAGGAAGAAGTTGCTTCTGACCACTTGGCTAGGATAGCTTCTCCCTAGAAGGTCATGGCTAGGATTGTGGGATTGGGATCATTTGGTCCTGGATATTTGTGAAGTGCAACTTCAACTTTGAGTGTTAACTCTGTGCTACAATATACAATCCCTCTCTCTCTCTCTCTCTTCACATTACACGCTAGATAACTCATAAGATACATTAACGGCACTTTATGACTGTCATCTCTTTACCGCAGTATCATGTCCAGTATGAGTGTGAATGTGTATGTTGTGGGTATATTCTTGAATCTTGTTTTGAAATGAATTATGCTAAAGATTCAGGTAAAAACTGCCAGTATTTATCCGTTTTTTCTTCTTTTTCTTGTGAGTATGACTGTGATTTTTTTTTTTTTTTTAATGTTTTAAGTTGAGAACTCATTTAAATGAGATGGTAGTGTAAGACTCAGAACAAAATCAATATGTATCTTAACTAAGCATGTATGTTGTGTGCGTGTGTGTGTGTGTACCTGTGTGTGTGTGTGTGTGTGTGTGTGTGTGTGTGTGTGTGTGTGTGTGTGTGTGTGTGTGTGTGTCATATCAGACGGTGCATTATAACCTTGGTGGACTGTGTCCCCTTCTATGCAAAGACAATCTACTGTACATCAATCTATTGACCATGATCCAAGAGAAACTTTTGTAAATATAAATATTTTAATTAAAATCTGTTTTCAAATTAAACGTGTCATTTAGAAGTGCAATTACTGTTAACCATAACCCCAAAACATGCTACTATTATAAGTTTATAGAGCAGTTTATTACAAGAAAGTCACAAAGAAAAAAAACAGACCTACAACGCCAAGCAATACTACAGGCATGGTGCTTTTACAAGATGTCTTCCATGCCAGTTACAGGTCTGAATCATTTGAGGCAGCGTGCAGCGCTGAATCTCCCTGAGGGCTCTTGTTAGCCTGTGTGGAGCCACACATTACTGAGAGTAACATCGTTCCTGTCACGTGAATGAATCTCTTCTACCATAGGAAAGGCCAACAATGGCAACCTCTGGTCCTGGGTTAGTACAGTTTGGTGATGTCTTCAGCTGACCTCCCCCAAGCCCCTGAGAAGACCTCTGGCCTGTGAAGGCATTTGGAGTAGTGTCCACTCTCGGTATTGCAAGTCACGTTACACATTTGGGCCCAAAATGACTTTTTTCCCATCGACATACACAGGGAATGAAACGGCTGGAGAAAGAAACAAACATTTTTCTGGGTAACACTCAAAGTCAAAAACAACTCTTTTAATGATCAAGTTTTAAACCATGGGATCCGTTTTTATTTAGAAGCCACCAAGTGTGAGAGTTTACCGCTGTTTCTTTTCCCATGGGTGTGACAGCGCCACGCTGGTCTATGGGAAAACGGGACAGAAAAACACGACTGCGCATGTGAGTTGGGCTACAGGAAGTAGAAATCGTAACTTCGGCTTCATGTGCTGGGCGAGAAAGAACGGGCGGCCATCTGCCAACGCCGTACACAGTTCTTTTAACACACATCCATGCTCTCCCCCCCCTCTCATGCGAATCCAGTGCGTGCCCCCCCCCCCTCACTCCCTGACCTCAGGGGCTGCTGTGACTCCTGGGAAGCCGTATCCTGCGGCTGAGGGAGTAGGCCAGCTTGTCCACGGCTCCTCCCACCCTTCCGCCTAGCTCCTTCCTGGAGGTCAAGCCCTCGATGTTCCCGCTGTACCACATGACCCAGCCGCCTAGCGACAGCAGCACCAGCAGGGCCCCCGAGTACACCAGCAGGTCCCCGAAGTCCCGGCCCTTGATCTCCAGGGGGGCGAACACACCCAGCAGCAGCGCTGTGACCCCAAGCAGGTCCATCAGCA
Organism: Borostomias antarcticus; assembly: GCF_949987555.1. NCBI lineage: Eukaryota > Metazoa > Chordata > Actinopteri > Stomiiformes > Stomiidae > Borostomias > Borostomias antarcticus. The sequence continues at coordinate 20,270,669 of NC_140243.1, read as the reverse complement.
CGGCGAACACCAGGGCCAGCTTACAGTGGGACAGCCCGTCGTACTTCACCACCATGGTGGGCTCTGACCTCGGCTGATGGAGGGAGGGTGGGAGAATGAGTATAACGCTGTATGTAATGTATAATGTTAGTATCTTTTGCTCTTTCTTCACGCTCTTCACACATCATGACTGTATCACTGCATTCACCATTATGCACTGTTACATAGTTAAGTTTGTTTATGAATTCATACGGCTTACAGCTGTCCTCTTCCAACCCCCCCCCCCCCCACACCCACACACACACACACACATACACACCAAGTAGCCTACTCACAAAAGCAACCAAGCTAGGGGACTCACTCTAGATGAGGGCATTGTTACACAAACAATAGTGTCAGCAATCTACAGTATTCGGCTATATTAACCAAAACATTTTAAATATTTTTTTATATTCATACATTGTATGGCAAAGTATATAACTAATTCAAAGAGTACATTTAATACATAGTCAATTTAGCAAGAGAGCGGGTTGATTCTAATTCAAAGGCAAACACCTGTGCCACACCTGCCTCTAAACAGTGCATAACAGCAAGATAAATAGTAGCTACCAGCTTTATAATTTAGCATAAGTGTAGAACAGTACTTACGCCCGATGTTTTGTTTGGTACCCTCTGTCTCTGTGGCCTGTTTTTATGTTTGTCTGATCATAGTCCAATATATTTTCCGGTATCCAGTTCTCTTTGTTAACCTGACACCTCGCCTCAACGGACGCTAGTATGTAGACAGTAGTAGCCAGTAGTGAGAAGGGCTTGGTTGCTTAGGCAAACTGGAGAAACTTGTCAAACCAGATTCTGTTATTTCTGATATCTGAGTGTGTAAACTACATTTCAATGTCAAAGTTTACGTTTGCCTTGTATCATTTCCTCGCGTGTTTCAAATATATTCATGTCACATTAAAAAACATGGGATTTCATTTGAAATAATATACAAAACCTGTGCTCAGGTACTTTAGGGACCGTATTGCTTCCCCCCCGGTTTAGTTAAATTGAGAGGATCCCTTAGCTTTTATTGTAACCGGAAATTACGTTGGGGCAGTCTAGCATGAAAAAACGCGATAATTGTTATTGTTAGCAAGCTAGCAGATACATTACAGAGGCACAATATGACAGATTGCTAACGTTAACGTACTACAAGTGAACGACTGTGTTATTACGACTGTATAACGGTGCGTGTACCATTGATTGTGTGCGAGGGAATCTTGATGTAGAGTTATGAGTGACGGCAGTAACGTACACAGAGTATTCGTCTTTGGTATTAGCTAACGTTAGCTAGCTAGTTAATCTAGCTAGCTAACGTTAGCTTGTTAGCAGCTATCTTAGCCAGCTAGAGGGGTATGCAGTTGTGTTAGCTAGTAGCTGGCTAACGTGTCATAAAAAACGTCGATTATAACTAGCTAACGTTATGCCACCCGAGCTACCTGGTGAATTTTCTCTGCATTCTGTTAAGTAACTTTAGCAGTGGTTATTAGATGTCAGTTTCTGACAATTGCATCAAATCGCACTTGCTTTGCAAAGCTTTATTTTAGTGGCTGGATTAACACAGGCTTCGTACAGTTGACCCAAGACATCGCCAACCACACACTGCTAGCCAGTTACAATCGTCTAAACTATTATGATATTTTGCGTGCATGAAAGTTTCCACACTTCCCTCAACAAGTATCAAGATGCCTACCCTAGATTCCCATAAGTCTCATTCTCTGAACGCAGCTGTCTCTGGCAACTTGCATGTTGTCCACACCCCAATGTCATTTAGTATCTATCCTGTGCCGTTTTGAAGACACCTAAACAAATATCCTCATTTTGACCATTGCAGATTACAGAGATGGAAGACGGAAATATGAACGACACTACACCCACAGCCAAGAACCACTCGAGTTCACACCACTTGCAGAGTAAGATGCCTTACAGCCAGGAGACACCACCTAGCATATCTTTGTCAGTGTCTTTTAGAATTGTCTTACATGCCTAAATGTGTATTACTCTTTACTTGCATTTATAAGGATGGGAATGCATGCGGTATGCTGCCTGAATTTTTTAATTGTACTGTTCTCTCCTCTCCAGCTCCCAAGAACGAGGACGCTTATGAAATCTCAATCCCCTATGAGGAGAACAACTATGAACAGCAAGGCTTTTTCAACCAGAATGAACAAAGCTTTGACGGTGAATGTCAAAATCCGAACAAACGCTTCTTTATTTTCCAGCCTCCCCGTATTTGCATTGATCTCTAACCCCTGACCTCTCCCGCGCCCTCCTCAGAGTCCCCTCCCCCGGCAGGCCCCCCTGCGGTGAGCAGCTCCTACCTGCTCATCACCAACCTGCGGACGCAGCTGCAGATCTCCCTGGAGAAGAACTCGTGGCTGCAGAAACGGATCGAGGACCTGGAGGAGGAGAGGGACTTCCTCCGGTGCCAGCTAGACCGCTTCATCTTCTCCACCAAGACCCAGGGATCGGGTCAGAGCCAGTACAGCAACGGTGAGTCTGGGGGTGGAGGTGGGGAGAGCCTGTGTGTGGAGGTGATCCTGGGGGTGGAGGTGAGTCTGGGGGTGGAGGTGAGCCTGGGGGTGGAGGTGAGCCTGGGGGTGGAGGTGAGTCTGGGGGTGGAGGTGAGCCTGGGGGTGGAGGTGAGTCTGGGGGTGGAGGTGAGTCTGGGGGTGGAGGTGAGCCTGGGGGTGGAGGTGAGTCTGGGGGTGGAGGTGGATGTGAGCCTGGGGGTGGAGGTGAGCCTGGGGGTGGAGGTGAGTCTGGGGGTGGAGGTGAGTCTGGGGGTGGAGGTGAGCCTGGGGGTGGAGGTGAGTCTGGGGGTGGAGGTGAGTCTGGGGGTGGAGGTGAGCCTGGGGGTGGAGGTGAGTCTGGGGGTGGAGGTGAGTCTGGGGGTGGAGGTGAGCCTGGGGGTGGAGGTGGGGAGAGCCGGGGCTAGAACCTGTACAGTACATAGTAATCAACAGCGTACATTAAAAACATGACTATAAATATGTCAACAGCACACATTAAAAACATGACTATAAATATGTCGGTATTAGCTTAAAGCTAATTTTCAACTGTATATATATATATATACAGCCAACGGGTGTTTAGGTATCTGTCTTCCTTCCTCTCCTCCTACAGGTTATGAGTCGAGGCGTTTTTCCTGGAGGGGCAGGAGAGAGACGGACCGTCCCGCAGGTAAGGACAGCTATGTCCCCCTGACCCTGCCTGGCCCTTGTTTTCGTGAGTGCACTCAGTTAATGCGCATACTTGGTTTACATTGCTGTCACTATCGCGTCTCGCCTCATCGCCCCTGTCGTCCATCTTGTGGGTTTCCACCCTTTCAGAGCAGAAATCCGACTCGCAGCACTTGGTCTCGCGTCAGCTATTCCAACGAAGACCCGGCCCGGCTTCCATGACGCCTCCCAAGAACCACGCCCCCAGCCCGATAGCCAGTCAGATCGCCTCCATGAGCGCCATGTTCAGCCCGGGGGCGTCCCAGGCGCTGCTCCAGGCCCATGGGAGTGGCGGGGGGTCGGGCAGCAGACAGATCATGAACGACATGACGGCGCACAGCAGCGCAGGACCAGGTAACCACTCAGACAATAAACTATGTGTGTGTGTGTGTGTATTTATGTGTATGTGTGTGTGTGTGTGTGTGTGTGTGTGTGTGTGTGTGTGTGTGTGTGTGTGTGTGTGTGTGTGTGTGTATGTATGTATGTATGTGTGTGTGTGTGTGTGTGTGTACCAAGGTTATAATAGTTTTGCTTTTTTCATTAGTTTTTATTTTTATATCGTTTTAACTTTTTGTTTTCAATTTCAGTTTAGTTTTGATTAGTTTTAAAGCAGGTTTGCTAGTTTAGTTTAGTTTTAATTTTTTTGAAAATGCTTAGTTTTAGTTTAGTTTTTATTAGTTTCAGTATCAGTTTCAGTTTTTTTTCTTCTGCGCTAGCCTCGTGAGACCATCTTTTCTCACGTTGTTTCACTCCGTGTGAAACAAACCATCTGGCGCACGTCAGGTTACTTCTGCGCAGGGGCACAGCTAAAGAAAATGGAGTATAGATTTCATATCCACCCAAAATACTAGGCTTATGTATGAAATGAAAAAGACTAAAACTAAGGACATTTTCTCAATAATTTTAGTTTATTTTAGTTAGTTTTGTAAACACACAATACAGTTTTAGTTAGTTATCGTTTTTTTGTAAAGTCTAGTTTTTATTTTTATTTCAGTTAACTAAAATGTTTTTTCACACCTAGTTTTCGTTTTTTAGTTAGTTTTCGTTAACTATAATAACCTTGGTGTGTACGTATGTACTGTGTGTGTGTGTGTGTATGTTTGTGTGCGTGCGTGTATGTATGTATGGTAAATCAAACTTTACTTAGTATAGTATATTTCATACACAGAGGCAACACAATGCGCTTTACAGAGAGCAATGAGGGGGTGGGCATAGGTCCCATTTATGTAATAGGATTGTGTGCATCATGTGTTATGTAATCATGTCATGTAATCTCTGAAGACTTTGATAATGGGGGAAAAAGGTGGGAAAAAAAGAAAGTACATTTTGCTATTCTGTTCCGCTTGTCTCAGTGGGTCTGGTCGCTGACTGGAAAGACATTTTTAACGTTATGCCCTCGTATTCGCGGCCCAGATTCCCTCTCCCTCCTGGGAGGGGCTGAGGACTTCCTGGAGCAGGACAACTACATGAACGAGGAGGAGATGATACAGGGGGAGGAAGTGATGTCAGAGGGCATGAACAGCAACACGCACCCGCTGAAGAGGAGACGGATGTTCCAGGCTCCCAGGGAGCGGCAGAGGGGTGAGGGACGCTCCGATAGCTTCCTTTCACTCTCACTCTTCTAGAAACCCTCCTGACTCCCCTTCGAGAAGCACTAGCCAATATTTTCATTTCAAACCTTTATTTATACTCGTAAAGTACTGAGGGTTCCCTCATTTACATTTTTGACGAGTTCACACAGATACACAAATAACAACAGAACAAATACAATATACAATAGTAATAATTAGGAATGCACTGATTGCAAAGGTCTGGGCCGATGCCGATGTTTAAAATAAGAATCCAGCTGATGCCGATGTTTATTTTATTTTATTTTTATTCCCCCTTTTGTGCCAGGGAAACAAAGAAATTATGCCTGCTTTTCAAATGGCCAGTTAGATTTGATCTGTTAAAATCCTTGGCTGTAGTACCTCCTCTTGAAATGTCACTTGAACAAGTTTTACAAGTTGCATAGTGCATATCTTTGTCTGAGATGGTGAAATATCCCCACACAGCCGACATTTTTATTTCACTTTAATTTGAAAGCAAACTACACATGCGTTTGTGGCGTTACGTCACGGATCTTCTCCGAATCTGCAGCTTGGTAGGCTACGTTTTGCAACAAAAAAAAGCAGTAATTGTTGCGACATAACACCGGCCACTACCATCGGTGAATGTCATTTTATTTTGCCGATGGGCCGATGGCAGTCCACAATGCATCGGTGCATCCCTAGTAATAATAATAATAATTATTATTATTATTATTAAAAACAATTACAGGCCAAAGTAAAAATGCCAAGAGCCAAGGATTGAAACTCTGTGACTGAAGGAAGAACCTCAAGCTTTAGAGTCTGTTGTAGAGAATTCCAGGTATGAGGAGCATCATGGACAAAAGCAGATCTAGCGAGTTCAGAATGCACACAAGGAATATGACATGATATGAAAGCTATGTACTGTAGTCACTCACATCGCGTTCATTTACCCCCTGTTACCCCGTCCAAAGACCTCCTGACCGACCTCTTAACCCCGCCCTCTCCTGTTCTGCAGTGAAAGACGCCGCTGGGGTCCTGTTCCGCTATAAGAAGATCCTGCTGACCTACCAGCGTCTGAAGAACATGTCCAAGGCCTTCCAGATCCACGGGGTTGACCGGAACACCGTGGCCTCCACCACGCCCATCGCCGAGCTGCTGCTGGTGGCCCCGGAGAAGGTGGCGGAGGTGGGGGAGTTTGACCCGTCCAAGGAGAAGCTGCTGGACTACGCCCGGCGCTGCTACGTGGCCCTGGACGAGGAAACGCTGAGCAGGGTGCAGGCGCTGAAGAAGAACAACCTGCTGCTCCCCATCTCCTACAGGTTCAGACAGGTTCAGGTTCAGGAGAGCGTGGGGCAGGGGGAGGTGTTCAGGGCGGGGGCCGCGGTCCTCACTGTCTCCCCAGGACTGACGCTACAGCGGGTGGGGGGCGGGCGTCCCGCTGAGGCCAACCTGCTCAGCTCCCAGGTACGGTGATCCGGGCCGTCACCGTGTCACTGTGACCAGGCTGGGAGTGCCAGCTCCATGGGGACCAAGAGGAGGAACCTTTTTTTCACTTCAAATCCTCCCGTGGCTGAGTGACATGCTCATGAGGTTCAGAATGTTGTGGAAGGACAAGGATATGTGTGTTTGTTTGAAAGTGTTGGCTATGTAGGGGATGATCAAACACGGGCCCTTAGTCCACGCCACCGCTGGTTTCCCCTCTCCAAACTTATGAAATGATTGGCTAGAGATTTTATTCTGAATCAGACCCCAACTAGAGTGTTAGAAAACCTAGCCTGGTATGACCATCCCGATCTCGCGAGCTCACTGCTTCGCTCCGCAATATCGGTCTGGCCTTCGCCCCATAGAGAGCGATTTCGTGGGCGGGGGTACTTGCCTTGACAGACAAACACCTTCAGCCAATCAGCGTTCAGCAAACTTTTGCCAAATCCAGTCGGAAGAACGGCAAACAGTCTTTTCCACCGAGAAACTCTGCTAGTGCATACTCTTGTTCTTGTTTAAGTGTTGTGATTAAGTCTATTTCTGCAATAACTGCACTTATAGCTGCGTTTATTCTTCTAACGTTAACGTTACCACTCGTTGCTTTGGAAGCCGCCATGTTTGTTTAGCGAGCGGCAGGGATAAGAACCAATCAGGGTCTGCTTTCCACTGTGGTACGGAACAGCAGGTAAAACGCAGTCCCTGATTGGCCCGATATGGTCTGGATTTTGGGATAATCGCTCTGGAGGAGGCAGCGGCCAGACCGTTCTGCGTAAGTGAAACAGAATGTGAGCTCGCGAGAACGGAATGGTCGTACCAGGCTAAGAAAACCAGCCATGAAGCCAACAACAGCCTGAATTTAAGTAGCCCTCACTAGTTTAAAAGCCAGGGTCATGACCCATGGCATTCCTTATTTTAAACCGAGTTTAAGTGCAATTTTTACACTAAGCTAAAGCTTATTTTCTCAACAGCAGATGGAGCTTGCATTTAAAGAGACCTTATTACTGTACTCATACTGCAGCAGAGTTATTTCCATAGCTCTCATCGAGCACCATGCATGAAGGGTTTCTGCTGGGGATTTCTAAATATTGGTAAAGGCAGTATTGATAGTGATGCAGTTGATACTATTTTGGAAAAGGTTGCTGAGTATTTGAAGTGAAATTATCTTTTTTGTGCTTTTGAAGTTTAAAGTTTCACCCTTTGTGTCTTCATATAGTGTGGCACTCCACAACACACTGTCTTCGTGTGCAAATGGTGTTGCACTCCACAACACACTCTGCAGAACAAATATAGATCATATTTATTTATAGAAAGCTTGGATATCATTCCTTTTCATATATTATTTTGTCTTATTGTACGCCCTCATCAATTATTTATGCCGATATACAAACAAATCTAAGTATAGGAAGAATGTGGAATGTGACAGTAATCTGACCCTTTTACACTCTGACCCGGTCAGGTTTGAATCCTCCTGGTCAGGTTTGAATCATCTGACTCTGGTCAGGTATGAATCATCTGACTCTGGTCAGGTTTGAATCCGCCTGGTCAGGTTTGAATCCTCTGGTCAGGGTTGAATCCTCCAGTCAATTGCATTATTTTCTTTTCTTGGTTCAGGCTGAAAGAAGTAGAGGAATCCCTTAAAGGAAACTGGCTCCACTACAAACTGAATATATCAGAGTTACCCCACGGTGTTGTCCAAATGCAATTAAGAGTAAACAGGAAATGCTTGCTTTCCTGCGTTGTTTGCTTCATAATGACAGAGCTAGCTGCTACTGTTTGCTTCATAATGACAGAGCTAGCTGCTACTGTTTGCTTTGGATAGAAGATGGGAACAATTGTGGAAAACGTGCTACTAAAAGGCTTATCTGTTGTACCATGATGATACACATTTTTTCTTGCACCAGAAGTTATAACATGTCACCGAGACACCGAGTCTGAGGTGTAGTGCTGTGTAATATTATATTCCCTTTGTACTGTACAAGAAAGTCACAGTATGTTTCTTATTTTTTATTATACTGTAAGTATGTTTTGTACAGTTATGTACACAATGTGCTCAGAATTTTGCTTACTCTTCTATTATGTGAATGCTTGGATCTGACAAAGATGTTTTAAAGAGCGTCGTTTTATTTACAAATTGTTCAGTGTAGATTTTTATCAACATTCACAAGGTGGTTTGTCGGCCACCTGCTTTTAGGCCTAGTTCTCACCAATGCATGTGAAATGAGCTCTTTACATCCTTGGATTTTGACAAATTGTTATTTAAATCAATTGAATAAGACCAGGATAATTGGTTATTGTGTATGATTGTGTTATATTGTGTTTATATTGTATAATGGTACAGATAACCAGTGCGATCCCCTGACTGTTCAAACTAGGCAATTGTGTGAAAGGTTACCCCTCACAACATGTCTTAGTCACCTCACTTTAACATGCAGGGAAATGTCTCAATATTTACAGATCTGCTGAACTCACATCACATTCAGCATGCTTAATACGGGTCAGAGTCTTTTGTTCGCCTTTTGAGCAACAATCCTGTAATGAACACAGTACAACTTGATGAAGTTGCAGATTCAAGCCTGCACACAGCATTTTAAAAAAGTTTAATATTTTAATTTCTCTTTAAGAATCACGAGTAGTAGCCAATATATATGAGCGAGTAAGCTGTATGTGTCACTGAAAACAGAAAATGTGTTGTTGATTATACCAGTTCTGTAAAGACTGAAATGCAATTAAAGCATTTGATTTCGTACAAAATAATGGCTTTACTTTATTATGCGAACATGCTGGGCGGAGAGTAATATTTCTGGTCATGTGCATATATATATGTATGTAAAAAATATATTAAAATATAGATATATGCATAGATATATGCATATATATATATATATGCATATATCTATGCATTCCAATTTTAATATATTTTTACATATACATACATACATACATACATAAATACATACATAATACTGTTGAGTGAGTATACACTAGATTTGATAGAGATAGCCTTACTTATATGATTATTAAACTGTTTCCAATGCTTTCTCACCCCCATAGAATTATTGTCAATATTATGGTTGCATGATGTCTTCCGTTCATTGGAGAATGAAAGGTCAACCGTGGAAGAGTTTCCTGGGTCACAGGCTGCCTGGTAGACGGAGAGGAAGAAGCGGACACACCGAATTCACAGCTGTCGTTTGTTCTCGTGTTAAATCATTTGGAAAACATACATTTGGATCACCCAAGCCATCAACGGCACCTGGGTGTTCCGCGTAGCGACCTTTGGATGAACACTTTGCTTACCAACTAGTTATTAATCAATCGATTTAGCTAGTCAGCTAGCTGCTAGCTAGTTGGCTACCACGACTGGGTTCTCCGAGAGCAGGCCCAACCTCCCGGACTGCTTTATCAGGCTAACCAGCTAGCCCGCACGGACACGTTTTCTTGTTCAATGTTTTTGTCTGCTCTCTGTGCAAACAAAGGCCATATTATCATAGTTAACGTTGTTCTTTCTCGGTTTGCATAACAGGTGGCAAGTTTATCCCTTGCTAATCTGTTAAATGAGCATTTTGCTCGGTAGCTATCCAACTAAACAAGTGTGTCGTTCACTTTCTCGCTAGCTTGCAGGCTAGCCACCGTGCTAACGTTACCTTCCCGTCCAGTCCACGCTTGACGTGATCAGGTCGAGGCTAGCTTTAGTGTGCTAGCAAGCTAACAAATAACGGAAATGTCGGATTTTGACGAATTCGAGAGACAGCTGTCTGAAAACAAACAAGGTATTATATGTATGTATCTATCTACTCATCTAGTTGTGAATGGATTGCGTGCTAGCTGGCGCGCTCGTCCAGATTGAAGCGGCGTAGTACCGTTAGCCAGATAGCAAGATAGCAGCCTAACGCGGGCCAGACTTTAGGATGCGGCGGCTGCATCCGTAGAGCTAGCTAGCCTAGACTCGCATTTGGTTAGTTAACCGCCTACTTGGTTACATTTAAGACGGCGCCTAGTTTACAGTTTATTATATTATACCTCTATTGTGTAAGTGATTTTGTTGGAAAAACTCCTTGTTCTTGAATGTAGGCCTAGTACTACTTAGCTAACATTAGATAGCTTTGCTCCTCCCTTTGCCTTTTAACGTTAGCTGGCTAGCTAGATTTGAATCCGTCTCAACCATTCCCATCTATGTTCCTTCCCGCAGCGGAGAGAGACAAGGAGAACCGGCACCACCGCCGCTCCCCCTCTCGCAGCCGCAGCAGAGAGAGGAAGAGGAGAAGCCGGGACCGGGACAGACGCAGCAGGGATCGCCGGGCCGACAGCAAGGAGCGGAGACCGAGACGCAGGTTTGTCACTAAACTCAGCTACTTGCCAGTACTGGACTCTTCATACAGTGTTGTTGAGCAATGCCATTTTACCCAAGTGCATTAGCTGTGTGCAGGCTTCGCTTCCAACCAAAGCCCTAACCCCCAACCCACCTGCTGCCACATCTGTTCCTCTTCACTGATTTATTTATTTTATTTTATTTAGTTGGACTTAAGTTTATTTCAGGGACAACATACAAATACATTAGTCTCCTTAGAGAGAAGATGCATTGTACTAGCTAGATTATAGCTTTTGCTATTTTCCATCTCCGACTCAATTTAATTGGCAATTCATGCATGTAGATGCATGCAGATACATATGGATTGACTTTCACTAGCGCTATCTTAGTTGTTGCATGTGCTGTTAATGTTTTGTGGTTCTCATTAATGCATGCACTGATCTCCATACCATTGATATCACTCCAGTACTGAGTGATGGCATTGGAGCACAATGTCTTTACCCAGTGGAACAGGCTAGATCTGACAGTCTGATTCAATGCAAACGGACCCTAACACTTAACTTTTCTCCTGGAGCTGTAAGGATTTTAAAGGTTTTAGCTTTATGGCCCCAGCTCAGCTTCTGATTGGCTGTGAGTGTTTGCTGCGTTGCTAATGCCTGTATATCTAGCAGCCTCATCTTACACTTACAGGATGCTGCTAAGGGTGAACAGGTAGGGATTGGTTTGGATTTGTCCAATGACTTAATTACCCGGAATGGCCCACAGAATCATGATAAGAATTGGTTGGAATCTAATTCTATGGCGTGGAACTGTTTATGAGCATCAATGTTTGGTTGGAGTGAAATGTTGAACCCCTTCCAATGTCATTTCAGCTCACCAACAATCAACCCACCCCAAGAGATTGCTGTAAGGTAATACAGCAAACTAACACAGAGCCTGTTTCTGCATCATCCAATCACTCCACTAGTGATCTTCCTTTGATTCCGTGCACTCTGCACTCAGTAGACTTAACTCTTCAGACAGTCGTTTGGGAAGGTTTTACCATCCAAGGTTGTGTGTACCTTGTTATTCGCAAAATCAAGTTTCATGAGCTTACTCTGGAAATGACGCTCGAGTAGAAAGAGCACCACCACACTTATATCCCCTCTGAAGATTTGCGCCGATTCGAAAAGGTTCATAACACAAGAGTTTCTAATTTTAGAGTAACGGGAAGTAACCAGTGTTTCTCTGGGTCGTCTAGAGAGCCCAGCTCCCAGGGAATTAGAACTGAATGCGTGTTTATCTTGGCCCTATCTATTTATCTCTCTCTCTTTCTATTTCTCTTCTTCTCTGGTTTCACTTGTTTATCTGTGTGCTCGATGTCCCTCTGCTTCCTCCTCAGCCGCTCCCCAGCGCACCGCGAGAAGAAGAAGAACAAGGTGAAGAAGTACTGGGACGTCCCTCCGCCCGGGTTTGAGCACATCACCCCCATGCAGTACAAAGCCATGCAGGGTAAGAGGCCCCGCCTCCGCACCTCCTCTCCCCTCAGCACCTCCTCTCCTCTCCCCTCAGCACCTCCTCTCCTCTCCCCTCAGCACCTCCTCTCCTCTCCCCTCAGCACCTCCTCTCCTCTCCCCTCAGCACCTCCTCTCCTCTCCCCTTCAGCACCTCCTCTCCCCCTCAGCACCTCCTCTCCCCTTCAGCACCTCCTCTCCTCTCCCCCTCAGCACCTCCTCTCCTCTCCCCTCAGCACCTCCTCTCCTGTCCCCTTCAGCACCTCCTCTCCTCTCCCCTCCGCACCTCCTCTCCCCTCCGCACCTCCTCTCCCCTCCGCACCTCATCTCCCCTCAGCACCGCCTGTCCTCTCCCCTCCGTACCTCCTCTCCCCTCAGCACCTCCTCTCCCCTCTGCACCTCCTCTCCCTTCTGCACCTCCTCTCCCCTCAGCACCTCCTCTCTCCTCAGCACCTCCTCTCCCCTCCGCACCTCCTCTCCCCTCAGCACCTCCTCTCCCCTCCCCTCCGCACCTCCTCTCTCCTCCGCACCTCCTCTCCGCTCCGCACCTCCTCTCCGCACCTCCTCTCCTCTCCCCTCAGCACCTCCTCTCTCTCAGCACCTCCTCAGCACCTCCTGTCCCCTCAGTACCTCCTCTCCCCTCCGTACCTCCTCTCCTCTCCCCTCAGCACCTCCTCTCCCCTTCAGCACCTCCTCTCCCCCTCCGCACCTCCTCTCCCCTCCGCACCTCATCTCCCCTCCGCACCTCCTCTCCCTCTCAGCAACTCCTCTCCCCCTCAGCACCTCCTCTCCCCCTCAGCACCTCCTCTCCCCCTCAGCGCCTCCTCTCCCTTCCGCCCGGATGGACCAGCTCTGCCGTGCGACGTACACACAATCTGTAAAAGGTGAGAAGGCAACATGGCACGTCTCAATGAACCCCGTCCATGTGTTCCAGCTGCGGGCCAGATCCCGGCCACGGCGCTCCTTCCCACCATGACCCCCGACGGCCTGGCCGTGACCCCCACCCCCGTGCCCGTGGTGGGCAGCCAGATGACCCGTCAGGCCCGCCGGCTCTACGTTGGAAACATCCCCTTTGGCATCACAGAGGTCAGCAACCCGCCGGCGCTGGAGACCAAATACACAATCGGAAGCCCACAATAAACACTAACATGTCACATGTATTTGTGCAGATTTATTTAGTGTATGTATGTGTTAAGTGTCTTTTGTGCATCAGAACATGGCTTGACTACTGTCTTCTCTGTGTTTGTGTCTCCGTCTTCCTCTGCAGGAGTCCATGATGGATTTCTTCAACGCTCAGATGCGTCTGGGCGGACTCACTCAGGCCCCCGGCAACCCCGTCCTCGCCGTGCAGATCAACCAGGACAAGAACTTCGCCTTCCTGGAGGTCAGTCGCTCGTCCGCACGCACCGCCGGTCAGGTGACCGGCCAGAAACCCTGCCTGGCTGCCCCAGGAACCGAAGAACCAGAATGTAACCAGACTGTGCGTGTGCGTTGCCCTCCGTAGTTCCGCTCGGTGGACGAGACCACCCAGGCCATGGCGTTCGACGGCATCATCTTCCAGGGACAGAGCCTGAAGATCCGTCGTCCCCACGACTACCAGCCCCTCCCTGGCATGAGCGAGAACCCCAGTGTCTACGTGCCCGGTACGGACCCCACCGGCTCACCGCGTCCATAGACCCTCACCTAGGATCAGCTTGGCCCCCTCAAAACCCAACCAATCCCTGACCAGATCAGTGTTCTACCTGGGTTCCACCTCACGGTTAACCCCAGTCCGTGTCTGTTGTCTGTCCATTTGACGGTGTTGATGGCTGACCTGTTCTCTCCTTCGCAGGTGTGGTGTCCACCGTGGTGCCCGACTCTGCTCACAAGCTCTTCATCGGCGGGCTGCCCAACTACCTGAACGATGACCAGGTCAGTGTTAACCAGCTGCTGACCAGGTCACCCTGCAGCCCAGTGTGGCCAATTAGACACCACCCTATCCCAGTGGACTGGCTTTGGGGCTTCTCCTAGGGCCTAGCAGGCTTTAGATAGCCAATGCCATCTAAACGTGCACACTCAAGCGTGCACACTCAAGCTTGAAATCCTTTATGTTGTTCTTTTGTCTTTTATTTCTTTCATCCCAATTGTGTAACTTTTTATTTATTTATTTTAAATATATTGCTGGTGGTAATGTATGTTTCCCTATATTTTTTGTTATTATTTAATTGTACAGCCTAACCTGTAACCTTGGTTTTAAAAGGTGCCTTATAAATACATTTGACTTACTTGACTACTCTCTCGCGCACACACACACACACACTGCCCACTCAGCTGTTCCTCTGTGCCCAACCCTCTGTTCTGTTCCCCAGGTGAAGGAGCTGCTGACGTCGTTCGGCCCTCTCAAGGCCTTCAACCTGGTGAAGGACAGCGCCACTGGCCTGTCCAAGGGATACGCCTTCTGTGAATACGTCGACGTCAACCTCAACGACCAGGTGACCACCTCAACACGCCACTCACCACGCGCCACAGCAGCTGTAGTGCACTGAGGCCACATCGGTGTGCTGACGGTTCTGGGTTGAGTGAATTCCTGGCTCCGCCTCCTACAGTGGAGGAGAGAGTTGTAGAGTGCAGGGGAGAGTTATAAAGTGCGGGGGAGTGTTGTAAAGTGGAGGGGAGTGATGTAAAGCGGAGGGGAGTGATGTAAAGCGGAGGGGAGTGATGTAAAGCGGAGGGGAGTGATGTAAAGCGGAGGGGAGTGATGTAAAGCGGAGGGGAGTGTTGTAAAGCGGAGGGGAGAGTTGTGGAGGGGAGTGTTGAAGCATGTTTTGAGTGTTGGTGAACTTCTCTGCAGGCCATCGCTGGACTGAACGGCATGCAGCTGGGGGACAAGAAGCTTCTGGTGCAGCGGGCCAGCGTGGGCTCCAAGAACGCCACCCTGGTGAGACGGGGGGGTCACGGGGGTGGGGGGGGGTGCGGTCACCAGGGAGGGGCGGGTCACCAGGGAGGGGGGATTCCTGGTACTGTGGCTGCTTCACAACCTGCCAATCATCTCAGATTTAGCGGTGGGGGGTGGCGCCTGGGGATAAAGGTTATTGTACAATATAAACAGTTGTTTGTTGTTATTATTATTATTATGGACTGATTCCTGTTGTTATTATTGACTTTTTGATGTGGAGCATATTCTAACCTCCATTTTTCCCCCCCTGCTCTCTTCCTCCTCTCTTCTGAACCTCACGACCATCAGGAGGTTAGTACGACCCTTTTATGGCTCCATTTTCCTTTTAGCCTACAAGTCAGCTGAAGGCTGTGTGAGTGAATCACAGGTGCCCATGCAGACTAGTCTAACTCCTACCGTCCCCCTCCCCCGTCTCTCCTGTCCCCTCCCCCGTCTCTTCTCCCCCGTCCCCTCCCCCTTCTCTCCTGTCCCCTCCCCTTCTCCCCCGTCCTCGTGAGCAGACGAGTATCAACCAGACCCCGGTGACGCTGCAGGTGCCCGGTCTTATGACCAGCTCTGTGAACCAGATGGGCGGCCTGCCCACCGAGGTGCTGTGCCTCATGAACATGGTGGCCCCCGAGGAGCTGCTGGACGACGAGGAGTACGAGGAGATCGTGGAGGACGTCCGGGACGAGTGCAGCAAGTACGGCCAGGTCAAGAGCATCGAGATCCCCCGGCCCGTTGACGGCCTGGAGGTCCCCGGGACTGGCAAGGTGAGTGTGTGGGTGTGAGTGTGTGTGTGTGTGTGTGGAACGGGGTGTGTGTGTGTGGAACGGGGTGTGTGTGTTTGTGTGTGGAACAGGGTGTGTGTGTGCTGCTGGTGTAGTGCGAGTCGTCCGTCCGATCTCCATCATCACTGCTCCACTCCTCCCTCCTCTCTCTGCAGATCTTTGTGGAGTTCATGTCGGTGTTCGACTCCCAGAAGGCCATGCAGGGGCTCACAGGAAGGAAGTTTGCCAACCGGGTGGTGGTGACCAAGTACTGCGACCCCGACGCCTACCACCGCCGAGATTTCTGGTAGAGGAGGCTGGAAGACGAGATGGGGGGTGGATGTGGGATCGGGAGGGTGGGGGTGGGGGTGGGGGGGTCCTAATTGATCTTAAGCCTGAATCTTTAGACAACTTTTTAGCAGATCTGAGAGCGTCATGGTTAATGTAACCTGGCTTCTCCGAAGTTGAGGTAGTTGTTCTGTGTACAGATCTATATGAGATGTTTGACGGTCGGGCTGTGGAGAAATTAGGAATTGAGGGGGGGGGGGGGGCGGGGGGGGGGGGTTTGGGTTTCGGGGTACGACGATTTTTGAGAATTGTGTGTAGAAACAGGTAGGGGGGAGGGGTTACATGATTTTTATACTTTGTGAGGAAGGGATGTCATTTTGGGCGGGAGGGGGGTGCCAAAAATTAAGGTTTG
>NC_140243.1:20244191-20246691 GCF_949987555.1 Borostomias antarcticus | reverse complement strand
GCCCCCTACGTCGCATCCCGAGGATGAGCGACAGTCAGGAGGGGAAGATCAAGCTGGCGTTCTTCGTGGCGATCGTGGGCGTGGCGCTGACCGTGCTGGGGGTGGGGACGGAGTTCTGGGTGGAGCTGGCCCAGCCCAAGAACCTGAGCAGTAACCAGACCTGCCAGATGGCCCACTTTGGTCTGTGGAAGGGATGCGTGCGCACACTCTGGGTGACCGACATCGACCCCGAGAGAGAGAGCTGCGGCCCTGCTGAGCTGCCCGGAGGTGAGACAGGCTCGGTCTGTCTGTCTGCCTGCCTGTCTGTCTGTCTGTCTGTCTGTCTGTCTGTCTGTCTGTCTGTCGGTCTGTCTGTCGGTCTGTCGGTCAGTCAGTCAGTCAGTCAGTCTGTCTTTCTGCCTTCCTGTCTGCTTGTCGGTCTGTCGGTCAGTCAGTCTGTCTTTCTGCCTTCCTGTCTGTCTGTCTGCCTGTCTGTCTGTCTGCCTGTCTGCCTGTCTGTCTGCATGCACATCTATCCGCATGTCATCACCACGCTGTCACATGTTGATGACATCACTGAGCTGATGAGGGGGGGTGTCTTCAGTCTATGTGTGGTTAATCGACTAGGGAACGAGGGGGACTGAAGACTACAGTTCAGCCAACGAACAAGGCTTCTCCTCATCACCTCACCCTCAGCTGGACTACTCTTCAAACAGGGAACCAGGATGCAGCGTTCTTAAAACAGGGAACCAGGAAGTAGCGTTCTTCAAACAGGGAACCAGGATGCAGCGTTCTTAAAACAGGGAACCAGGAAGTAGCGTTCTTCAAACGGAACCAGGAAGCAGCGTTCTTAAAACAGGGATCCAGGAAGTAGCGTTCTTCAAACAAGGAACCAGGAAGTAGCATTCTTCAAACAAGGAATCAGGAAGTAGCGTTCTTAAAACAGGGAACCAGGAAGTAGCGTTCTTCAAACAGAGAACCAGGAAGTAGCGTTCTTCAAACAGAGAACCTGGGCTGCGTTCCGAATCGCCTACTACCCTACTATATAGTATGCCAAAACAGAATGTAGTATGTCCCAATACATAGTATGCCACATGCAGTATGGCAAAAGTACCAGGATGACCTACTACATCCGGTCGTATTTTGCAGTATGCACGCCAGCAGGCTTTTCTGGCTATTCTGACCCACAATCCTTTGCGCAGCGGTAATGTGCGTCACATGCGCGAGTTGACAGCTGTAGACGAATGTCGCGTTATGGACAGCGACGGATGTGGGCTAATTTCAAGGCGCAATGTTATGACAAGGTAGTATGTCCCAATTGGATGCCTACTGCTTGCAAAGTACGTACCTTCTAAGGGCAGCTGTAGTAGGTACTGGTAGTAAGAAGTAGAAGTATGCGATTCGGAACGCAGCCCAGGATGCAGCGTTCTTAAAACAGGGAACCAGGAAGTAGTTTTCTTCAAACAAGGAACCAGGAAGTAGCATTCTTCAAACAAGGAATCAGGAAGTAGGCCCAGTCCCAATGTCCACCCTTGCAGACTCGCAGACTTAAGAGCGCGCTCCCGCGAAGTCCGCGAGGGCTTAGGGGTGTCCCAATGTCAACTCGGCAAGTGCGCGAGGGCTCTCCGGCAGCCATTTTGAGCCCTTTATGGCCCCTTCCCGTAAGTGCATTTCTGCAGACTTAGCCCAAGGGAATTACCCACAGTTCATAGCGTCGTGACGTGAAACACGGGGTTACCTGAAGAACAGCCAATAAACAAGCACGGACAGATCAACCAACCCTAACGTTCACGTTACAGAACAAAATATGTTTCATGTTTTCAGCTGGACTTGCTTATCTGCACAAGTAGCCTTATAATTATTTTGGTTTCATTATTTTTAAGTATGGGTTATTAACCCATGGGTTTGTATAATGTGATTTGTTTAAATTATGTAGGCTATGGTTATAATTTACATCGATTTCTGTTGCTCTAAATCATATGATTGTCCAGTTAAAAGCAGTATGACATTAATTACCCATTTCGGTGCAGTGTTCTTTGAATTGAGATTTCCAACATGAATATGGAAAGAGTTGTGAGGTGCAGGAATGTGTATACATAATATATTATCATTCTTAAGTTAATACTTTTGGATTCATCACAAACAAGAATCACAGGCAGTAATGTAGGATCGATGCGATCCTACTAACAAATACTGGGTTGGGTTGATATTTGATCGCAGATGCGATCGCATATGACCACAAAATGAAATGATTTCAAGTTGAACAAATGTTTTGAGGGTAACACAGAGAGTTCTGATAATGTAAAGGGGATTTGACTCAGCCAAAATTAATAATTTACACGAAGGCCTACAAGAAAAACATGTACAATTTACAAATTGATTTAAAAAAAGCCCCACGCCCACAATAGTAAGAAATATGTTTTCACGTCAACGTAATGTGATGTCACAAGTGCTGTCCCATTCCTTGTTATACCAATTCGAGCCCTTGCAGCCTCTCACACTCGATCACTTCACCAGGTGA
>NC_140243.1:20239048-20243991 GCF_949987555.1 Borostomias antarcticus | reverse complement strand
GGAGGGATGGATGGATTGTGAGAGAGATGGAGTGATGGATGGATTGTGAGAGAGATGGAGTGATGGAGGGATTGTGAGAGAGATGGAGTGATGGATTGTGAGAGAGATGGAGTGATGGATTGTGAGAGAGATGGAGGGATGGATGGATTATGAGAGAGATGGAGTGATGGATGGATTGTGAGAGAGATGGAGTGATGGATGGATTGTGAGAGAGATGGAGTGATGGATTGTGAGAGAGATGGAGTGATGGATTGTGAGAGAGATGGAGTGATGGATTGTGAGAGAGATGGAGTGATGGATTGAGAGAGAGATGGAGTGATGGATGGATTGTGAGAGAGATGGAGTGACGGAGTGGTGAGACAGACGAGGGGGGGGGGGCGGACGCGGGGGGGACTCTTCTCTCTCTCACAGCACTTTTATTCCCAGGATTCAGTCTGCAAAGAGAGAGACGTGGGTACAGGGCTGAGCCGCATGGACCCCGCCATTTTGACTCAGACAAATAAGGGGGAAGGGGGGGTTTCACTCACTAGTTCACTTACCTGGCAACCCCACCACACTTAAAGACGCAATGAAATCAAAAATGTACTATTTTTTTTCGATTTTGGTCATAGTGTATACCTATTTAACAATAAATGCCAAATATTCTTCAAGATTGCCGTTTTGTTGTAATCTTATATCAAAAAAATTTTTTTTCTTCCTGTAAAACAAAATCTCCCGAGTGTTTATGTCAGCGATGCAAGAGCAAGGTCAACCAATAATCTCACGACATCCACCCGCCAATCAATGCTATCCACCTATCGAATCTGTCTAAAAGTGTTATAACCCGCCCACTTGTCAATGTTCCAGTCAAATTCCTCTAAACGTTATGTCCCGCCCCTATAGCCTGTTTGAGTCGGAAATACGTCAAACTACGGAAGTTAGATGATCTCAAACGTCCGTTTCAGCTGGACTTTCAGTGCAAGATGGAGCTGACGTCCACAAACTAGACCTCTGAGGGAGAAGGAGGGAGGGAGGGGCTCCGGCATCTTAGACTCAGCATGTTGTGACTTTGCTGACCCCCAATGTCTCAGTAGCCCCTCCCCCCTCCCCCCAACCCCTCCAATCCCGACCCTTGACCCCTGCATGTAACCAATCGACTAGCACTCTACCCTGAAAACTCTGTGAAAACGCTCTGCTTTGCTCTCAGACCCGCGATGGAGGAGGAGGAGGAGGAGACAGCGCTGCCATGTGAGCCAAACCGCCCGCAGTCATCAATCTTTTACGGCCTCACATGTTCCCCTGCTTCCCCTCAGCTCACCTCTCTGCCCCGCCCCCACGCCCACCGGGCGGCCATCTTCCCTCTATGCCCCGCCCCCACGCCAACCGGGCGGCCATCTTCCCTCTCTGCCCCGCCCCCACGCCCACGGGGCGGCCATCTTCCCTCTATGCCCCGCCCCCACGCCCACCGGGCAGCCATCTTCCCTCTCTGCCCCGCCCCCACGCCCACCGGGCGGCCATCTTCCCTCAGCGCTCCCCGGACATCAAGGCTGCTTGACCTCTAAGCCAACGCCAAGACTCTGATGATTCCTCTGCACCAGAGAGAGAGAGAGAGAGAGAGAGAGAGAGAGAGACAGATAGAGAGACAGAGAGAGATATATAGAGAGAGACAGAGACAGAGAGAGAGATATAGAGAGGGGGGGGGGGTCACTGAAGCACTGCTCCGAGGACTGAGGCTTATCTCTAATTGGCTGCTTTGTTATCAGGAAGCTTAGAGATGAGGACAAATTAGCTTTGCTCAATGACCAATCCCAGAATGGGCCCCGCCCCCTTCCCCTACAGGACCAGGACCAGGACCAGGACCAGGACCAGGACCAGTACTAGGACCAGGACCAGGACCAGGACCAGGACCAGGACCAGGACCAGGACCAGGACGAGGACCAGGACCAGGACCAGGACCAGGACCAGGACCAGGACCAGGACTAGGACTAGGACTAGGACTAGGACCAGGACCAGGACCAGGACCAGGACCAGGACCAGGACCAGGACTAGGACTAGGACCAGGACCAGGACCAGGACCAGGACCAGGACCAGGACCAGGACCTTCCCCCTGACCACAACACCGGTCTGCACAGACAGCAGGCCCGTAGCCACGACCAAAGGTCCAGAATTTAAGACAAAAGATCTGCACCCCCGCCCTCCCATCAACGAAACGGTCCGCTTTTGGAAAAAACGAACCCCCCCCCTACTCCACAAGGCTGGCTACGGGCCTGGACAGCCCTACCCTGGACAGACAGCCCTACCCTGCTCTCCAGCCCTACCCTGCTCTCCAGCCCTACCCTGCTCTCCAGCCCTACCCTGGACAGCCCTACCCTGCTCTCCAGCCCTACCCTGCTGTCCCGCCCTACCCTGGACCGCCCTACCCTGCCCGGACCGCTCTACCCTGGACAGCCCTACCCTGGACAGACAGCCCTACCCTGGACAGACAGCCCTACCCTGGACAGATAGCCCTACCCTGGACCGCCCTACCCTGGACAGACAGCCCTACCCTGGACAGCCCTACCCTGGACAGACAGCCCTACCCTGGACAGCCCTACCCTGGACCGCCCTACCCTGCCTTCCAGCCCTACCCTGGACTGCCCTACCCTGGACAGCCCTACCCTGGACCGCCCTACCCTGGACAGCCCTACCCTGGACCGCCCTACCCTGGACAGACAGCCCTACCCTGGACAGCCCTACCCTGGACCGCCCTACCCTGGACAGACAGCCCTACCCTGGACCGCCCTACCCTGGACTGCCCTACCCTGGACTGCCCTACCCTGGACCGCCCTACCCTGGACAGCCCTAACCTGGACAGACAGCCCTACCCTGCTCTCCCGCCCTACCCTGGACAGCCCTACCCTGGACAGCCCCACCCTGGACAGCCCTACCCTGGATGACCCTACCCTGGACAGCCCCACCCTGGACAGCCCTACCCTGCTGTCCCTCCCGCCCTGTAAAAGCTCTTCCTGTTCTCGGCCGGCAGCAGCGTGATGTATTATGAATTAGCCGCTGACAGAGAGTGGAAGGGCAGATGGAGAGACGGCTACTGTCAGTTTGAGAGGCTGTCAGCTGATATCAGCTCTCTACGGCGTAGCCACACAGACGCTGGGAACCAGGGCTTATCCCAGACCAGCTCCAACACACCTCAACATAATCAGGATGGTTTCAAAACTAGGATTAAGGACTATTTGAGTACTGAATGCACATGTCCTGACACTGAATGCTGCTGGTGATTATAATTCTTGATATGAATTGCCAACTTTTAAAAATTGCTTTATGTTTGTTTTCATTTCATTTGTGTATTTAAATGTGGAACTATTGTGCTGCTGTCTTGACCAGGGCTGAGTTTCCCAGAGGCATCGTAGCGCTACGTTCATCGTAAGCTACGGCGTTCATCATAGCGCTACGATGAACGTAGCGCTACGATGCCTCTGGGAAACTCAGCCCTGGACTCCCTAGTAAAAGAGATTCTGATTCTCACTGGGAATATTCCTGGTAAAATAAAAAATAAAACATTTTAAAAGGTCTGCACCAGAGACTAAGGCTGTGTTCTGAATCGCATACTTACATACTAAAGTACGCCTAAAAAGATGTAGTACTGTATGTCCCAATACATAGTATGCCACATGCAGTATGGCAAAAATGCCAGGATGTCCTACTACATCCGGTCGTATTTTGCAGTATGCAAGCCAGCACACTTTTCTAGCTATTCTGACCCACAATCCTATGCACTGTGGAAATTCTCTGCGGTCCAGCTGGGGCCCATCTAACCTGGGCTAGCGTCTCTCATTGGCTGCTACGACCTGTCACTCTTTCAGTTCTGACCCGTTGATACGCCCTCAGAACACCAGCTTGGGTGGTGAAGTGGCACAGACTCTATTATGTATTCATGCAGAGCGCAGAGGGTCAACATGATATTTGATTGTGGAGAGAGACTACATCACCCAGACATGCTCTCTGCTCTCTCTGAGAGACTACATCACCCAGACACGCTCTCTGCTCTCTCTGAGAGACTACATCACCCAGACACGCTCTCTGCTCTCTCTGAGAGACTACATCACCCAGACACGCTCTCTGCTCTCTCTGAGAGACTACATCACCCAGACAAGCTCTCTGCTCTCTCTGAGAGACTACATCACCCAGACAAGCTATCTGCTCTCTCTGAAAGACTACATCACCCAGACAAGCTCTCACACGCACACACACACACAAACAGACACGTACACAGATACACACACACACACACACACACACACACACACTCACGCACGCACACACACACAAACACACACACGCACACACACACACACACACACACACACACACACACACACACACACACACACACACACACACACATGCACACACACCACATGGATCCAAGATGTCCTCTACTCAGCAACTCTAGCTGAACGTTAATCCTCTCTCCAGTTTCACACACAGGGAGCCAAGATGGGGCCCGTCATGACCTGCGTCATGTGTCAGTAGTCTGATGTGTCAGTAGCCTGTCTGTTGTCTGCTCTGTCTGTAGCCTGATGGGTCAGTAGCCTGTCTGTTGTCTGCTCTGTCTGTAGCCTGACGGGTCAGTAGCCTGTCTGTTGTCTGCTCTGTCTGTTGTCTGCTCTGTCTGTAGTCTGATGTGTCAGTAGCCTGTCTGTTGTCTCCTCTGTCTGTAGTCTGATGTGTCAGTAGCCTGTTTTTTATCTGCTCAGTCTGTAGTCTGATGTGTCGGTAACCTGTCTGTTGTCTGCTCTGTCTGTAGCCTGACGGGTCAGTAACCTGTCTGTTGTCTGCTCTGTCTGTAGCCTGGCAGGTCAGTAGCCTGTCTGTTATCTGCTATGTCTGTAGTCTGATGTGTCAGTAGCCTGTCTGTTGTCTGCTCTGTCAGTAGTCTGATGTGTCAGTAGCCTAAAAGCATGTCATGG
>NC_140243.1:20214048-20216548 GCF_949987555.1 Borostomias antarcticus | reverse complement strand
GTCTGCTGAGACAGGGACACAGAGAGGACACTCACACTCTGTCTGCTGAGACAGGGACACAGAGAGGTGAGGCCGAGGGGCCGTGTTGAATGATGGTAACTTTATTGAAGGAAAATGGTTGGAAAGCCTTCTGTGTGCTCTGTGGGTTTCCACTGTGGAGAGCAGCAAACACCCTACATGCAACTTTAACGAGGCCCTCTTTCGAGAAACCACACACACACACACACACACACACACACACACACACACACACTGTACTGCTTATGGAAAATGCATGTGATGCGGCAGTAGAGGTGAGTCGGTATGGAGTTGAAATTCATGGAAAGCTGTTTGTGGTGAATATGCAACGCGGATGCATACGTACAGAAAAACATGCATGTTTGCTGGCTTTTAAATCAGAATGCATGTAAGGGCGCCTTGGTTGTGTTTTGTAAAAGACTGGGCTGCCAGCCAGACTGCGCTGGGGATGTCAGATGGAAGAGCAGGAAATGCACAAACCATGCTCCTGTCAGCCATGATGGAAAGAGACAGCATCTTCACCTAAATAAGTAACACAAGCAAGCACACTAAAACACACTCACTCACCCCCACCGAGAGAGAGAGAGAGAGAGAGAGTGAGAGGAAGGGACAGAGAGAGAAAGAGAGGAAGAGACAGAGAGAGAGAGAGGGAGAGAGAGAGAGAGAGAGAGAGAGAGAGAGAAATAGGGGAGAGCGGGAGTGACAGAGAGTGACAGACAGGGAGGGAGTGTGCAAGAGAGAGAGAGGGAGAGAGAGAGAGAGAGAGGAAGGGACAGAGAGAGAGAGAAAGAGGAAGAGACAGAGAGAGAGAGAGAGAAAGAGGAAGAGACAGAGAGAAAGAGAGAGAGAGAGAGAGAGGAAGAGACAGAGAGAGAGAGAGAGAGAGAAAGAGAGAGCGGGGGGGGCAAGGGGGAGAGACAGAAAGAGAAAGGAAGATGAGAGTTGGGGGTTTTGGGCTGATCTTAGTGTGGCTGTTTGTCAACCAGGCTAAGAGCCCAAACTGCTCCAGAATTGGGTTCATCTCTTAATATTATTGAAAAGAAAATTGTCCTGTAACATTTAGCATTCAGTCTTAGATATTTGACTGATGTTGTACTTGAGCAAGACCTTTACACACTTGATTGTTTACTGACAATTTTACATGATTGTATGATGTGTTACATGATCACACCTGACTTACCTGTGTAGCCTGTATCTGATTGGTGAATGGGTCCTTTATAATGCGTGTTTGTCTGCCCTGTACCCCATTCTGATGAAGATCATATAGATCGAAACATTATTTAATAAACTACTGGGAACAGTCTATTGTCTATATGCTCCAGTGTGCTGACTCTACTCTTTTTCTCATCTCTTAATATGAACCAGCACGTGGTGTCAGTATCCAGCCGGCGATATTAACCACTGCCCTACGTCAGGAGGACTGAGACACAGAGGACCCAATATGAACCAGCGAGGGTGGGGGGGGGGGGGGGGGGGTTGACAGAGAAGGATGAGGTGGAAAGAACCATCTCAGCTTTGTATTACCTCCTCACTGTTACTTAGAGAGCTCTGGATTGAGGAGGGGGAGAGGGGGAGGGAGGGAGAGAGAGGGAAGGAGAGGGAGGGGAGGGAGAGAGAGGGAAGGAGGGAGAGGGGAGGGAGAGAGAGGGAGGGGAGGTAGTGATAAGGGAGACAGAGGGGGAATATGACAGAGAAGGATGAGGTGGAAGAGGCCAGAAACATCTCAGCGTTGTATGACTTCTTCATTGTTACAGCACTTAGAGAGCTCTGAATGGAGGAGGGGGAGAGGGAGGGGAGGGAGTTAGAGATAAGGAAGAGAGGGGGATATAATCTGAGTACCCAGAAGCCCTCGCTGCGACTAGAACAAGCTATGATATTCATGGATGCTGATCTGGATGCTGATTGGCCGGCGCAGATAGTGGGCTGTGCGGAGAGGCTGATTTGGCCTCTGATTGGTCACTGACCGCAGGTTTCCACCTTTCAAGTATTGCTAACGAGTCTCGCACTCAAGCGACCTTTCGGTCAGACTTCCTCCCCCGTTAACTCTCACTTCACAGAGGTTTTTATTACACAAACGGTAAAGTGTATTACCTAAATGAGTTTTTCATTTAGTCCCGAGAATACGCTCCAGAAGAACTAATGTTGAAATGCATGCTGGATTTGAAAGGCAGGCTCCGCCCCTTGGCGAGGACTCAGATGACAGAGAAGGGAGAGGGCGAGGCCTGGCGTACGCATAATATTTATTTTCATCTGAACCATCTCAACTTATGCTGTTACTCAGAGGGAGACAGGATGGGGGTGGGGGGTTATGACAGAGAGGGGCGAGAAGAGCCCATCACACAATGATTCTCAGCTTGAATCATTTCAGCTTCATTTGAACCCTTTTGCCGATTACATAACTATACGAAAAGAGAGCTGAGCCAAAAGGCAAAGCTCTCGATCTACCGGTCTATCTTCGTCCCCACCCTCACCTATGGTCATG
>NC_140243.1:20197651-20202651 GCF_949987555.1 Borostomias antarcticus | reverse complement strand
TCTCTATCATAACCTCACCTCTCTCTATCATAACCTCACCTCTCTCTCTCTATCCTAACCTCACCTCTCTCTATCATAACCTCACCTCTCTCTCTATCCTAACCTCACCTCTCTCTCTATCCTAACCTCACCTCTCTCTATCATAACCTCACCTCTCTCTCTCTATCCTAACCTAACCTCTCTCTATCATAACCTCTCTCTCTCTATCCTAACCTAACCTCTCTCTCTCTATCCTAACCTCAACTCTCTCTATCATAACCTCACCTCTCTCTCTATCCTAACCTCACCTCTCTCTATCATAACCTCAACTCTCTCTATCATAACCTCACCTCTCTCTATCACAACCTCACCTCTCTCTCTATCCTAACCTCACCTCTCTCTCTCTATCCTAACCTCACATCTCTCTCTCTATCCTAACCTCACCTCTCTCTCTCTCTCTCTATCATAACCTCACCTCTCTCTATCATAACCTCACCTTTCTCTCTCTATCCTAACCTCACCTCTCTCTCTCTATCATAACCTCACATCTCTCTCTATCCTAACCTCACCTCTCTCTCTATCCTAACCTCACCTCTCTCTCTCTATCATAACCTCACCTTTCTCTCTCTATCCTAACCTCACCTCTCTCTCTCTATCATAACCTCACATCTCTCTCTATCCTAACCTCACCTCTCTCTCTATCCTAACCTCACCTCTCTCTCTCTATCATAACCTCACCTTTCTCTCTCTATCCTAACCTCACCTCTCTCTTTCTCTATAACCTCACCTCTCTCTCTATCCTATCCTAACCTCTCTCTCTTTCTCTCTCTCTCTCTCTCTCTCTCTCTCTCTCTCTCTCTCTCTATCCTAATCTCACCCCTCTCTCTCTCTATTCTAACCTCACCTCTATCTCTCTCTCTATCCTAACCTCTCTCTCTCTCTATCCTAACCTCTCTCTCTCTATTCTAACCTCTCTCACTCTCTCTCTATCCTAACCTCACCTCTCTCTCTCTCTCTCTCTCTCTATCCTAACCTCTCTCTCTCTCTATCCTAACCTCTCTCTCTCTCTATCCTAACCTCTCTCTCTCTCTCTATCCTAACCTCACCTCTCTCTCTCCCTCTCTCTCAATCACAGGGAAGAGGGATTGGAGGGTATCAGATGGAGGGAGGAGGGAGGGAGGGAAGGAGAGGAGGGGAGAGGAGGAAAGGGAGGAGGGATAGATGGAGGGAGGAGAGGAGCAGGGAGGGAGAGATGATGGAGGATAGGAGGAAAGGGGCAAGGAGGGAGGAGAGGAGAGGAGGGAGGGATGGAGGAAGGGAGGGAGGGAGGGATGGAGGTTAGGAGGGAGGGATGGAGGATAGGAGGAAAGGGGCAAGGAGGGAGGAGAGGAGAGGAGGGATGGATGGAGAGAGGAGGGAGGGAGGGAGGTTAGGAGGAAAGGGGCAAGGAGGGAGGAGAGGAGAGGAGGGAGGGATGGAGGATAGGAGGGAGGATAGGAGGGAGGGAGGGATGGATGGAGAGAGGAGGGAGGGAGGGATGGTAAGAGTGTATGATGAATGAGAGAAGGACAGAGACATGAGCAAGGAGAAAAACAAGGTGTGTGTGTGTGTGTGTGTGTGCCTGTGTTAAAGTGTGTGTGCGTGTGTGTGTGTGTGCGTGCGTGTGTGTGCGTGTGTGCATGCCTGTGCTTAAGTGTGTGTGTGCGTGTGTGTGTGTGTGTGTGTACGAGGATGCAGGGAACACACTCACGTCTGGTTTGGGGGCTGTCATAGCGCCGGGACACGTAAAGGTCACAAACTCGTGACATCGTTTGTGGACCACGAAGCTGCAAACTAGAGCCAAACAGAGGGGAATGAATTGAGGTTAGCCGCAAGATATTAGAATAGAATTATATTCATGGAAAACACAGCAGGAGGATGACATAAATTACCTTGACATTGAAACCCTTGTTTTCCAATGCCCCTGTGTAGAAGAGGCAGATATCAGATACTCACACAACGTAATACGGTAATTAACTTTGCTTTATTCTACAAGATAATCCACCAAGAGTACAATTTCATCACAGCGCTTTTGACAGCGCTAACATTCTGTGGCTGGGTAGGGTACAGATGACCTTTATGGAATATGACAAAGGACACGATTAGTCTGTATGGGAGCACACACACACACACACACACACACACGCGCACGCATGTACGCACGCAAACACACACACACTTACACACACACACGCGCGCACACATGCACGCAAACACACACACACACACACACACACAACACTTACACTTACACACACACACACACCACACACACACGCACACACACAGGACACTCCCCAGATGAGTGGCCGACACAGCGAGCTCTCAATCCCCTCTCCTCCAGAACTGCGCTGTCCGCTAGATTCCACCCTGGCTTCTCAGAGCCTCATTGAATAATTAAAGCCATTGATTAGCTAAAGAGTCCACTCAGCGCGCGAGGAGGGCTGTGAATCAGCCGCTGATTAAAAGGGTTAGAGAGAAAGAACAACAGCCCAGAGACCATCGGCAATCACCCTGGAGAGACTCTCCACCCCGCCAGGGAGGAAACTGATCCAGGGTCAGCTTCTAACACTTCACTCTCTATCAGTCCAGGCTGGGATATTGTAAGCTGATCCTAGATCTGTATATATCCAGTAATATAACCTCCCAGGAGGATAGGAGCGGAATACTGACTGTTGTGCTTGTAGTCCACAAGGGGGCGCTCTGGAGACAGAGATCGATTCCGACAGAGCTAACAGCCCCACCTCCTGGCCACCGGGGGCACCAGGCTTCCTGGGTAGTTGTTCAGCTGAACACCATGCAAGTCTCACTGTCAAAATTGGGTCGATATAAGCCTCCTTTCAATCTCGTTCATATCAATAGTGTGACGCCCCAGGGACAGTTTCACAACCCAACATTGATCCCTTCCATTAGGCCGGATGTGTCCAGGTCAGATGTGTTCAGGTCAGATGTGTTCAGGTCGGATGTGTTCAGGCCGGATGTGTTCAGGCCGGATGTGTTCAGCGCGGATGTGTTCAGGTCAGATGTATTCAGGTCAGATGTGTTCAGGTCAAATGTGTTCAGGTCAGATGTGTTTAGGTCAGATGTGTTCAGGTCGGATGTGTTCAGGTCAGATGTATTCAGGTCAGATGTGTTCAGGTCAAATGTGTTCAGGCCGGATGTGTTCAGGTCAAATGTGTTCAGGTCAGATGTGTTCAGGTCAAATGTTTTCAGGTCAGATGTGTTCAGGTCAGATGTGTTCAGGTCAGATGTGTTCAGGTCAGATGTATTCAGGTCAGATGTGTTCAGGTCAAATGTGTTCAGGTCAGATGTGTTCAGGTCAAATGTGTTCAGGTCAGATGTGTTCAGGTCAGATGTGTTCAGGTCAGATGTGTTCAGGTCAGATGTGTTCAGGTCAGATGTGTTCAGGGAACTCGTCTCCTGCTTGAGACACAGAGAGTCTCTCATCTTATAAGTGAACTAGTGTTTCTCTTTCCAACCTTTCTGTAATGTGTTTCTACTGCTGAAACTAACTTCCCCCTGGGGGATAAATAAAGTGTTCTTTTATCTTAACTTATCTTGAACTAATCTGTGACACAGAAGCAGTCGGTCTGAGATGTTCAGAAAACTGCTCAGAGGCTGTTGGCAGAGGCCTACTCACCATACACTCCACCATATGTCCACACACACACACACACACACACACACACACACACACACACACACACGCACACATACACACACCCACGCACACACGCACACAAACACACATGCACCCACACACACAAACACACACATGCTCCACGCACACACACACACACACACACACACACACACAAACACACACACACACACAAACGCATACTGGCTCAACATTGCTCTGCTTCGGCTGTACTCGACAGAATGAGCTCTCTGTACATGACTAGGCTACCAAACAGCCTCTTAGCTTATAGGCTGACTGTGTGTGTGTGCACGTGCGTGTGTGTGTGTGTGTGTGTGTGCATGTGTGCGTGCATGTGTGCGTGCGCGTGTGTATAGTTCATGTGTAATTAGTATATGAGGTCAGTGCAGTAGCTGAGCGTAGGCTGCTTCTGGAGGCCGGCGATGACTATGGTGCGTGCGCGTGCGTGCGAGGAGGAAGCAGGCCGTCCGAGGGTGGCGAGCGGCGAGCGACGGGCCGCTAAAACCCGGGGGGCGTGCACGTGCGTGCGCGGGCGCGAGCGCATTACCAGATGAAGTCGGTGCAGTGGCTGCAGAAGGTGGGCTGCTTGAAGAAGCGAGCGGTGAACTGGTGGTCCTTCACCTCGATGATCCTCTTGTGCTTCAGCGCCCCCCTCCTCTGGAACACCGGCGCCCTGGGGGGGGGGGCGAGGGGGGAGGGCAGGGGGGAGGGGGAGGCCAGCGCCAGGGGGGAGAGGGAGGGGGACGGGGACACGGGGGTGGACATGGCCGGCTGGGGGGAGGAGGAGGAGGAGGAGGGGGAGGAGGAGGAGGAGGAGGAGGAAGACGGACGAAGTGATGGTAGCAGACGGGGCGAAGGAGGTGAAGAGAGGGAGGGTGGGGCGGGAATGGAGGTGGAAAAAAGAGAGAGCAGGGGAGACACGAGAGAGAGATGGAGAGATGGAGAGAGAATGAGGGGAGGGAGAGAGGAACAAAGAGGATATGGAGAGAGGGGATGGAGAGAGGGATGAGAGAGAGGGATGGAGAGAGGGATGGAGAGAGGGGATGAGAGAGGGATGAGAGAGAGGGATGGAGAGAGGGATGGAGAGAGGAAGGAGAGAGGGATGCACAGAGGGATAGACAGAGGGATGGAGAGGGGGATGCACAGAGGGATAGACAGGGATGGAGAGGGGGATGCGCAGAAGGATAGATAGAGAGATATAAAGGAGACAGAGAGGTTAATTCAGACCTTGACAGAACTCTCCTTGGAGATTCCGAGACACAAAGCGATTAGTGCAACTCACAAGGTGTCCCATATATGTCCCCCTCCTCTCTCTCTCTCT
>NC_140243.1:20175151-20192651 GCF_949987555.1 Borostomias antarcticus | reverse complement strand
TCACTTCTGCTGGATACCACTCATGTGCGTTTCCTCTGAAGTCCTTGCGCTCGTATGTTTTCTCAATAAACCAGACTTAACCTCTTTGAGCGAACCTTGGCAAATCTTTTTACTTTCGATCAGATTTAATTCCATTACACTTCCATCAGTAAACTTGTCGTTTCTGACCACTTCTGTATTTTATTTTCAGTATTGATACCCAGAGATGAGATTAGCACACACTTTGTTAAGAAATGCTTCCTGAACTCTGTAGCAGCTGATAATTACGAAATAATGATGAACACAAATAGTGTAACAACCCCTGAAGTGGGGCTTTCAAATGTTAATGACCAGTGTGACCATTTTAATGCCAAATTGAGTGCTGCCCTTCTCTCTGTAGCACCTATGAAATTGAAAAAGGTCACAGCCAAACAAAAAGCTCCATGGAGAAATGAGGGGATCAGTCTTACTCAAGAGAACATGCAGAAAAGCTGAGAGCACATGGAGGAAGACAAAGCTGCAGGTTCACCATGATATCCTTAAAGAACATCTCTATGCCTTTAATAAGGCAACAAGAAATGCTAGGAGAGATCACTTCTTGAAATTGATCTCTAGAAATCATAACTATTCTAGGGAACGTTTTTCAACAATTGACAGCCTCATAAGCACCTGTCAAACAAGTGCTCTACTTCTCTACTTTCCATATTCTCCTCCTCCCTGTCTGCTGCTTAAGCTGCTTTCTTCCGCTCTAAAATCCTAAACTCTGCTTCCAATCCTAAAAAACTCTTTGAAACCTTCTCTTCACTACTCCAGCCCCCACCTCCTACTCCCAACTCCTCCCTTCTCCCTGATGATTTTGCCAACTTCTTTGACAAGAAAGTTAATTATATCAGATCCTCTTTCTCCCCATCCCCCAGCCAATGCGCCATGCACCAACCTCACCTCCCCACCCTCTCTTCCCTCTCTGCTCCCCCCTTCCTCTCCACGCCCCACCTTATCCTACTTTTCTCCCCTCTCCCCCAACGAGGCCCTCAACCTTGTAACATCTAACCGCCCCACCACATGCTCACTAGACCCTGTTCCCTCGACTCTAGTTCAGTCTGTTGCACCCAAACTCCTTCCCTTCCTAACCCACCTCATCAACACATCTCTTGTATCAGGTTGCTTTCCCTCTGCTTTCAAGACTGCCAGAGTCACCCCCCTCTTAAAGAAACCATCTCTCGACCCCTCTGATGTCAAAAACTACAGACCAGTTTCCCTTCTATCCAAAACACTAGAACGTGCTATCTTTAACCAACTGTCTTCGTACCTCCACGAGAACGGCCTTCAAGATCACCAGTCCGGGTTCAAGTCTGGCCATTTTACAGAGACCGCCCTCCTTGCAGTGACGGAGTCACTCCATGCCTCGAGAGCGAATTCTCTCTTCTGTCCTGATACTCCTAGACCTGTCAGCAGCATTTGATATGGTAGACCAGTGTTTTTCAACCTTTTTTGAGCTACGGCACATTTTTGACATAAAAAAAAATCCGATGGCACACCACCATCCCAAAACGAATAATTAACATGGAAAGATGTATATACAGTAACTGGTACACACAGTCAGATTTAGGCACTTTTATTAAATTGAGCGCATGAATACTTGTCACCATTTAGGCCTACACGTAAACAAAGAGCATTTAACATTTTTAATAAACATTTTTAATTTCATTAATTTATTTACAATGGCTCTGAGTTCAATTCTCCCTATAATTATAAATAGCCTACTATTATTACAAAACCTGAGTTTGATCATTATTTAGTCTTAAGTCTCTGAATTCGATTCTACTACTTATCTTACACAGGCTCGGAGCCTCGTTTCTTCTTACTCAGTGTGAAATCTGGGCCTGTTTGTTCGAGCACAACATTGA
Source organism: Borostomias antarcticus (assembly GCF_949987555.1). NCBI lineage: Eukaryota > Metazoa > Chordata > Actinopteri > Stomiiformes > Stomiidae > Borostomias > Borostomias antarcticus. Next base: position 20,190,765 of record NC_140243.1, on the reverse strand, counting down.
TATCCTGTCAGGAATAGATGATAGGCACATGCGCAGCTCTTGTTCAACAGCTCTGTCTCTCTCTGTTTTTTGTTTTAATTGCAGTTAGGCTTGAGAAGCTGAGCTCGTTAAGATATGTTGTGGAAAAGGGGAGCAGAGTTGAAATGGCTTTATTTGCCACGATAGGAAACTCCTTGGCAGCAGTAAGCCAAAAACTGTCCAAAGTTAAATCTGCATAGCGCAGTTTTAAACCGCGGTCCTGTCTCAGTTCAATTAGTTCTTCTTGCTCCTGCAAAGTCATGTTCTTTCCGAAAAGAACAGATGAGCTGTATGGGTTCCTCACCCAGTCCAATGAGTCAGTGGAGGCTAAGGGGAAATAAAATGACATCTTCTCCTCGAGGCTTTCCAAATGTTCCCCTATTATCTCGTACAACGCTGCATGTCCGTGACATTCCTGAGTGAGAAGGAACATGCCAAGTGATTTCTGCTTGATTGCATAGCCTAAATGACGTATGATAGGCCGACAGAAATTACAACCGTTGAATTTTGAAGACAGTTGTCATTTGGAAAAATAAAAACAGCCAAAAAAGTCAGTCATATTCTCAAAATAATAATTATTATAATTTTTATATTATTACTGACATTTCACATGACATTTGACAATTTTCCACGGCACACCTGACAATCTCTCACGGTACACTAGTGTGCCGCGGAACACCGGTTGAAAAACACTGCGGTAGACCACCAGATTCTTCTCTCCGCCTGGGCCACTCCTTCCAGGGGACATGGAGAGGGTCGATGTCGGAACCACATAGTCTGACTACAGGGGTTCCACAAGGGTCTGTCCTGGGTCCTCTCCTTTTTCCCTCTACAATACATCTCTGGGCTCTGTCATTGGCACGCATGGCTTCTCCTATCACTGCTATGCCGATGACACCCAACTGGTCCTGTAATTTCCCCTTTCTGATACACAAGTGGAGACACGCATAGCTGGGTGCTTGGCTGACACAAGACTGAGCTGCTGTTCCTCCCGGGGAAGGGCTGCCCGCACTGGGACCTGGCCATCACCATTTAAGACAGTGGTGACGCCGACTCAGACTGCGAGGAATCTGGGTGCGACCCTGGATGACCAACTGCCGTTCTCTAAACATACCTGTATCACATCCGTCACACGCTCCTGCAGATTCATGCTCTACAACATCAGGAGGATTCGCCCTTTCCTCACTGATGAAACAGCGCAGGTTCTCATCCAGGCCCTGGTCATCTCCCGCCTGGACTACTGCAACTCCCTCCTTGCTGGGGCCCCGGTGTCAGCCTTAAACCCCTGGAAATTGTCCAGGAAGCTGCTGCTCGCCTGGTGTTCAACCACCCCAAGTTCTCCAACACAACTTCCCTTCTCCGTTCACTCCGAGGCCACTGCGGTCGATCAACACGGGCACGGCTCTTCTCTGTCCTGGCCCCGCAGTGGTGGAACGAACTGCCCACTGACATCAGGACAGCAGAGTGGCTGTCCATCTTTCATTGCAGGCTCAAAACTCATCACTTCAAGAAGTACTACAACAATCCACCCTCTTAAGCATCTATTGTATTTTAGGTTGCTATTCTTGCACTTTGCCTTCAGCACTATATGCTATGCTTTTAATAATTTGCTTTATAAAGGAGATGCACTTGTGAGCTCTGGAAAGTACATTGGCTTTTCCTACATTAAATGCGTGTGCTAAAAAAATTGCATTCAAACAGTTAAATTACGTTCTAGATCCCTTCTATCCCTGATTCTTTTCAGTCTGGTTTTTGCCCTCATCATAGCACAGAGACAAATGACCTCAGAATCAACACTGATGCTAAAAAGCTCTCTGTCCTTGTCCTTCGGGACCTGAGCGCAGCTTTCGACACTGTAGATCATGATGTCCTTATTGGAAGACTTAAGAACTGGGTCGGCCTCTCTGGTCCAGTCCTTGACTGGTTCAGGAGCTACCTAATTGGCCGAGAGTTTTTTGTTGCCCCTGGTGATCACAGCTCAAAAAACACTTCAATGACATGTGGGGTCCTGCAAGGATCCATTCTTGGGCCCATACTTTTCAGTCTGTATACGCTACCCCTACGTGACGTCATGAGGAGGCACAATATTAGCTACCATAGCTATGCAGATGACACCAGGCTCTATATTTCTGACACCCGATGACTACAGCTCAGTTGACCACTTGGTACTGTAGAATGCATTGCTGATACTGTATAACTGCATGGATGTCACAGAATTTCCTTCCATTAAACCAGGATAAAACAGACATGCTGATCATTGGTAAAAAAGTTGAAAGGAAGAGACTATTTGGGCACTTAGAAACACTGACTCTGAAAACCAAATTCCAAGTCAGAAACCTAGCTGTCATGTCTGATTCTGATCTTACAGTCATTTTGAGGCCCACATTAAGAATGTGACAAGGACATATTTTTATCACTTGAGAAACATTGCTAAGGTAAAACATTTTCTCTCCCAGGCCGACACTGAAAGACTAATGCATGCTTTTATCAGTAGCAGGTTGGATTACTGTAATGCTCTCCTATCTGGTCTACCAGAGAAAGCTATTAGTCAACTTCAAATAGTACAAAATGCTGCAGCACGTAGACCAGAAGGAAGGCTCACATCACACCGGTTTAAAATCACTGCACCGGTTACCTGTCAGTTTTGGAATAGATTTTGAGATTATTTTATTTGTTTACAAAGCACTCCATAGTCATGCACCTGAATACATGTCAGGCAGGCTTTTATGATATACACCAAGTAGGTCCCTGAGGTCCTCTGGCTCTGAACTTTTTATGATTCCTGGAGCCAGGACCAAGAGACATGGGCAGGACCAAGAGACATGGGCAGGACCAAGAGACATGGGCAGGCAGCATTCAGTTTTTACGCCTCCAGCCATTTAGACATACCTTTTTAATCTCACTTTTATCATGTTGTTTTACTCAATTTTAATATTCTTAATATGTATTAATTACTGTAAGTTACTGTAAGAAAAGAAGGATGAGGTTAGAACAGTACTGTGAAGATAAAAGGATGAAGTTAGAACAGTACTGTAAAGATAAAAGGATGAGGTTAGAACAGTACTGTAAAGATAAAAGGATGAGGTTAGAACAGTACTGTGAAGATAAAAGGATGAGGTTAGAACAGTACTGTGAAGATAAAAGGATGAAGTTAGAACAGTACTGTAAAGATAAAAGTATGAAGTTATAACAGTACTGTAAAGATAAAAGGATGAGGTTAGAACAGTGCTGTAAAAATAAAAGGATGAGGTTAGAACAGTACTGTGAAGATAAAAGGATGAAGTTAGAACAGTACAGTACTCCTGACGACATGTCGAATTGTCCTTGAGCAAAGACACTGAACCCGTAATTGCTCAAAGATAGATAGATAGATAGATAGATAGATAGATAGACTGTAGATAGATGTATAGATAGATAGATAGACTGTAGATAGATAGATAGATAGATAGATAGATTAACAGTACTTTAAATTTAGAAGGATGAGGTTAGAACAGCTACTGTAGAACATTACTGTACATTTAGAAGGATGAAGTTAGAAGTACAAGAAGTACTACAACAATCCTCCCTTAGTTCTGGAAAGTAGTAGTACATTGGCTTTTCCTACGTTAAATGCAATTATTGTTAGCCGCTTTGGATAAAAGCATCTGCTAAATGACTGTAATGTAATGTTAGAACAGCCACTGTAGAACAGTACTGTAAATTTAGAAGGATGAGGTTAGAACAGCTACTGTAAGATAGAAGGATGACATCATGAATCAAGATTCAAGATTCTTGTTTATTCGTCACATGTAATCTACGGTGTACAGTCACAGTGAATTGTTAGAATCAGAGCAGTACTGTAAGGATAGAAGGGGGGAGGGGGGGTGGGGTAGGGGAGGATGAAGAGGAGGAGTGGAGGGAGGGTGTTGGGGGGGGGGTCGGTGCAGGGTCTGAAGGTACACCATGTTCATCTTGAGTTCAGTGTCACTGACAGAGCTAGCTATGCACAGCTTAGACACACACACACGCACACACACACACACACACACATGCACACACACAGACACACACGCAGATTCTCATATCAAAGTAACGCAACAGCCAGCTGCGCCAACCAATACCGCAGCAATAGCTGGGCATCCCCCCTCACCCCCCCCCCCCTGTCGTACTGTAGCACTTTGAGCTCATTTGTCTCTGGTCGCTCCCCGCCGGGGCTGATGGGAAAACGGGCGGAGTTAAAAGCAGGGAAGGACGCTGAGGTGGTGATTTTTTTTCTCGTTGGGAGATCAAGCTGAGGCGCTCCTAGAGCCTGAGGCTCCCCCCACGCCATCACACAGGAACAGGGTGGGAGGGGGAGAGAGAGGGAGGGGGAGAGGGAGGGAGGTGGAGAGAGAGGGAGAGGGAGGGGGAGAGGGAGGGAGGGGGAGAGGGGAAGGAGAGAGGGAGGGAGAGAGGGGGAGAGGGGGAGGAGAGAGAGAGGGAGAGGGAGGGAGAGAGAGGGGAGGAGAGAGACAGAGGGAGGGAGGAGAGAGAGAGGGAGGGAAGAGAGAGAGAGGGAGGGAGGGAGGGAGAGAGAGGGGGAGGAGAGAGAGAGGGAGGAGGAGAGAGAGAGGGGGAGAGGGAGGGAGGGAGAGAGGGGAAGGAGAGAGGGAGGGAGAGAGGGGGAGAGGGAGGGAGGGAGGGAGAGAGGGGAAGGAGAGAGGGAGGGAGGGAGGGAGGGGGAGAGAGGGGGAGGAGAGAGAGAGAGGGAGGAGGAGAGAGAGAGGGGGGGGGAGGAGAGAGAGAGGGAGGAGGAGAGGTGGGCAGAGGAAGATAAAGGGAAGATGGACGTGGGATAGAGGTGAGAGAAAGAGAGAAAGAGAGAAAGAGAAAGAGAGAAAGAGAGGGGGGGGGTTGAGGGAAAAGACTGACGGGAACAGCAAGAGCCGAGGGCGAAGAAATGAAGTGAGAAAGAGAAGATATGAGAGAGAGAGAGAGAGAGAGAGAGAGAGAGGGAGAGAGAGAGAGAGAGAGAGAGAGAGAGAGAGGTGTGGTAGGGTCTGCGTGCGAGACGGAGAGGGAGAGAGAGAGATTGAGGGAGGAGGAGACAGAGATGGGAAAGAGAGAGAGAGACAGGGGTGAAAGAGAGAGGGAGAGAGAGAGAGAGCGAGTGAGAGAGGGGTGAAGAAACAGAGAGAGATGGGAAAGAGAGAGAAAGGAAGGAGAGAGAGAGGGAGAGAGAGAGAGGAAGGAGAGAGAGAGAGGGAGAGAGAGAGAGAGGAAGGAGAGAGGGAGAGAGAGGGAGAGAGGAAGGAGAGGGAGAGAGAGAGAGAGGAAGGAGAGCGAGAGAGAGAGAGGAAGGAGAGAGAGGGAGATAGAGAGAGAGAGAGAGAGAGAGGATGGAGAGAGAGAGAGAGCGAGGAAGGAGAGAGAGAGAGAGAGAGAGAGAGAGAGAGAGAGAGAGAGAGAGAGAGAGAGAGAGGTGGTGTGTTCAGTCCTGCACCACAGAAAAGCGTTACTTCCCCCGGGTGGTTCAGATGAGTACAGGATCAATCTGCTCAGAGACCAGCCCTCTCCCTCCACACCCGTGTGTGTGTGTGTGTGTGTGTGTGTGTGTGTGCGCGTGTGTGTGCGTGTGCCTGTGCGTGTGCGTGCGTGTGCGTGTGTGTGTGTGTGCGTGTGTGCATGTGTGTGTGTGCGTGTGTGTGTGTGTCTACTGTACTGTGCAAATGTGTAGTGGTGGGGAAGGGTTTGTCGCAGACTCACAGTGTGTGACCAAGGGGTGTGAACATGAGTGTGACAAGAGAGATGGAGAGGAGGAGGAGGAGGAGAGGAGGAGGAGACAGAAGGTGGCAGAGTGAGTGAGCAGGAAACGCAGAGAGAAGACAGATATAGATTGGGAGGAATATTGGTGTTAGGCTGCAACCCCCTTACAGTCAGCTACAGTAGAAGGCATCGCTCCTCGGCCCCTGGGCATGTGTTTACAGCAGGAGAGAATTGGACTGTGTCAGTGTGTCTGTCAGGGGGGGGAGGTGGAGGAGAGGTGAGAGAGAGAATTGGACCTCCCTCCCCTCCCCCTTTACTGCGCTTCAAGGCTGAAGCTCCATCTACAGCCCGGCTGTAACCCATCCAGTACCACCAACCTGGTCCCCCCAACGGGAGAAATGATTACACTGACCTGTTATCGCTGTCTGAGGACAAGCAGACAACCCGCTGCCTGTGACGCAATCCTATTAGGATTATTAAGACATTACTGTGCGCTCACACACACACACAGGCCCCCAAATGCAATCAGCCATTAGGCCGTTGCACTGACAATGCGTGTCTAACCAGCTGACACAGGGCTCTCAGGCATGATAGCATGGGGGAAAAAAATAACAAAGTTTAAAAAAAAAAAGACAGAGACCAGCGCCGTGGCAGAATGTCCTCTGTCAGTGTGTGTGCGCAGACGAGCTGGTATTCCCATGGCTGGTATTCCCACGGCTGGTATTCCCACGGCTGGTATTCCCACGGCGTCGCCAGGAATAGAGACGACTGAGAGAAACACAGGTGGGGCTCGGTTCCATTTAGACTCAGCCGGACGGGAGCGCGGATGGAAACGGCAGTTCAAGAACGGTGGAAGTTGGAATGGAATCGGTCCGGTGGAGTTCGGATGCAGGGGAGAGGTGGGGGGGGGTAGGGGAGAGGTGGGGGGGGGTAGGGGTAGGGGTAGGGGAGAGGTGGGGGTAGGAGTAGGGGAGAGGTGGGGGGGGGTAGGAGTAGGGGAGAGGTGGGGGGGGTAGGGGTAGGGGAGAGGTGGGGGGGGTAGGGGTAGGGGTAGGGGAGAGGTGGGGGGGGTAGGGGTAGGGGTATTAGTAGGGGAGAGGTGGGGGTAGGGGTAGGGGTATTAGTAGGGGAGAGGTGGGGGTAGGGGTAGGGGAGAGGTGGGGGGGGTAGGAGTAGGGGAGAGGTGGGGGTAGGAGTAGGGGAGAGGTGGGGGTAGGGGTAGGGGAGAGGTGGGGGTAGGAGTAGGGGAGAGGTGGGGGTAGGGGTAGGGGTAAGGGAGAGGTGGGGGGGTAGGGGTAGGGGTATTAGTAGGGGAGAGGTGGGGGTAGGGGTAGGGGAGAGGTGGGGGGGGTAGGGGTAGGGGTATTAGTAGGGGAGAGGTGGGGGTAGGGGAGAGGTGGGGGTAGGGGAGAGGTGGGGGTAGGGGTAGGGGTATTAGTAGGGGAGAGGTGGGGGTAGGGGAGAGGTGGGGGTAGGGGTAGGGGTATTAGTAGGGGAGAGGTGGGGGTAGGAGTAGGGGAGAGGTGGGGGTAGGGGTAGGGGAGAGGTGGGGGGGTAGGGGTAGGGGAGAGGTGGGGGTAGGGGTAGGGGTAGGGGTATTAGTAGGGGAGAGGTGGGGGTAGGGGTAGGGGAGAGGGGAGAGGGCGCTAGCATATGAGCTGGGTGTTGTAGCTCTGCCCGGGGAGAGAGAAATGAATTATTTTAGGTCAGCTGGGGCCAGATGGAAGCAGAGGCTGACACTAACCACACACATAAAACTCCAGACAGAATGACACACACACACACTCACATACACACACACAAACACACACACACTCACATACACACACACAAACACACGCAAACACAAACACTCACACACACACGCGCGCACAAACACACTCACACGCACACACAAACACACACTATCTCTCTGGGACAAGCTGTCAGAAAGCAATAGAAGCTGTTCGCTGAGCTCCTGTAAATTGACTCTGGACACAACGGCTGACTGGATGAACACAGCGAGGCCTCGTAAAAGACTCCAAAACAAACACACTTCCTGTTTTCAAAGCATTACTCCCATCATCTACAGTACATTAACATTGACAGTTACAACAGCTGTGTGTGTGTGTGTGTGTGTTTGTGTTTGTGTGTGAACGTACAGGTATGTGTGTGCGTGTGTGTTAGATGTTAATAAACACACACACACACACAGAGGTCATACACAAAAAACAGCACACACATAAAAACATTCATAAAACCTGAACACACACGCGAGTGGAACTGAACATTCACAGGAAATGAGAATCCAATGAGACACGGGAACACGGGGCTTATTTAAAGAGAATCATATTTTATGAAGCAATTCTCAGGAAGTAAGTGCAGCACTGAGCCTCCAGCCCCACCCCAAAGACGATGTCAAAACAAACGAACTCATACTGTATACTGTAGATCTGGGCTGTACGCAACACAAGGCCATAGCAACCCGCCTTAGCAACCTGCGAGGTGGGCTCAGATGTATCCTCTGGGTTGGCGTGACAGAACTAGGCCTCAGTACGCCGAAGGTACAACTACGGTACGACTTTGCACACACACTGCGACAGATTGTACAACTGTAGACATGTAGAAACACACACACGCACGCACAAATGCGCACACACACACACACACACACACACCAGATCTCCTTGGAGGAAGACGATGGCCTCAACCACAGGTCTAGGACCAGAAACCGATAACTGGTCGTGGGTCAGTCGCTAGGTGACAACCTCTAGCTCCTCTTCTAGCTATCGCATGTGTCGGTGTGTCTGCTGTCTCTCTCCTGCACATGGAGACACAGGTGCCCGTGAGGTAACGTTACCCTGACTAGAGAACCGAGGTGTGTGGGGTTAGACAGTGAAACAGGACGCCTAACAGGGCGGTCTAGTGAGATCTGGACCTGGGCCCGGGCAGTCAAACCTATAGCACTCCTGTTTTCCCTTGATATAGTTTCATGGTGACCTGAGTCGTGCGCCAATGAGGACCCTGTTTGAGTTCTGGAGCGCCATGCGTTTCACGCCCCAGGTCAAAGGTGGAGGGAGGCGGCCTATCGCTGAGCTAACGTGCGCGTGCGCCTTTAATCCCCTGGACAGGACGGGGACCGACCGGCCGGGCTGGATCACACTACAGACTGCAGGCGGACAGAAAGAGAACCGGGCTGGAAATCCCCAAAACGGCAGAAACGGAGCTTCCTTTACAGCTCATCCTGCCGTAGGAGAGGAGAGAAATGTTCTGTGAGCCCTGCAAAAACACTCACACACACACGCACACACACTCGCACAAACACACTCACACACACACACACACACACAAACACACACGTACACACTTCCAGAACAGAAACCAAAGAGCTCAAATGAGTATATAGTATCATTTTAGATAACCTTGATGCTAGACCTGTGAGAGCATGGTGAGTGTACGTGCCTGTGTGTGTGTGTGTGTGTGTGTATACTGCAGCTCAGTGGAAGCTCAAGCAAGGCTGAGGATCATTGGCTGAGTGAGGCGCATGTGTGTTAAATATGCATGCACAGCAGTGTGTGTGTGCGTGTGTGTGTGTGTGCGCGTGTGTGTGTGAGAGAGAGAGGGAGCATCAGAGACATTATACAGAACCATGCCGCAGTGGGCTGCACACACAGCCTCTCACACACACACAATGTACAGTACATGTACAATACCCACGCAACAATGTGCACACACACATACACACACACACACACACACACACACACACACACAGATTATACTTTTCATTAAATCAAGATTGATTTCCATGATCTTAACCTCTTTTTTATGTGAATCACACACACACACACACACACACACACACAGATTATACTTTTCATTAAATCAAGATTGATTTCCATGATCTTAACCTCTTTTTTATGTGAATCACACACACACACACACACACACACACACACACACACACACACACACACACACACACAGAGCCACACTGGCAAACACACACATTAACATACTCTCCATGGGTCTTATTTCCCAGGGCTGCACACTACAATACAACACAAAACCGCCATTGAGATGAAGATTTCTCCCCATGATAGATGAAGCTACATCGGTATGATTATCAGCCAGAGACTAGGCCAGTCCCATCCTGTCCACTAAGATGAATGGGACAGCATTCAGTGCACACAGAGCAGAAAGCTGCCTCTGGGCACTGTTCCAAGGTCAGCTACTTAATATTTCAGCTCCCATTGATTAAGGTTAGGCCTGGGTACGGGAGAGCAGATCCTGGGCCAGTGCTTAGGGGCGACGTGAATGACATTACGCTACCCTATATTACCCAGCAGGCCCCAGGTGGTGGTGCACAGGACGCCATGGCAACATTGTGAAAACGCCATGGCAACGCAATAGCAACGTTCTAATTGGCCGCCCGGCAGTGCGGTACAGCCCAGACTTGCTACAGTGGCGTGGTCATCAGATACACACTTCAATCACATTAGTCACATTGTTCATTACTTAATTAATCAATTAATTGATCATCATCTTCAACAATCAGTCAATAGGAGCAAGAACACAGTATCTACTGGTCTCTGTTTTTTGCTAAGTGAGAAACGGACATTAAGGGGGATGGACAGATCGAAAAAGAAAAGAAAATTGATCAAGAGAAAACAGGAGTTTAATGGAGGGGTTGAATTAAAGACAGGTATGGGTTCAAGTGTTGAAAAAACCGACTGTATTATAGGACAGAGAGGAGGGGAGGGGAGGATGGGAGGAGAGGAGGGGAGGAGGGGAGGGGACGAGAGATGACAGGAGGAGGAGGGGGGGAGAGGAGAGAAGAGGAGAGGAGAGGAGGGGAGGGGAGGGGAGGGGAGGGGAGGAGGAGGGGAGGGGAGGGGGGGAGAGATGACAGGAGTAGGAGGAGGAGAGGAGAGGAGAGGAGAGGAGAGGAGAGGAGAGGAGAGGAGAGGAGAGGAGAGGAGAGGAGAGGAGGGGAGGGGAGGGGAGGAGAGATGACAGGAGGAGAGGAGAGGAGAGGAGAGGAGAGGAGAGGAGAGGAGAGGAGAGGAGAGGAGAGGAGAGGAGGAGGGGAGGGGAGGGGAGGGGAGGGGAGGGGAGGGGAGGGGAGGAGAGATGACAGGAGGAGGAGGGGAGGGGAGGAGAGATGACAGGAGGAGGAGAGGAGGGGAGGAGAGGAAGGGAGGGGAGGAGAGATGACAGGAGGAGATACAGACATGACAAAGAACCAAATGAAAGGGATCATGTTAGGTAGTACAACAGTGAGAGTGACAGACTGCTAGATATAACTAGATACAAATTGATGGGCAGAGAGATTCGACTTTTTCTTGTCTTTTTTGTCACAGGCACTAATGTCTTCACAGTCATATAGGAGGAGTCAGAATTCAAAAATGATTTCAGTGTCTAGAATTGCTACAAAGCTTAAACATTTAAAACTATCTACCACTTCCTCCAAGTATACCAAACTGAACTCATATATATATACCTGTATGTATATATATGTATATATTTATTTGTACATATATATTTCTTTATAGATAAATGAGATAATTCAAATGATGAGTACAATGGTCAATAAAATATCTCAGTTAAATCACAGTATAACATGGTACATTCTCAAAAACATAGGATATATTAATATATTCTTTTTTTCTCAGCAAAAAATTAAGCTACAGGGTTTAAGAGTCACTTCTGTTCATGCAGTCACAGACTTAAGTATTAGCGCCTTGATACAAATCAATAATGCTCGATGACACGTCAGGTTTCAGCCCTGCTTATTGGTTCAAATTACCTTATTCCACCCACACAGGAAGCAGTATAACTGTTTCCATGGTTTCCACTGATGGGGAGTAGAACTAGCTGGTCCAATGAAAGATGGCCGCCCTGGGTCCCGCCGCAGCTAACACAAAGTCCTCACTTCAAATCTCAGGGGTTTCATTCACCTAATCATGCAATGGATTGTGGGGGATCTTTCCGAAGAACAGGGGCGAATGGAAGAAATGACAAAAGCCTTTATAGATTGTTTTCCAAAATGCCCCTTGTAGCCCTAGAAAAAAGCAATCCATGTATGTGCAGAAGAGAAAGTACAGCCTGCCCTTGTTGAAGAGCCAAAGATGTTTTGGGAGGGGGGGGGGGGGAGAAGGCCATCTAACTCTTCGATCTGTGACAACATGCACAAACACAACGCACAGTCCCTCACAGAGCAGGTAACACTCCCCACCATCCAGACAGAATCAACAGCATCCAAAAAGGCTACAAAGTCTAAAAGTAGGTCTACGTTTGCTACATCATGTCAAAGCTACATCGAACTACGAGAGAAGGGGGGGTGGTCTGCGGCTGGTCTCAGCGCCAGAGGCTGGGAGAAGAGGGGTATTTATGGCACGCAGCTCTGGAGACGTACACCACCGCGCGCTACGACGTTTGGCACAGCTTGCACGTTGCATTTGGCACGGCTTATCATTGGTTCAGGCCATATCTGTCTGTCTGAGGCTCTACTGTAGTTATATCACACAGCATTGTGTCATAGTCACATTGAAGAGGGCAATATTGCCAGAGCAGCAGTCTTCCTATATTTCCATTTGAATCAGTGACGCTAGAAGTGGCCCCGAGTAGAGCGGCCCTTATCAGTCCTTTCCCCTCAGACAAAAACAAACAGTCAGATGGACTCAGAGCTGAGGGCACCAGAACAAATGGTTTTTCTTATTGGTTTAACGCTGGTAACAGTGAGAATATCTTTATCTTATCTTTTGTAAGTTGACTCAGATAAGAAAACAATAAGAAACGACAACTATAAGAAAAATATATTATTGAATTAGGTGTTGGCACAGGCAAGATTGAGCCCATGGTGTCAGGTATTGTGCAGGGTAGATTATGGTAGTGCCGCATGTTTAGGTAATGCAGTGACCAATTGTGCTTCTTAAAACCCATTTCCTTCACATTGGTGGTTGCCAAACAAGACAGCATGATATACTATACGAACTGCTTTAAAATACACTACATCAAGTTTCAATGGGCCTTAATTCACCCTGACAGAGCTAACTGTGCTAAATGTTACAGTGAATAACTACTTATCATTTCTTCGTCAATCATGTAAAAATTAGGCCCTCTAAAGCCTCCTCTCATAGGAATACGCTCGGCCATATTTGTATAATATGCAGCCATCTAGTGCCAATTATAGATATTGCAACCAATTACTGCTCCAATTATCTCTTGTATGATAGAAAATGATGTATTGCTTGTGTGTGAAATAGGACAGGGATCTGCTGTATCTATAAAAACAGATGACTGCAAACCAATTAAGCTGAAAAGCTCTGGAGTACAAATTTGGCAGAGCATTTAAACACTGCTCACAACGAGCACCAGCCATAGCCCAGCCCCCTTTCCGTTAAAACACTAACACAGTGAGAGCAATATATAGATAGATAGATTAAAAAAGAAGGTTTGGGGAGAAAAGTCAGAGTAAGAAAAGTAAAGACAGACAGGAAAGAAAAACCTGCTACATGTTTGTTTTGTTTTTTTAAATTTTAAATCTCGTTATTTTTCTTCTGAAGTTCAGTTTGTTTTTCAAACACAGTGGCGTTAATCGCGCCAGCCGGTAGACCACGCCTCCTGTGTTCTGAGTTCTGATTGGATCAAAGGTGAAATGATGGGCTCCAAGTCTTTCCTGTTCAATCTGGTTGGGTAAGAGGGTTTGTAGTAAATATGACATCACAGAGAAAGTTCTGGGGCACGGTAGCACTAGACGGGTCGATGATGTCATGGGGTCAAAGGGGAAGAGAGTAGCATCGTCCAGACAGTACACACAAGGGGGGGAACTGCATTGCTTTTATATCATCTGATTTACAAAAAGGGAGAGAGAGAGCAGGGATGGTCTCTCCGATATGACGATGCAGTCCGCCCGTCCAGTTCATAAGTGGGATGTTTGACACACTGTAGCTTTCAGCCAATGAGAGACGGGAAAGCAAGAGTCAGTCGACCAATCGTTGGATCTTACAGCAGGCCGGTCTCTCCAGTACCAACGAGGTGTGTTCTCAAAGCCAGAGGGAGGGAGACGTTTTGGGCGCGCGCGCGTGTGTGTGTGTGTGCGTTTGTGTGTGTGTGTGTGTGTGTGTGTGTGTGTGTGTGTGTGTGTGTGTGTGTGTGTGTAAACATGACATCATTACTCACAGGTTGGAGACTATTCCTATCCAAAGCTGTGCCTCGGGGAGGAGAGGAGGACCGACGATGACATCACAAAGCTCAGTTCCGACCGGAGGAGGAGTTCTGGGGCCGCCGTCGCCCCGGACGACGCGGCCTCGCCCTCGCTCTCGTCGTCGTGGGAGCCCTCCAGGCGCACGTAGGTGTGGCGTCGGACCGTGGCCCGGACCAGGACGCGCACCAGGGACCTGCCGGCCACGGCGCCGCTCTCCTCGCCGCCGGCCGCACGCGCAACGGCCGCCGCCACCGCCGCCGCCACCGCCCCCCTAGCGCCGGCCGCTACGAGGTCGATGCTCGCAGTCCCCGTGGCGGTCCCCGTGGTCTCCACGCAGGCGTCGTCGTCTTTGGTTCCGGTTGGCACGGCGCGGCGTCGGTCATCATCATCATCATCATCGGCGGCTGCGTCCGGCGCGTCTCCCTCTCTCGTCTCCCCCTGTCATACCTCGCTCTCCAGGCTGGAGAAGTGGGCGGAGCCTCGGCGGGAGCACAGGCTCTTGGCTTTGAGGGGCAGGTGGGGTGAGTAGAATCGCCTCGGCTGGGGCACGGAGCGCAGTCTCTGGTACTGGAGCTTGGCGCTGGCGGCCGCCCGGCCCGACCCAGAACGGGGCGGGGACACGGGCGGAGGAGGCGGGGCCGGGACCGGCAGGGACGCCGACGGCTGGGGTGGCGAGGGGGATGGCTGGGGGGCGTGGTGGTCGCCGGCGCCGAGCCCTGGTTGTGTGCTGAGGCTGAGGTTGGACTGGCTGCCCGACTGGGCCTGGCCCGGCTCGGGCTTGGAGGGGAGGGGCTTGGGCCGGGTGGCGCCGCTGAAGCTGTGGCAGTGGGGGCGGAGCTCCTCTTGGCTGCGGGACAGGGCGGTGGCGGCGGAGGAGGCGGACACGCCCCTTTTGGAGCGGGGTGTGGCCGGCGGGCGGCCATGGGGGTGGGGGTAGGGGTGCGGGAGGGGGTACTGGCTACAGGAGCACAGGGCGCCCGCAGGCTCCGCCTCCCCCCTGTCCCTCGCACGCCCCTTCCCCCTGCCGCCCCCCCCTCCTCCTACTCCTTTCCACCTCCTCTCTCCTTTCATGGGGAGCTTGTCCACGGACCAGTACCTCCGTGGGGGGGGGAGGGCTGTGGGCGTGGGGGGCCACTGGGAGTCCAGCCCTCCGCTGCCTCCGCCCGCCCCCACTAGCCCCGCCCCCGGCCCCGACGCCCAGAACTCCCCCCCGGCCCCTCCCCAGCCCTCCGCCCGGCCCCCTAGGATGGAGTCGTCCCGGCTGTTGACGCTGCCCCCTTTCTCCCTGGCAGGGTATGTGCCGAAGAACCACCCCCCTCCCCCGATGCCCCCGGCCCCCGCCCCGCCCCCCTCCCAGTAGCGCTCGAAGCGCCCGAACTCCCCCGATGACCCGTCGTCCGAGTAGCTCTCCTCCGCCCGCGCCCTGTCCCTCTCCGACTCGGACACCGCGCCCCTCCTCCCCCCCGCGCCTCCCCCCGACCTCCTCGCCCTCTCCTCCGCCCGCCCCCTCGCTCTCTCTCGCCCCCTCTCCTCCTCCTCGTCTTCGTCCTCCTCGTCCTCGGAGTCCCACTCGTGGAGGGAGGGCCCCTCCCTGGCGCGCCCCCTGCCCCTCTCGTAGTGCATCAGCAGGGGGCGCTTTTCGGCTCCTCGCCCTCCGTCCGTTCTCTCCATCCCTCCGCTCCTC
>NC_140243.1:20167651-20170151 GCF_949987555.1 Borostomias antarcticus | reverse complement strand
AATGTAATTGGAGTCTATAGACCCCAATCTGCCAATGTTGATTCCATCGATAGGATTGCAGAGTTAGGCTACTTTCTCAGCACTCAAATGTTAAGACGATTGTTCTTGGTGATATTAATCTTGACTGGTTTATCAATGATTCAACCTATATCTTAGAGAGGTTTGTAGTGGCCTTGCTTTAGTTCAGCTGATTGATGAACCCACCAGGCCAAAGTTGAAAGATAATTCTACAGTACATGTAGGTCCACTTGAATTGATTTGATTTTCTCTAATAGAAGTGATAGAATCCTTGCTTATGGCGTATTTGAACTGGGAGTTAATGATCACTGTCCCATAACTTGTGTTAGAAACTCTCGATTGGAGAAGTTTCACTCTCGCACTATTGCTAAAAGGAATATGATGAACTTAAATGTTCAGGCTTTCTTAACTGACCTACTCCATAGCGACATCCACTACACATCAGAAATTCCTGATGTTCAATTGGCTCTAGATTTCTTCCCAAAAACATTCCCCTCATTTGTTGATTAACAAGCACCTTACAAGAGGTTTCGAATAAAAGACGGATTAACACCTTGGTTCACTGAGTCACTAGCTCCTATTTCGACCCTGATAAGTTTTGGAAGCCGGGGAATTCAAAGAAGGAAGCTTCCATCTGCCTGCCTTCAGAAACTAGAAACGGTGACTCTCGGATCTCAGAGCAAAAGGACGACTGCTCAGTAATCAATAAACGTTTTATTGATGCTGGTCATTTGTTTGAGAATAGCCATGTAGCGCCACCTGGTGGTCAGGCTCCTGCGCACGCTGTGGACCACACTGTATGCTTCAGATATTATTTCTTCAGCCTCTCCCTCCTAGTGTTGTTCTTGATTCTCTGCAATCCATTGATTCCAGGAAATCGACTTTTCCTTAAAATAGCTGCCCCATTAATTACAGAGCAATTGGCACATATAGGCTTAGGCTATTTAACATTTCACTGTCAACTGGTGTTCCGATGGAAATGGCTCCCTTAATCCCACTACATAAAGGTGGGGATAAAAGAGATCTAAATAATTATCATCCAATCAAAAATCATGAAGTCATTGGTTTATAGCCAATAAAACCATTTCTCTTTACACAGGGCCAACATGAATCGGGCTTTAGATCAAAACATAGCACAATCTCGGCTACCACTCTAGTTGTAAATTATATAGTATCACCTCTTGACAAAAGAAAACACTGTGCTGCCCTATTTATATCTATGAAAAGCATTCGATACAGTTGCCATTCTGTTCTTTTACATACAGTAGTTTATACTGTTACCTATTGGTTTTGAGTCAAAGATGTGCTGTTGGTCTCTAAGCTATTTATCTGCGATATCTCAGTGTGTGAGGTAATGTGCCATCAGAATTTCTGTCAATCACAAAAGGAGTCCCGCAGGGATCCATTCTGGGTCCTGTCTTATTCTCCATTTATATCAATAACATTGTTTCGTCATCACTGTAGGTGTTTGTCAGGCTCATCTCTATGCGGTTGACACTGTTATTTACTGCATTGCTGACTCTGCTCAGCCATATAATGCAAGTTTGTATACGAACATATCACATCGTACGTATTGATTGATTGGTACTTAATGCTAATACATCTAAATTTGTCTCCATATTTCCACTGTGAATGGTTCTTATATTGAGAGAGTTACAGAGTACAAATACCTTGGTAATTGGCTCGATGAGAAGTCTATATTTAAGTACCATGTACTGTAGATAACCTTGTCATTAAGTTGGCAACTTCCCAATGATTAGTAGAAAGAGGGTTATTGAAGCAGTTTTTCTATCAGTCTTGGATTACGGAGAGGTAATCTACAGGCATGCTACTGTACTTCTTGTATTCTTAAATCCTTAGATTCTGTATACCACTGTGCCCTCAGGTTCATCACTGGAGATAGCTACGCCTCTCACCACTGTGTCCTTTATAACAAGGTTGGGTGGTCAGCCTTGGCGCAGAGGCGTAATCTGCCCCGGCATCTCGTTCATATACAAGGGCCATTATTGGTGATCAATCATCTTATATCTCCTCACTGCTGAATGGTCCTTTGGATCTACCACGCTCATTCCAGTGACTGTTTTCTAGAGACAAAAACATTCATAATGGTCTCCATATTTCCACTGTGAATGATTCTTATATTGAGAGAGTTACAGAGTAGAAATACCATTGTAATATAATTGTAATTGTAACCTCTGTTAATCATCTTAATTGGTTAAAGTGTACTGTTTTACTTGTTATACATCTTGTACTTTTATATGATGTACAGTATTTTCTTGACGCTATTGTAAATGAGAGCTTACCTCTCATGAAAGAAAGGGAAAAAGACTTGTGGGACGCCCTGAAAAGCACATATCTCAGTCTATAGCCATATCTCAGTCTATAGCCATATCTCAGTCCTATAACCATATCTCAGTCTATAGCCATATCTCAGTCTATAACCATATCTCAGTCTATAACCATATCTCAGTCTATAACCATA
>NC_140243.1:20149584-20157084 GCF_949987555.1 Borostomias antarcticus | reverse complement strand
TTAACGGTTTCAGTTAGGACAGCAAGCATGCGATGTCGCGTTCTGTTGCTCGCGTCGCAAGCAGTTAGGACACGGTGTTACAGAGCAAAAGCAAATCTAATCTTCAACAGTGGTACTTGACTTGACAACCCATCAAATGAATTAAACCAAATACGTATAATAGCCATTTTCTGATGGAGCTCGGTTGTAGCCATGTACCAGCTGCGAGCTGTTTGGAGAGGGATTTTCTAGAATGTTGACTAACTTGATCCCTCCCTCAACACGTGTGAGTGATGAACTGCACACAGAGACTGATGGATGAGACGCTGAGCCTCAGAGACACTCACTCCTCCCGCTCTGCAGACTGCGGTTGTAGCCCACTGGGCTGAGGAACTCGAAGATGAAGACAGTCACCGCCACCACGGTCAGGCACATCACGAACATCATCACCCACACCGCTGGGCTGTAGGGCTCTGAGCACAGGAGAGGAGAGGAGAGGAGAGGAGGAGAGGAGAGGAGAGGAGAGGAGAGGAGAGGAGAGGAGAGGAGAGGAGAGGAGAGGGGAGGAGGAGAGGAGAGGACGAGGGGAAGGGAGGAGAGGAGAGGAGAGGAGAGGAGAGGAGAGGAGAGGAGAGGAGAGGAGAGGAGAGGAGAGGAGAGGAGAGGAGAGGAGAAGAGGGGAGGAGAGGAGGAGAGGAGAAGAGGGGAGAGGAGGAGAGAGGAGAGGAGGGAAGAGGAGAGGAGAAGAGGGGAGGAGAGGAGGAGAGGAGAAGAGGGGAGAGGAGGAGAGAGGAGAGGAGGGAAGAGGAGAGGAGAGGATGAGGGGAAGGAAAGAGAGGAGAGGAGAGGAGAGGAGAGGAGAGGAGAGGAGAGGAGAGGAGAGGAGAGGAGAGAAGAGGAGAGGAGAGGAGAGGAGGCAGTGAGCAGAGGAGAGGACGAGGGGAAGGGAGGAGAGGAGGAGAGACAGCAGACAGGAGAGGAGGAGGAGAGAAGAGGAGGCGAAAGCAGAGCGGAGGAGAGAACGAGGAGAGGAGAGGAGAGGAGAGGAGAGGAGAGGAGAGGAGAGGAGAGGAGAGGAGAGGAGAGGAGAGGAGAGGAGAGGAGAGGAGAGGAGGAGAAAGCAGAGGGGAGGAGTCAAACGGAACGTCGGACAAGGAAACCCAACCAAGCGAAAAAGAATCTCCAGGACACCATGAGTGTCCTGGCTGTTTCTGTGTTTTCCAATCAACCCGGCTCTTCAGCCCAATACGTCTGCTCCCCCACAGGGGCAGTTGAGATGCTGACTGAGGGGGAATACGTTGAGACAACAGGAAACGCTGAACAAGAAAACGCTGAGGTCAAGTAAAGACCAGCAGCCAAAGAACTACTGCAATACACATAAAAACAAATCAGAATCAAATCAATTCAAATCAAATCAAACTTTATTTGTACTGTATGGCGCATTTCATACACAGAGGGAACACAATGCGCTTTACAGAGAGCAATGGGGTGGTGGGTATAGGTCCCCCCCCTACATAAACCAGAGGGAAGCAAAAGTAAAAAGAAAAGTTTCTCGCACAGTTTCACCCGGGGGTCAGAAAAGTGAGCTGTAAAAGTTTTTCCCTGACCTCTCTCAACGAGACGATCGAGCAAGCTCCTGGACAACGTTTGTCTAAGGGAACTCACGTGTCTCATTCATGCAGTGACCTTCCTGACCTGATCTTTTGGCATACCTGGGATAGACAGGTGCATCCTGGGACTGATCGGACTGTGCGGCCCTCCTTATTTGGGCGTCAGTTTCCTCCTCACTTACCCAGGAAGGCGGATGGTGAGACAGTTCCGTTGCTGCGGGAGACCATGACGCTGATGCCCGTCTCCACGAAGGGGACGGAGAAGTCCACGACCTCCGACCTTTCCTCGTTGATGGTCAGGGAGCCGATGGCCATGTCTGCTCGCTTGTACACCACCTGGAGCACGAGAGGAGCAGCAGCGGTCAGACAGATGCAACGCCAGCCAGGGAACCAGACGTCTTCACGAAAAAAAACTTTTGTGATACAGTCTGGACTTCTTTCAGAAATGATGATGTAGCCGAGCCAATCAGGGACTGCGTCCTAACTGCTGTATATGACCCCCAGTGGGGACGCGACCTCTGATTGGGTCCCGTAGCTGATGACGTGAAATACAGACATTTGGCAAAATAGGCTAATGGCCTCTCCCGAAGCAACGAGCGGTAATGTTAAATGTTAGCAGAATAAACACAGCCATAAGTGCACTTGTTGCAGAAATAGACTCAATAACAACAATTAAGCTAATGGAAATTCCCGGCGGAAAGGACGATTTAGCCGTTCGTCCTGCCGGATTTGGCAAACGTTCTGTCACGCTGATTGGCTGAAGGAGTCTGTCCGTCAAGCCGTAATCGTTCTTGGCGGCCGGGGAGTCCAGACTGACATCACAGAAGGGATGTTTTGTGCATGTCCCTCATCCCTCTGGCATCCGGGCTGATATTGACGGGGGATGATTTGGATCAGAGGAGGAGAGGTTCATGGTGACCAGAGGACAGTCCAGACTGAGAGCTGTCTTGGGGCCTTATCCCTGCCTCCCTGTCTAAGTGGTTTACAGCAGGCATTCCCAAACTGTGAGGCGGGCCTCCCCTGGGGGGCCCCAAAGAAATTCAGGGGAGGCGCGGAGGGATGGTTAGAAAAAAAAGAAACAAAGAAAAACATGTTTTTTATTTTTTAATTGTCTATGGTTTTTATGAATGAAACGTTGAAAATGAAATGATTTTAAAGGTCAGAAGATAAAGGTCAGAAATAAATAATGGGAGAGATGTATACTATATTTGTGGATAGTGCAGAGAGAGCCTCCCCCCGCAGGCATGAATGTATTGTGAAAAAACGTCATAAAGTTAACTAGCAGCAGGTGCCACCGAGCTAACTTAGCTGTGTAACGTTATGGGCTAGCTAACGCTACCTTGCAAAATGGACACATTTGGGGGGTGCGCAGGTTGGTCACTGTTTTCAGAGGGGAGGCCCACATTGATGGAGTTTGGGAACCCATGGTTTACAGGATACGCGGGTCTTAGGGACCTGGGTGAGTGTCCTTTTCATGGCGCGGGTGGCTGTGTAGCTCAGGAGGTAGAGCGGCTCGTCCAACGATCGTAGGGTCGGGGTAATCCCGGCTCCTCCTGACGACATGTCCAAGTGTCCTTGGGGACGACACTGAGCCCCATATTGCTCCCAGTGAGCAGGCTAGCACCATGCATGGCAGCTGCTGCCATTGGTGTGTAAATAATGTAATGTAATAATGAATGAGTGTGTGAATGGGTGAATGAGAGGCCTTCGTTGTAAAGCGCTTTGGAGAAAAGCGCTATATAACAGCCATTATGCTATATAACAGCCATTTAGCATTTACAGGCTCGAATGATGGTTCCATCGGAGGGCTAGTTGGCTAGCCTCTATGATCTATGACCATCTTGATCTCGCGAGCTCACATTGTTCAGGGGGCGGCTGTAGCTCAGTTGGTAGAGCGGGTCGTTCAATGATCGAAGGGTCAGTGGTTTGAATCCCAGCTCCACATGTCGAAGTGTCCTTGAGCAAGACACCTAACCCCAAATTGCTCCCAATGAGCAGGTTAGCACCTTGCATGGCAGCTACCGCCATTGGTGTGTGAATGTGTGTGTGAATGGATGAATGAGAGGCCATTGTAAAGCGCTTTGAGTGCCGCTCTCAGTCCATTTACCATTGTTTCTCTCCTGGCCAGAAAATGATCTAGCGGAGGAGATATTAGCAGCTATGCTGGGCGGGTTTAAGTGTGACGACAGCGAGGAGCGGTTGAAGTAAACGTGTGACAGACGGTGATAGACAGACGGTTCATCCAATCACCTGCCAAGTATTTTTTTAAAGTGCCCGCCCTTTTCCAAACGGTTCCCAACGGAGAGTTCCCAGACGGCTATGCAAAGCTAACCTACGGGGGCGCAGGGCTGACCTCACAAGAGTGAGCTCAGTGTGACATCACCTCCCTGCCGGTGTAAACACGCACACACACACACACACACACACACACACACACAGACACACGGCGTTCGGGCCGGAGCAGTTTCATGGCGTGTTGGCGCTGCTCAGGAAAGACCCAGAGCTCAGTCGCCATGTCCCCTCCGCATCTCATTAGCATACAAAGTGAGTTAACCCCCCCCCCCCTCGCCCCCCGCCCCCCCTCCCTCCTCCTCAAATTGAAAAACGCTGCGTATGCTGATAGAATAAGTGAAATGTTAATCTACATTAGACATGGCACATCCGCACTTCAGAGCGAATCAGCAGAAAAGTGCGGGTCCTGGGCAGAAACGCCACGCGATGCCAGGTCTCTGGATTACCTGATCAAAGAGCGCCAGGCTTTGGAGCATCTGATCAAAAGACGGAAATTAGTCTGAGAAAACACATGCACTCACTTAGCCATCTGCATGGGAACGTGGGAGATTGGACGCGATCGGGTGAGCGTGTGTGTGTGTGTGTGTGTGTGTGTGTGCGTGTGTGTGTGCGTGTGTGTGTGTGTGCGTGTGTGTGTGTGTGTGTGTGTGTGTGCGTGTGTGTGTGTGTGTGCGTGTGTGGGTGTGTGTGTGTGTAATAGGAGGGGAAACATATTGTATAAGTGGTATCAGAAAGACAAAGAACAGGCCAAAACGCATGCAGAGTGAGTGTGTGTGTGTGTGTGTGTGAGTGTGTGTGTGTGTGTGTGTGTGTGAGTGTGTGTGTGCGTGCGTGCGTGCGTGCGTGTGTGTGTGTGTGTGTGTGTGTGAGTGTGTGTGTGCGTGTGTGTGTGTGTGAGTGTGTGTGTGTGTGTGTGTGTGTGTGTGTGTGTGTGTGAGTGTGTGTGTGCGTGTGTGTGTGTGTGTGTGTGTGTGTGTGTGTGTGTGAGTGTGTGTGTGTGTGTGTGTATGAGTTGTATGAATGTCTTTGTTAGAATGGAGTCCTGGAACCTACAGTCCTTGACTCGATCAGTGACTGGCTTGTTTTTAGGTTCCCTCGAGCGCTGAACTTGGAAAAACTGCTTTTTCCTTTGATGCTCCAAACACATGGAATGTCCTTCAACTCCCTCTGAAGCTGGATGTTCTTCCATTATTTGCCCAATTTAAAAGTATGATTACAGACCACTGTGTCCACTTATACATGTTTTCATTGACTGTGTTGTTTATACCGATTTATTTTGTTTATTTAATGCATTTGATGTGTTTTTATTTTTATGTACACTCGTCGTCACTGTAAATTAGGGTGCCTCAATGCCTTACGAGTTCAAATAAAGGTTTGAAATTACATTTTTAAAAATGAAATGTGTTGTATGTGTCTGCAAAATGTGTGTGTAATTGTGCATGTGTGTGTATTTCTGACTGCATTCCTGCGTCCTGTGTGAGTGTGTGTGTGTGTGTGTGAGTGTGTATGAGTGTGTGTGTGTGTGAGTGTGTGTGGTAAAGGCCGCGGCTGTGGGAATGCTGGCTGTGTTCAGGGCCCAGAACCCCCCAGTGATTGATGTGACACGTCGTTTAACTGGTCACCCTGGAGGAAGGACCACTGGGCTGAGAACGCTCATGTACACCGAATAGGCAACCAGCACACACACACACACACACACACACATGCACACACACACACACACACACACACAGAGCAGCAGCCTCACACACACTGTACACATGCACAACACACACAAACACGAACGGAGGCACACACGCACGCACATACGCACACACACACGCACACAGACCAACAAAGGCAGACGGATTGACACTAATTGGCGACAACGAATGACAAAATCAAAGAAAATAACAAACTAAAAGAATACAACACACATAAACTCATTAAAACCAAAGCAACACACACACATACTGTACACACACACACACACACACACACAAAGAAAGAGATTTCAGGGGACTTACTTCTCCCACCATGCCATTCCACACCCCGTCAATCTTCTTCCCATGCTTGCCATTGGTCACCAGGTAGAGGTCGTAGGTGAACCCCACGATCTTAGCCAATCGCTTGAGGATGTCGATGCAGAAGCCCTTACAGCACTGCTTTTTGGGCGACTCACCATCCAGGACGGCACTGTGACACACAGCAGGGGGGGGGGGGGAGAGTCAGGCGGGGGCTCGTGAGGGGAGAGGGGAGGGGAGGGAAGAGAAAATTAAGAAGAAGGATGGCGAGCGAGAAAGAGGGTGAGGAGGGTCGATTGACGGCAGATGAAAGAAGAGACTGTCTTGGGCTTCGTTTGAAGTTTCGTACGACCGGGGATAAATGACGTGAATCGGACACTTTTATGTTGAACCGGGGTGTCAACACAATGCATCTTGCGCTACCTGAATTTTGTAAGGTTGCAGATGCAGACACAACCCCACTTGTATGTTACAGATTGGCATGCCCAGTCAGGAGGGGGGGGGGGCAGGAGGTAGAAGAGGAGGGGGTAGGGGAGAGCAGTGAGGGACGAAGACGTTACTCTATGTGAAAAAGAGGGCGAGGAAAATGAACAAGAGAAAGAACGAGACGGCGAGTGAGGTAACAGCCCATCCCAAACTGACAGTCAGATATGGCTGCCAAAGGATATCAGCCCTCATCCTTCCCAAAGGTAATGAAACATAGACCCCCCCCCCCTAAACGTCCCATTCCCCCTCCTTAACTCAAAGCCCCTGGCGCCCGACAGCTCTCAGCATCGACCAGCGGCAGGTCAGCAGATGAACGGAGGCTTGATGTGTGATTGATGTGTGTTGAACTTGACAGGAGGCCAGTGGCTGAAACGCGCCATGCGTGCGTGCTGCAAGGTCCATGAGTGCTCGTACTCCTTCCTTGTAGTTTTAGTGGTCACACTTTACAATAAGGGTCACAAACTCACTAACTGTTAACTAATGCTTATTTAGGGTTAGGTTAGGTTACTAATGTTAATTAATACCTTAGTTAAGGTTAGGGTTAGGGTTAGGTGAGTTAACCTTAGTTAACATAAATAACATTAGTAAATGGTTAATAGAGACATTAGTTAACTGTTACTTAATGCTTAATAATGCATTAACTAATGCTTATTAATGTACCCTTATTGTAAAGTGTTACCGTTTTAGTTCAGTAGAGGACACGCAGCGCTAGTGAAGACGTGTTCACTGGGAAAAGGAGACGTTTACAGTCTGCTATCGAAAATGAAAAATGGTAAAAGCAGATGGAAAAATTAAAAATGTTGGGTAGGTCCATATTCAGTATCAGGAAGCTCTCTTTGTGACAAGAACGTCTGGGAACAAGCTATAATATTCATGGACACCAATGAGAATCCTACTGGATAGTGGGCTGTACAATAGAGAGGCTGATATCGCTAACGAGTCCTGCACTCTAGCGAGCTGTCGGTAGAATATCTGGCAACCAAGGCGGGATTTACTTAGACTTTCTTCCACGTTAAGTCTCACTTCAGGGAGGGTTTTATTACGCAAAACGGCAAAGTGTATTACCTAAAGGTCGTTTTGTCCCCACCTATATGCTCCCGAAAAATAATGTTGAAATGCAGCTGGATTTG
>NC_140243.1:20142084-20144584 GCF_949987555.1 Borostomias antarcticus | reverse complement strand
ATAGATATATAGAACCCTCCCTTATCCCTACGGAGACAGAACCACACTAGATAGATATATAGAACCCTCCCCTATCCCTACGGAGATAGAACCACACTAGATAGATATATAGAACCCTCCCCTATCCCTACGGAGATAGAACCACACTAGATAGATATATAGAACCCTCCCCTATCCCTACGGAGATAGAACCACACTAGATAGATATATAGAACCCTCCCCTATCCCTACGGAGATAGAACAACACTAGATAGATATATAGAACCCTCCACTATCCCTACGGAGATAGAACCACACTAGATAGATATATAGAACCCTCCCCTATCCCTACGGAGATAGAACCACACTAGAGAGATACATAGAACCCTCCCCTATCCCTATGGAGATAGAAACGCAGTTCTGAGCTACACATCAACAGCGGCTGGTGGATGACAGTCAGGCCCGGCCTGCTAATGAGATACACAGCGAGATGATCAGACACACGTCATTGTCACCGCCGTGCTTTGATGTGACACGACTCCCTCGCCATCTTTTAAGTTATAAAGATGAGACAGGACATCTAATTGTGTCCCTGTCATCCCCCTGCACTGACACAGTCACAGGTACCCCGGATGACAGCAAATCATCCCCCAGATACAGAGGGCATGACAGACTGCAGCTACAGTACTGACAGTAGACAGCAGGGGGCAGTACTTAAGATTTGATCACTGCTTCACTTTTCTTTATCTTTTCACGTGCAGAACACAACGCATACATTCAGACATACAATGCTTCAATTTCACTGTAATCTATACAAAGGCGTTCGAACCGACAACCCCGAGGCCCTGGGTCACTGCTGACCCCTCACATGTCTCGCATGCAGAATAGGATCTGGCAGACGTTAGAGTTCCAGTTAAAAACAAGAAACGACTTCATAACATGATCAGTTAGTCTCCTAAACCTCCCACCATAAGCAGTTTTGATTGTATTATGTATTGAATGCACTTTAAACTTTATGTTTGCACATGTTTGCACATGTCTATGCCCTAATGTTAGTTTTTCCTTGTAATGCCGCCTTTGCACTGTATGTAGCAGCCTGTATGTCCGAGATAAACTTCCCTCTTGACAAATACATGAATGTTGAATCTTGAATCTTGGGTCCCAGGTTTTGTGAGGTGAGGGTATTATATATGGCCGCTTTAGCGCCAGGTTATGAATTCTGTCCGCGCAGCTCAAGCCGCCATCTCTCCAGACAGGCGGGAGAGCGGTCTGATATGACAACCAGTTGTACTTGAGCTATTCTACCTGTTACAGCGTCCCGGAGTGTGTTTGCACTCTCCGAGTGGAATACATTAAAGCGCGCTCATCAATATACATGAGACACACTCCACTGCCTACAGATGCTGGGCTAACATCACCAGCCCACCTCCACACGCTGTAAAACACCCATGTAGATCATACTCAGCATCGGATACAGATTTAGCATCCCTGTATTAACCTCTGACAAACATGTGCGCACACACACATACACACACACACACACACACACACACACACACACACTCATAAATAACTATACTCTGTAATAAAAGATCCAAAAAGTCAGCTGTCTACACTAATGGACTAAACCCCTCTTATAGGACAGCGATACTGGCCATGTCAACGCTAGTTGTTTCAGGCTGCTAGTACATTACATTACATTTATATTACAGTCATTTAGCAGACGCTTTTATCCAAAGTGACTAACAATAATTGCATTTAACGTAGGAAAAGCCAATGTACTACTACTTCTGTGAATCTGCTGAACGTCTGCACTGATGCTGTCAACTAGTGGAGAAAAATCATTGATCAGTTTGATCAAGGAGAACAGAGGCTGATGAAATCTATAAATAAAAAGACGGTGTTACAGTCATATCGTTCTAGACAGTCATGCTTAGAACCTCCCTCCTCACCGCATCCTCCCCCCTCACCCCCTCCCCGTCACCTCGATCCTGCCTCCCTCCTCCCTTCTCCTCTCCCCCTCACCTCATCCCCCCCCCCCCCCTCACCCCCCCCCTCCCCTCCTCACCTCACCCCCCCTCCCCCCTCCTCATCTCACCCCCTCCCCTCCCCCCTCACTCATCCTCCCTCGGAGTCTCTGTGTCTGATTGGCGTCCGTCATGCAGTTGCTGACAAAGTTTGGCCCTCCCGTGCCCCCGTAGTCCTTGCGCAGCGCCACGGCGCCGTGCGTCAACTCGGACACGCCCCGGGCGATCCTCTTCCGTGGCTCGTCCCTCCCAGCCCTGGGGCCGGACGGCGAACAGCGCCCGGGGAAGCCCCTCCAGCCCCAGGCCCCGAGAGCGCCGGACCCACGGCGAACCACATGTGAGAGGCGCCGGCCTGACCCGCTGCCCAGGCAGCCGGAACACTAGCTCCGCCTCCTCCTGGAACAGTACAGGAGACGCACCTGGAGGGTGGACACACACACATGCACGCACACACACGCACACACGCACGCACGCACACACTCAGGCACACACAC
>NC_140243.1:20126435-20138935 GCF_949987555.1 Borostomias antarcticus | reverse complement strand
CCGATGGGCTATTAGCTAGCTATAGCTTTGTCAAACCCAGTCTGTGCTAGACGGGATGCTAATTTTCTAATTTTAAATTCCCATTAACTTAAGCTAAAAAACGTCAGTGATATTAAAGTCGTAAGTTTTGATTTAAAATGAATACATTGTTTTAGCCTGACTGGGGTTCTTATTACAATTATAGGGGGAACAGAATACTCATAAGGTAACGTTATCTAGAGGTTATCCAGCCCGTGAGAGCCGTTAACATTACTTTTATGAGGACTCAGACTCCTGTTTTCTTACAGTTATTAGCTAACGTATACTAACTAACTGGAATCTCATAATTTTGCTCTCACTATATTGGCCGGAGGGTGTTTTAAATAAAGTAGTGTATGTTGAAGTACATGGGATTTATTTTTTCCAACTATGGTATCGAATTGGGTATCCAGGATTGTGGAATTTCTCAATTAGTATTGCCTACTTAATGTCTGGTATTTTGTGACTCCCCTAATGGACAGATATATCAATTTATGAGTTGAATGTCAGTGTAAAAATCCAATGAAAATCTAAATTTTTATCAAATATAATTTGTATATATGAAACACAGCAGCAGTCGAGAGAGAGAGAGAGAGTGGAGGGACGCAGCAGCAACCGAGAGAGAAAGAGAGTGGAGGGATGCAGCAGCAACCGAGAGAGAGAGAGAGTGGAGGGACGCAGCAGCAACCGAGAGAGAAAGAGAGTGGAGGGACGCAGCAGCAACCGAGAGAGAGAGAGTGGAGGGATGCAGCAGCAACCGAGAGAGAGAGAGAGTGGAGGGACGCAGCAGCAGCAGCAGCAGCAGGCAGGATGTGATACACTAAGAACATTGTATTAGTATTATTCAATTTCATAAGTATATGCATATTTACGAGGTTTAACCTCTCGTCCCCAGCAAAAATTGTGTATGCAGCTACACTGTTATATGGTCCCTACCAATGTTGAAACCAAACCTACGCCCTTGGTCTACATTCTACAAGTCTGCATTCCTCCAGTCTGCATTCTATCAGTCTGCATTCTACCAGTCTGCATTCTATCAGTCTGCATTCTTCCAGCACTGCGCAGGCCCTGATTGAAGTGACCACTCAGTACTGACTGGACAGTGAGCCGCCTGTGAGAAAATATGAAAGGAAGGCAAAGTGAAACTCAGCTGGATCATATTGTAGGTGATCACAGAAAGGGATGTTTTTGTTTGTTTAAGATCTCCTGTAAATCACTGGTCACATTTGATTAGGACAAGCACAGACTAAACAACCTATTGTATAACCAACGCAATGCTGTAGTTTTATTGTCACCCATCCGCCAATCTCCCTTCCCAAGATCCTCTCCTTCAGTCCCTGTAGTGAAACAGGTGAGCTTGAAAGACCAGGATGTTCTCAATTCAATATGCGTTATTGGCATGAATGTCAGGTGAACTATATTGCCAAAGCGTCAAGAAAAATACAATTCAATAATGACATGGGAAGACAATTAAGTAAACTAACAGATAAATAGGTCATAAAATAGGTAAATAAAGATACAATTAACAAAAATAATACAAAATCAAATGTTTCAAATGGCATGTAAAATAATTAAATAAATACATAAACGAACAAGCAAAATAGATCCACATGAAGTAGAGGAGTGAATGAAAGGGCAGAGTGTGAGCTGTGAGGAGATTGTTGTGTTGTTGTGCTGGTTTTCTCTCAGACTGTGAAATCACTCACATATCTGGTTGCTTCTATGGCGGCGATACTGTGTTCTCCAAGTACTGTATATGTTGCTTTTTATTTTGGGCAGAGAGTGTACACTATAAACATTTTTGAGCTTACATTTAATTTTTGTAAAGAACTTTGTTCTAATATCTTCATAAGTTCTACATCGTAGCAGGAAATGTTGTTCTGTCTCCAGCTGTCTCTGTGGACAGAGCTGACAGTCTGTCTTCTCTAGACAGCCAGGTCTGCCGGTGTCGGCCGGTCTCTATGGTCAGTCTGTGATAACTGAGTCTGTACATAGTTAATGTCTTTCTCAGTTTCTCATCAGTCACGGCTCTCAGATAGTTTGCCACCGTGTACTGTCTGTTTAGAGCCAAATAGCATTGAAGTTTGTTTCGAGTTTTTGTGGTAGATGTCCAACAGTTAAGGTAGTTTTATTTTTCTTTATCTATGATTTGGTTGGTCCAGATGGTGTGAGGGCTGTCCTGAGGCCTTGTGCTGTTAGAGGAGGTGACCTCAGGACCAGCTGGCTGAGGGGACTTGTCTCCTCATGGCAATGGGGAGCTTTGTAATAGTAAGATTTTGAGTAAATTGTTTTTAGGTGCTTGTAAAATTTGATTGCTCTTTTTTGTATCCTAATTAGAAGGGGGAATTGGCCTAGCTCAGCTTGGCATCCATTGTTGGGGGTGCTTGTGTGAACCCTGAGAATGCTCTTGTAAATCTCAGAATGAATGGCTTCGATTGGGTATTCTGCCCATTTTTCAAAGTCTTGATTTACAAGAGGACCCCACTCTTCACTACCATACAGTAAAATAGGTTCAATTATAGAGTTGAATATTTTGAGCCCGATTCTAACAGGTATATTGATGTTTGAATATATTTTTATAGCTTAGAAAGCCCCCCTTCCCTTGTCTCTGAGATCATTAACAGCCAGATTGAAATTTCCTGTTGAAATAAATTTTTGTCTCAAATATGTGTAACTGTGTGTGTGTTCTATGTCAGTGGGGCCTATGAAGAACCTATTTGTGTTTCCCTGACACCTGGGTCATTTTTGGAAGACCATAATTCTAGTCTTTTCTAGATTCCCTGTCAGGGCCCAGATCTGACACAAGTTTTGCAGGTGATCCAGTTGCTGTTGTAATGCCTCCTTAGATGGAGCAAGCAATAATTATATTCTGCAAAAAGTAGACATTTAATATCTGTGTCAGAGAGG
The DNA here is from genome assembly GCF_949987555.1 of Borostomias antarcticus. NCBI lineage: Eukaryota > Metazoa > Chordata > Actinopteri > Stomiiformes > Stomiidae > Borostomias > Borostomias antarcticus. The sequence continues at coordinate 20,136,010 of NC_140243.1, read as the reverse complement.
GTGAGACCAGGGATATCTGACTGTTCTAGTGATTTTGCCAATTCATCAATATAGATGTTAAACAGGGAGGGGCTGAGACTGCAGCCCTGGTTCACCCCTCTACTTTGGGGGAAGAAAGCTGTTTCCATATTGCCAACTTTTACAGCAAATGTATTATTTGTATACATTGCTTTAATTATATCATAGGTTTTCCCCCCTACACCTTTTTCAATTAATTTCACCATCATGCCAAATTGAGTCAAATGCTTTTGTGAAATCTAAAAAACAAGAGAAAATGTTGTTCTTGTTTTGGTGGACATGTTTATTAATGGGGGACAATTTTATTAATGCGGGTGTGGAGGGTGTAGATATGGTCTGTAGTTGGATGTTGTGGAGTGAATCCAGTCTGCCTCTTGCTCAGGACATGGTGTTCACTGAGGAAGTCTTGCAGTCGGCTGTTTAAGATGCTGCAGAATAACTTCTCCAGGTTGCTGCTGACACCTATAACTCTGGAATTGTTCAAATTTATTTCCATTTTTAAAGTTTGGTGTGATAATTCCTTTGCTCCAGATGTCAGGGATATGTCCAATGCTCAGAACCAGGTTGAATATTTTTTATATGGCAGTATTGAATGTATGGTGGGTAAATTTCAGCATTTCATTTAAAATACCATCAGGGCCGCTGCCCTTCCTTGGTTGTAGGGTCTGGATTTTAGTCTGTAGCTCTTCTTCAGTGATTTGAAAGTCCAAAGGGTTCTGATTGTCTTTAACAAATGATTCTAGAGTTCTGTGTTTGTTGACAAGGTCATTTTGGGCCGAATTCGGTGTGATAGTACTATACAAGTTTTCAAAGTGTGTTTTCCATATTTCACCATTTTGGATAGACAATTCTTCTTATAGTGGTTTGTTGAAAGAGATCCATTTTTCCAGAAATGGTTTGAGTCAATTTGAGTCAATGGACTCAATTATATTAAGTTGGTTCTGTGCATGTTGCTCCCTTTTAGTTCTGAGTGTTCTTCTGTATAATTTTAGTGTTTCCCAATATTGGAGGCGAAGTTCAGGATTGTCAGGTTGTCTGTGTTTTTGATTTGATAAACCGCTGAGTGTTTTTCTTACTGTAGATGTCTCTTAGGTGTATCAAACCATTTTTCATTGGTTTCATGTTTTTGATCTGAGATTTTTTCAGATTGGACAAACCTGCCACATTGTCAAATATGTTGTTAATGTCTCATACAGCCTGATTCAGCCCATCATTACAGTGGTGATATGAGCTGGTAGGAAAATGGTCTAATTGAGACCTTGTTTGATGCCCAATTGCTTTCTGGTAGTCGTCTCTGCTATTGTTTGTCCATCTATGGTTGTGTTGTATAGTTCAATTTATTGGGTTCTACTGCATGAGGGTCTGTTACTGTCTTTCTGAGGTAGAGTGTAATTGTACTGTGATCAGATAGGGGTGTTAAGGGACTGACTGTGAATGCTCTCAGACAGAAGGGATCTAGGTCTGTGATGCTATAATCCACTGTGCTGTTGCCAGGAGGAGAGCTGTGTGTGTCGTGACCAAAGGAGTCCCCTCGAAGCCGACCGTTAACGATGTACAGACCCAGTGTTCGACATGCCTGCAGTATTTGGTGCCGCTTTTGTTAAGTTTTGTCAGAGTTATTTCTGTGGTGATGTGAAGGGAGGGGAAGGCTGATTTGGCCTGGTATCCAGGTATATGTTTGTCTCCCTGTGGGTTAATAGAATCTGGTTCTATACCTGTCCTGGCATTAAGGTCCCCACAGATCAGTACACTTCCCTGGGCCTGGAAGTGATTGATCTCATCTTGGAGAATGGAGACACTATTTTCATTATAATAAGGGGATTCTGATGGGGGGACATATGCTGCACACATGAATATGTCTTTATCTGTGGTGACAACCTCTCTTTTTATTTTGAGCCAAATTGAAAATGAACTTTTTTGATTAATTCTATTGAGTGTACCAGGTTTGCTTTGTACCAAATGAGCATTGCTCCTGAATCCCTGCCCTGGGTCACTCCTTTCATGTTGGTGGATGGGAGCACCATCTCTCTGTAGCCTGAGGGACAACCAGTACAAATGTTTCCTTTCTCCAGGGCCCTGTACTATGAAACAGGATTTCAGGGTTAGTTCAAGTTCAAGTTCAAGTTCTATTGTCATGTGTATTTATAAAATACAATGAAATGCACTGTGCCCGGCACTCTCAGACATCAAGACATAACTTAAGACATAAGACAGTAAGACATGACAACAATATGACAGGAGACGTTTACAAAATAAGACATTAAGACACTATAGACACTACGAAATACGACAATAAGACATTAAGACATTACAAAGAGACATTAAAGTGCATACAGCAAAAGTAGGAGAATCAGTGATTAGCGCGACTTCAGGTTCAAGCCTGGTTATCCGTATCGCAAAGGTGGATGACTTTTCACAGTGCTATATCACCATGGTAATTTATGCTGGCGAGCTAACCTGCTCCGGGGTAGATTAAGTTCCTGATTACGGATCAAAACGTATGAAGCACTGAGCCGCTGACTGGTCAGTTCACTTGGAAAATGGCATTGGACGTTAAATCCCATATGGAACTTCAGTGTGCGAAATCAAAACTAATCTCAGTGCGTGAATAGGGAGGTTCTTTTACAGACCGACCTACCCCTCTTGGGCTTTTACTCATATCATATGAAAGGTTGCGGAATGGCTTTGTCAGCTGATAGGCTATTTTGCCCGAACTTGTGCATTTACAGTCCTGCATAAGCTATGCACTTGCGTTTTATTGGCTACAGTTTCATGTAGACTACATTTTTTATTTCATTTTCAAGTAGCCTATTGTGATTTAGTAGCCTGACTAGCTTCCCGTTCTTAGGAACAAAAGTAGCCTACATTTGAGTTTAATTGTGGAGGTGAGGGTGGGGCCTGCTGCCCTCCTCACTGCCTGAGCATAACTCAGTGGGCCAGGGTGCAGCTCCTGTTGCTGGGGTTGGGGTGGGGCTCTTGGCTCTGGTCTGACTTCAGGGGGATTCTATCTGATTATGTACCTGCTCTGGTGGGGTCTTGGAGGGGCATGGTGTGGGGGAAGACTAGGACAGTCTGGTCTCCCTGCGGCTGGTCTGGGTGGTGGTCCGTTGGGGGCCTTGTTGGTCTAAGGGGGTTGTGGGCGGAGCTGCTCCTTCTGCGGGGTGTGGATTGGTCTCGGTTGAGAGCGACATCTTTCAGTGTGCGGGCGAAGATGGGGACTGTGTTTCTGAACAGGTGGACATGGTCCATGACATCCAGGGTGGGGTGGTGGGCCAGGTTCATGTTGGGCCTCAAGATACAGTCTCTGGACATGCTGCTGTTGATCTTGTGGGTGGGGTCAGGGTGAAAGTCTTTCTGGGTAGGAGGGTTGATATGACCACTCTGCTATTGGGGAAGGGGGAGGAGGCTTCCTCTGTCACTCCTCTGAGTGACTCTGACACCCTCTCCTGCTGGCTCCTCAGGTGGTTGGTGCCGGTGTGGATGATGGTGTGGATGATGTGGATGATGATGTGGATGATGATGTGGATGATGTGTGGATGATGATGTGGATGATGTGGATGTGTGGATGATGTGTGGATGATGATGTGGATGGTGTGGATGGTGTGGATGTGTGGATGATGTGTGGATGATGATGTGGATGATGTGTGGATGATGATGTGGATGATGTGGATGTGTGGATGATGTGTGGATGATGATGTGGATGGTGTGGATGGTGTGGATGTGTGGATGATGTGTGGATGATGATGTGGATGATGTGTGGATGATGATGTGGATAATGTGGATGTGTGGATGATGTGTGGATGATGGTGTGGCTCAGGGATCCCAGCTCCAGGGCATGTTGGGTGTTTGGACACCAGGTTTTAGCCACTGTGTGGGCAGGGAAACATTTCTTTTCATTTACAAATCTGCCATTGGATTCGATGGTGTTCTCACTATAGCCCTTACATTACATTACTGTGAAATCCTACTGTACCCGGGGCCACGGCTGATTTTCACCATTCATACATGAGCCAGATGCCACAGCATTCCTGTGTTCTGTCTTTTCAAACATGACAATCCCGAGATAGAACGTGCAAGACCCAGTCCAGCGACAGACACCCAGATAAACCAAGTCAGTCGGAGAAAAAATCGATTAGTTTTATTCTTACTAGTTGAAAATATATATTATTCAGTATATGTTTGTTTTTTAAGATCAAGACCATAATAATTTGTTTTTTATTTTGGATTATTTCCCACTAGGCCCACAATAAAGATGATTATGATAAAATTACATTTTGTGCCTAATGGCAATGCATGCAATTAAATGGATGGATGGATGGGCCTGAAAAGGACTTCATTTCCAGGGTATAGGCACACTTTAGGAGTGGAACCAGCCTACTGGGCCTATAGGCCTACATAAAAAAACTAAATGAATATACCCTTATAAAATACTATAACAAAATAATTTATGCCATTCATGCCGAATAACAAAAGTTAGTTACCTTGTAAATAGACCTTAGAGTGAATGGGAATAGGCCTTAGAGTGAATGGGAATATGCCTTAGGTTTAATGGAACCCTTCTGTCTGAATGGGGTTACAAGGCTACTGGTTTCATCCTCTATTCACGACTAGATCTTTAACCTGGGGCTGGTCCAGTATCCAGCCTGGCGGTGATGCACTGCAGCATTGTTCACACACACGCACACACGTACGCACACACACACACACACACACACAGCCTCGGTATGGGCTCTTGACTCCAGCTCAGTCGGCCTGGAAATGGAGGCTGTTGGAGGTGGATCTCTTCATTCACAACTCAATTTTACAACAAACAGAAATGGAGGCAAAATGCCAGAAAATTGCTGCATCCCATCTCTTTTGTGAGTGACTCTATAGAGCAAAGAGGGGAGGAGAGGAGAGGAGAGGAGAGGAGAGGAGAGGAGAGGAGAGGAGAGGAGAGGAGAGGAGAGGAGAGGAGAGGAGAGGAGAGGAGAGGAGAGGAGAGGAGAGCAGGGGAGAGGAGAGGAGAGGAGAGGAGAGGAGAGGAGAGGAGAGGAGAGGAGAGGAGAGGAGAGGAGAGGAGAGGAGAGGAGAGGAGAGGAGAGGTGTCCTTAAGCCCAGGTGGTTTATGGGGTTTCAGCCTCCTCTGTTTTTGATTATCCTGGATCTCTCGACTACTCACCAAAATAGACTCATTTATTTCTAAGGTCAGGCAGATTTTACCAGTCATTTTGCATCCATAACAGCCTCTGCTGAGGTAGGATTGTGGGGGAGCCTGTAGGTCCGGTGCAAATTGAATTGTGATTTTGGACTGTGTGGATAAGAGAGACTCGCAAGTTCTGGCGTTGTTGAAAAGAGCAGGGGTTAAATTGGACCGGGACTATCCGGACCTCAGGCCCGGCACATGGGCTCCTAGTCTGGAATAAAATGCTACAGAGCATGAGCATAGGGGCGGAGCCAGCGCATACCTTTCAAACCCAGCTGCATTTGAACTTAAAGTCATCGGGAGCGTATAGACTGGATGAAATGAAAAGCTGATCCACCCAATTAAAGGACAATACTGTAGTTAGCCAACTCTGTGAAGTGCGTTCATGTGGAATAAAGTCCAAGTAGCCTAAATTGCACTTTGTGCCAAATACTGTATATTGACAGCTCACACAAATGTAGGACTTAGAAAAGTGGAAATCTGCGGTCAGTGGCCAATCAGAGGCCAAATCAGCCCACTATCTGCACGGGCCAATCATCTTCCCGCACATAACATCCAAGGGTCTTTTCATTGGTGTCAACAAGGTTTTTTCTGTCTTTGCGGCAGCGAGAAGCGAGAACCTCTGGGTACTAAGGCTGCGTTCCATTGGTTTGGGAAGTGGTGAGGTGGGAGGTGGGAGAGACGGAGAATGATGTCACCCACGAGGTCACCGCGCTACAGCAGACAACAACAACAACAACAGCTTGGAACAAAGATGGACGTTAGATTGCTTTGTTTGCCAAAAGGGTAGATAACACACAATGCGGTACTGTATCTTGCGCATACAGAAGGCAAGGCAAGGCAAGTTTATTTATATAGCACATTTCAGCCACAGGGCAATTCAAGGTGCTTTACATGAGATATTAAAAGCATTAAAACAAAAAAGAAGAGGTTGCGAACATGTCCTCAAATAATAGTTGGGGAATACTGTGTGTGCAACTGATTTAATGAGACCCAAATGAGACAGAAATGCTAATTAAACAGTATTATTAAAGTTTCACTTAGTTACACAGGGAGTTGGCATCTTGTTAGCGACTTCCAGAGCTAATTTGGGGCCGAGCCGAGTGGTACCAGTTCACGAGTGGAGAAAGAGGTTGTCAGACGTGTTCCAATTAAAACTGTAGTAGTATCACGTGAATCATGACTTCACAAGACGAACGCAGCATCAGATTAATAGGTTCCCAAACGTCATCACACAGAGCTCAATCCCTATCATCAACATTTCATTAATTTTTTTACGGCTCTCAACGTTAACGTGTTAACGCTCGGGATTAATCTGGAAACTTTAACGTGTTAAAAATAATTTACACAAATTAATCAGATTTCTTGGCTCTGTGATCCACAGCACTTGCACAGTAGTGTTCTTATCGGCCCTGGGATTTACTGGGTAGGAAAACAACAAATGTTCCCATAATGCACTAATGACTAACCAATCAAAACGCACCACTGTGTATAATGTTTATATGACATCAACTTAGTCTGTAACAGAGACTGTAACATTCTCCTACAGGAAAGTAAACTGTCATTTGCACCCAAGGCAATTACTTTTTTTGCAGACGTTGGATAGTAGCCTACAACAAAATAACAAGAATTGAATTTGACTCTAGGAGCAATAAAAATGTTTGGATGTATGTACTGTAGCTCACCCAAAACCTTGTTCATCAAACAAGCAGGTCTACCGCTGTTCTGAAATTGAACACGCTCGGAGAAATGTTGTCAGCTTTTCAGTTGAAACAAATGATTTCTTATTTATGACTAGCCCGATGTGTGCAAGTCCTCGAAATGGAGAGGTGGAGAGTCAGTATGCTGCTGAAGTTATCAGAGGAAAAGCTGCTCCTCAAATGGCAGGTGCGTTGTTCCATTCCGCTGTGCCCTGATTGGCCGACCTCTGCAGTCTACTGTACAGTATATGGCTAAAGCACTATAGCTACTGTAACTGTAGAATCAAGACTTCCTATAGTACCCTGGACGATTTTATAGACTGTGAAAAATACACTTGAAATGTGCTAAAATACAGTGTAATCAATAGCTGACATGAAACATTAGCACTGTAAATCCTATCATGTTGATTATACTGATCCCTCTTGATACAATAAGCCCGCCTGAAGACTTATGCTGTCTATTATAATATAACATAGTCTTCTAGTATAGGACCTACAGTATTTGTAATTTGTAAATCTGTAACTTGTTAATTTGTCATTTGCAAATTGAGTATTAGAGTTAATCTGCAGCATATTATTGGAGCCGGCAGCAACATTTCACTGTGACTGTACACCGTACATTACATGTGACGAATAACAGGAATCTTGAATCTAGGACCTATGTACTGTGCACTAGGACTGTGCTGTCTCTAGCCCCCTGTGTGCTATAGGACCTACCCTATAGGGCTTTTCTGTACTATATGAGCTCTAGGGCTGGTCTGTACTATATGAGCTCTAGGGCTGTTCTGTACTATGTGAGCTCTAGGGCTGTTCTGTACTATATGAGCTATAGGGCTGTTCTGTACTATGTGAGCTCTAGGGCTGTTCTGTACTATATGAGCTCTAGGGCTGTTCTGTACTATATGAGCTCTAGGACTGTTCTGTACTATATGAGCTATAGGGCTGTTCTGTACTATATGAGCTCTAGGGCTGTTCTGTACTATATGAGCTATAGGGCTGTTCTGTACTATATGAGCTCTAGGACTGTTCTGTACTATATTAGCTATAGGGCTGTTCTGAGCTCTAGGGCTGTTCTGTACTATATGAGCTATAGGGCTGTTCTATATGAGCTCTAGGGCTGGTCTGTACTATATGAGCACTAGGACTGTGCTGTACTATATGAGCTCAAGGGCTGTTCTGTACTATCTCTAGGGCTGTTCTGTACTATATGAGCTCTAGGGCTGTTCTGTACTATCTCTAGGGCTGTTCTGTACTATCTCTAGGGCAGTGCTGGGTGTCATGCAGACTAATACAGCTCTGTGGAACAGTGGGGGAATGAAGAGAAGAGTGCAGCTGTAGCTCAATGCTCCTCCTGTTAATTGGCCCATACTTCAATCACAGCCACTGGAGTGTGTCCTCTGAGAACAGATCCCCCTCACCCCCTCGCTCTCTCTCCCTCTGGGGGTCCACACTCATTCACTCCCTCCTTCACTCGCTCATACTCTCGCTCTCTCTCACACACACACATACACACACACTTGTCTGTGACTCTTCTAGTTCACACACACTTGTATTTCATTCATTCATTCATTCAGAGGGGCTCTCTCTCTCTCTCTCCCTCTCTCTCTCTCACTCTCTCTCTCTCCCTCTCACCCTCTCTCTCACTCTCTCTCTCTCCCTCTCACCCTCTCTCTCTCTCTCTCTCTCTCTCTCTCTCTCTCCCCCTCTCTCTCCCTCTCTCTGTCTCAGTGTGCAGGCTGATCATTGTGCAGGAGTGCATGGAGGAAGGATCCTGGTACGCAGAGCTGTGCTTTTACTGCTGGGCTGTAAACAGACGTCGTAAAGCCCACTGCAGCGGACCTGGGGGCTTCCATAAGCGATTCCACTGACAACCAATGGAGTCATCCATCACCCCACACTGACCCCGCAGCCCGCGATGGGGGAAACGCAATACAATACACAACATATGTATATTTCACAGTGCCAGGGGCTGGTAAGCGGATTAGGATAGCAGCTCATATCGTTAACACGGTGTTGTTGTTTTTATGTCGAACGCTTACATTTGACAGTAAAACTCGCAGCATGCCAACAAACTGTCACACAACTCACCGGATTGTGTTTTGTTCCACAAGAAGTTTGAGATTCATTTTATGGAGTGTTTTTATTTCACTAATAAATAGATAACGTGCGGTAAAACTATTCTCTGTTAAATTGTGCGGCTTCCATATTTACTCATGCCGACATTTCTGAATCTTAACTCTCAACAAATGTACAGCATGAGGATGTAACCTGGAAAATGCAGTAGAATGTTTTTTCCCTGTAAACTAATTTAATTTGTACAATATTCCTACAGTGTTATAGCCTAAGTGGCGTTTGATCAAGTAAAGGAAATGCCAGGATGTCTAGAGAGTACATTACTACAAATCTTTTATTCCTTGATTCTTTGATTCCTAAACAATGACCAGAACCAAAGGTTCCTCGTAAGCTGCTTTTCCACCCAAACGTCTCTGGAACTTTTAGTGTGTAGAAAGCATTTAGAAAGTTTCAAAGCTTGTCATTATTGTATAATATATATTATAGATTTGGGCAATCTTCAATAGCTGAATTTATGATAAACGTCATTGTTTATCATAGTCATTGATGAAATCACCCAACACGGGATTGGAAGCGGCGTCAGATGACAGATTTATTGG
>NC_140243.1:20081435-20121435 GCF_949987555.1 Borostomias antarcticus | reverse complement strand
CTCGCTAGCACTTAGCCACATTAATTCCATTGATTAGCCAGGCCGCGCTCTCACCTCAGCGTCTAAGTCAGGCTCTAATTGAACGGCGGGGACGAGCGGCGGAAGACGCTGCGGTCTTTTTCTACCCGGGGCCCGTCAGCGTCAGCGTACCAACTAGCCCTGAGGAAGCTACGACAGCCACAGCACGGCATGACTCACACAGCCTCGCTTCTGAGGACTGCTACAGATTAGACTCCCCCTCCCACACACACACACACACTCACACACACACACACACACTCACACACACACACACTCACACACACACACACACACTCACAGATGTGCATGCATCCATGCACATACGCACGCACGCCTCACACACACCCACACCAACACAGTGTTGTGCAAATTCCAACTTAAAATGAGCTAGTTCAAAGTTCAGATCACAAATTTTAAAATGAACTACAGATGTGGGAAGTTAGAAATGTCACATGCTGCAGCATTTCACCTTCGCGGTATTTGGCAGGGAAATCCCGTTGGAAATCCCATGGGATTTCAGACGGGTGTTATTTCGTTTAAGTGATGCACCACCGCCAGGTGGCGTCTTTGAGTAGATTTAGCAGGCTGGGCTCAGTGTTTTTCTCCTATAGTCTACGAATGAAGCATCATTAAGTTTCACATTCTTTAATTTAAATGCTTTGTTGTAAAGCACTTTGAGCTGAATTTATCTGTATGAAAGGTGCTATACAAATAACGTTTAATTGTTATTATTACCTTGTTCTCAAACACGTTTTCTCCATCTGGATGTAATTTAATTATTACGAACACCTATATCTAGGCCTACAGTAGCCTATCTATCTCGGTAACTGACGTCGGGTCAAGACGTGGTGGCTGTTAGGTCAAATGCGCAACATAACAGTATTGTAAATGTATTTGTTAGTAAAGATGTGGTGAACGTGGGGGTTTTGCGTTTTGTTTCTGGAATGCATACAACTGGTAGGCTACTCGTAAACCCCAGAAGTAAATTTGAAGACGGGGCACCAGGTAATGTAGCCAAGTCTGAGCGCAGTAGGATATATGGCTTCAGCACGATACAAAGAAAAAATAAGCTTGATCGACTTGTGGATCCATACAAAATTGACATAGTTGCCATGAGTAAAGATCACTCATTGCCAATCATATCCGGACATTAACTATCTTGTGCATAGATAGCGGCAGGTTTGACAGTGAGTGCGTTCACATGCACAATATACACAATATTTTGTTATTTGAATGATCTTGAATATATATATATATATTCAAGATCATTCAAATAACAAAATATCGTGTATGTTTTTATTTATTTATACCGGCTGCCAGCCGTTCCATGAACGGCTATAGGGAATGCGCAGTTTCGCGCTGGCTACAGCCTATTATATGCACAGTTTCGCGCTACGTAGGCTATTATAAATAAGTATTATTCATTGGGGGAGCTTGGACTCGCTGGGGACTGGTGGAGAGACGCAGAGCCTCCCCAGACGCGACATCTCCAGTTGGCTGAAGAGCTGCGCGCTCTGGCGTCCAAACAGCCATCGGCAACGCCCCTCGCAGTGTCCACAGAAGAATACCCCCACCAAAATACCTGCATGGTGAAGACAAGCTGCAGCAAGAACAGAACTGTCTACCAATGCATGAGGTGCACCTAGCTGTCTGTGAGAGGCTATAGCAGAGGATATGTGCGAAGTGTATTTGAGCTGCCGCCTCAACCGTGCGTAAGAGCAGAGCGCATCAACTCGTGTATAGCTACAACTAGTAGCCCATAGCCATTAAAACGGCTTATTGTTTTATTTATATATCAACTAGATAATTCGATAATAATATGTAGCCTAGTAGGCTATAAAAGGAATTCAATTGGGCCTAATAAGCCTTAAGTTGTAGCCTAGGCTACAGTACAATCACAAGACGCATAGGCCTAGCCTATCGTAAAAAGCGTTGCGTTCTCATAGGCCTATATTAACTTAGATAATTATTAATTATGCTCAGGTCATAATGTCCGTTGAAAATAATTCTCTCTAAGTAGAATTTGAATTGTATTAAAATAGGCTAAAATTAAATTTCAACATATTCTGATTCCTTCTAGGCCTATATAAAAAAAACATTTTTTTAATGTGTAGCCTAGGCTATAGGCTTCTGCGATGAACAAAACAGCCACAATGTAGCCTGCTTAGCGAGCGAGAGGGCAGTCTACCATAAAGTGTAGGCTATAGCCTAACCATAATGTAGGCTAATATATCTAGACTACATGCATTGTGGTATTTCTTTATATAGCCCAGCCTGCAATTGTTTCTCAATAAACAGTTCAGAATGTAGGCTTATAGACCGGCAGCTCTAAATGCCTTCCCAATCAATAAGACATGGTTGTAAAAATGATGTTTTATTGATGAAAAGGGTAAAACTGAAAAACATGGAGAGTCATTGCATTGATAGATGCAGTCCGTTCAAACAGGCATCAAAAGATAAAATAGGCCCATTTAAAATCACCAATTACATCTTCAAATCCCTTCTAATCTTGGCCTTTGATAGGGTTTTTTCCCGCCCTACTGCCAATTATATCCGAACATTAACTATCTTGTGCATACAGAGCACAAACAATGAAACAATGAAACGAATAGATTTCCTCCCTGTCTGTCTGTGGCATTCGCTACCAGCAAACACTGAAAATACAGGTCCTCAATTTATTTAGATTAGACTAGCCTATCCAACTGGACCACTCCAATGAATGTTGAACGTAGCCTACTTTTATTCTTTAGGTTTTACAGAATCGGCCTACAATGTCCACACATGCATGCGCCATCTGACTAGCTCGTCACTTGCCAGCGAACCTGGACTAGACTATTGTAACCCCCCCCCCCCAAATTCTTTTATATTCAAATAAACTGGATGAACCGGTTTCCTAGCCCTGGAATCGTGGAGAGGGGGGTAGCCTGCGTTAGCGGGTGCTTTGCCATGACCGGCCATTGAATTCGCTAGTTTGATTGATAGATGGATGGATTTAACCTCCAAAGTAGATTGTGCAAGTATTGTATAGGCCCATGTGTAAGAGATGAATGGTTGTAACCATGAACTCAGCCAGAGGTAGGCCCTACTGTAGATTATCAGCATTATCACCAGTCTCAATTTATGTTTTCCTTCTAAGCTACGTGTTGCCATTCATTTAAACCACCATCTCATCTAGACTACTTCTGTTGCTGCATTTTTACATTTATGCTTTCATGATTTTAGAGCGCAATAAACATTTTCCAGGATTCCAATAAGTCCATCCATTCATCCAACTTTGTGCTGAGCGCAGCGCAGGCTGGTAGCACGTCTCGCAACTCCCCAGACCATCAAGAGAATTTCAATATGAAAGACCTTGGGATTCCAGGAGTCAAGGCCGTTTCAGACGGGGAGCGACATTCCGCCTGCGTTCTCGCTCGGATCAGCGGGGGACGCACGCGTCCTGCGCGCAGCGGGGAAAGCTGACTACAATTCAAAAAAATTAAACCACAAACGTTACTACTGGTCTTGAAACAACTGTGTTAGCCTAGTTCCATATGAGAACACTCCTCGGTCCAATTCCGTATAGTAGATCAGCCTGTGTACTTTCAACGAATGTATTATTAGACATAATATCATAATAATATATATAGCCTTCAACGACCTCCTGAGCTGCCTGCCTGATGGTCTCAGGGCTAAAGAGACCGCGCGTCGTTTTCCTCACCCTAACTATTGGCATGCTATCAATGAAAGAAAATACATTGTAAATAAACATGGTTTTAGGCTATTGTTTTTATGTAGGCCTATAGGTTAAGCTATTTGTGTTCATAAGGTAACGTCATTGTAAACGAAAGTAGCCTATTAGCCTATAATCCAATTGACTGGAACCAGGGGGTTTGACCAAAGTTAAGAGGCAAAATAATTTGTCTTGACTGCATTCAAGATGTATCTTTCACAGATGCCCGAGAAACAGAAGTTGAACTAATAGCATCAAAATCAAAATAGCTACAGGAATCATCGTTGTAAAGTTAGCTATCTGCTTTTTAGCCACCGACAGCTACCGTTAATATTATGGAAGCTGCTGTCGTGAGCTAACTTGCTATCACGGTCTTATCGTGCAGCTTCACAGCCTGCTATTAGCAGACAGCACTAAAGTTGACAAAATCACACTTGCACATCATTAGAATTCCAACCATTTATATGGGATTTATCATTCAACTAAACATGGAACCTGAATACTACCTGATATTTCAACCTGCTGCCATCAGTGATCGGCGCGTCTGCTTGTTTGAGTCATGAATATCTTACGCAGTTACATGTAGTGTCCCAAAACTGTTAAATCATTCCCCATGTAGTTCACTATGAGTCGCACTCAATACATCCATGGTAATAGGGAATAGGGAGTGAGTGAACCATTTCAAACACATCTCTGGTCATCTCCGTTAGCCGTCTTACTCGTCCTGATGCCATGTTCCATATGAGAACACTCAGCCTACTGTATTAAACTTCTACTTGTCCCGACAGTTAACAGATATAGACCCGGCGACAGAAACAGAGATATAAACTATAAATAGATAGGCTTTGTTCATAATAATTAAATTACAACCAGACAGAGAACAAGGAGTTTGAGAACGGTAGGCTCATCTAATGTGCGAGATGAGCTACAGCAATGGGTCAATGAGTGGTATTACTGCGCCCCTATGGGCGTGCGAGCGGTGGTGCGGAATGCCGTAAAACGCCTGTTAGAATACCGCGGGTCAAGTTACATTCTTATGTTCCCACATCTGTAGTTCAAGTTCATTGTTCACAATTTAAACTTCTTCACAGTTGAATTATTTTTATTTTAATGCGCTGCTCCGAGGTATTATCTATCTTTCAATAGAACCTCCTCTAATCCATCCAACCCCAGCTGTCCACAGCCTGTTATAGAGTCACAGACAGTGATTACTTTATACGTTTTACTACTGACAACATGTGTCAGTAGTTTCTTAGAAAGTGAAACCAGAGGTGCAGCAAATGTACACAGTAGATTTGGTCATTTTATTTATACTGCTTGAACCAGATCAGAACTTATATTTTCGTAAAATTTGCTCAAATGAATATGAATATGAAGTCCGTTCCCCAGCCATCCTTGGAGCGGTGTAGCATGGAGCTGTTAGGGACAGTCGTGTTGCCAGATTAGGATTAGATTAGATTCCGACAAACTTTTTGGGCTGTTTTGTGTGCGTTTCTGCGTTTTTTTCCTGGAAAGTTCCCCAGTGTATGGCGAGGCTCGTCAGCTTGGTTTGCTATCGGGAACGGCGTTACCTCCTGCCAGAGTGACCCTGGCTCAGCAGCTTCAGACGGGCGCGTTCCGCTCACCGCTCATCAACAGCGTGGGCGCGTAGGGGCGCCCCCGTGGCTCTATGGGTTAGGGGGCGTACCATGTGGAGGCTGGTCCTTACCACAGCGACGTGGGTTCAAATCCGGCCCACGCCCTTTACTGCATGTCTTCTTCTCTCTCTCTCTCTCCCTCTCTCTCTCTCTCTCTCTCCCTCTCTCTCCCTCTCTCTCCCTCTCTCTCTCCCTCTCTCTCTCTCTCTCTCTCTCACCTTTCCTGTCTGTACTTGCACTGTCCTATCCTAATAAAAGCAGAAATGTCCTATAAATATCTTTAAAAAAAAAAAACATGAACGCAGTCATGCATCACTGTAAACACACACAAACACAAAAACACAGACACACACACAGCCAATTGTAACATGAAACAATAGTGACCCAGACTGATTGCTCATGAGTGAACGGGTTCTTCTATATTCTTTGGCTGAATATACAACAGACTCTAAAGCTTGAGGTACTTCCTTCAATCGCAGAGTTTCAATCCTTGGCTCTTGGAATTTGTACTTCAACCTGTAATTGTTTTTAATAATAATAATTATTATTGTGTATAGTGTTTGTTCTGTTATTTGTGTATCTGTGTGAACTCGTCAACACTGTAAATGAGGGAAACCTCAGTGCTTTACGAGTATAAATAAAGGTTTGAAATGAAAATGAAATACTGTAACACTGCAGGTTCTGCAGGTCGGGCCTGCGTTCGCACCACATCTGGCCCAGAGCTCATAACCGGAGGTGCTAGAAACACCTCTGTTGTCCTTCCCTGCTCCCCTGCTCAACGCCTGCAGAACGCTGGTTTTGATCTGATTTTTTGATTGAGTTTTGATCTGATCTGATTTTGATCTGTCTCCCACCAGGGGAGACAGATCTAAATCAGAACCCCCCTTCCTGGGGGTTTTGGGGTGCCTGTGCTGATTTTCACGACTGAGAGCGAGTGAGGGGAACATCAAGACTCCTGTTGCTAAATCTATGAAGAGGGGGAGGGGGGTGTTGGCGGGGGGTGTTGGGGGAGTGCTGTGATGTTTGTTACACCTCGCTATGCTGTGAAATCTACCATCTTCTCGCGCTGCTTTTCAGGACCGGTTAATACACACGCATAGTCAGCGCTGTGGGAATGAAACACCTCAACATCACACACACACACACACACACACACACACATACATGAATCTGGGGCAGAGCTGAGAGTTGGGAGGGGAGAATGGCTTGAGAATGTCATGCCCCTTGGTGGAAATTACTCCAGCCAAACCGAAGTGACGATCACTCATTCTCAGCTAGTCACTGCCAAGACCGATGACAGGACACACACACACACACACACACACACACACACACTCGCTGGAACTAAGTAACAGACACATAAATCCGTGGGCGTCTCTGACATGTGTAATCACAGAGGCGATCTCAGGCGTCCATCAGGCCCAGCGAGGTGACAGAGGAGCATGTGACCAGCAGGGGGGCTTCCGATTGGCTGCTCGGACCCTTGGGAAGAACATGGAAATGAAGACCCACACTAGGGTTGCAAATGTCAAGGAATTTCATTAATCGATAACTGTTAACCTTAACAAACGATAGTCGATTAATTGATGAGAACGTTCCACGCTGGACTGCGCTTTGCTCGCTTCATTTTTGTGTTTTTCTTCCGCAGTGTCGTTGAAATTTCCGGCATCCCAATTAGCCTTCACTACATGGCGTGGCGCCCTCATGTGCAGTCAGACCTTAAATCATGATTAGCCTACATTTCACGCAACTCCTGTTGATAACGTTCGTTCTCCCCAAAAAAGTTTCGTTCCATTAACAAGCAATTAATCAAGTAATCAAATCTTACTCAAGTAAATTCTTATCGGCAATTAATCGATAGTCGATTAACTATTAACATCCCTAACATCCCATCCCTCCCACACTGAGCATTCCTCAGATCGGTCATGTGACGAATCCTGCCGGACGATATGGGATGTTCTCTCTCTCTGTGTCTTTCCTTCACATCTACTTTCATAACACAACATGTTATTGCACAACGGGACACCATATGAGAACATGCGGTTGGTGTTGGGGGGTGCGGGGGGGGACTAGAATCATTAGGAGCTGTCTTCACTTGAAGTCTGCATCCGTTTTAATTATATTCTATCGTTCTTTTCTCTCTCTCTGTTGGGTGCTATTTTTTCACGGGAGACAACAGCTGAAAACTTTGCTACCCGGGAGCAAACGCGCATATTTTGGTATTTGTCACAGGTGCTAATGATGCACCTATTCTCGGCTAAAAGAATACAGATACCAAGGACAAGTCCCCGGTAGAGCTCTTGGCTGCATAGCGGCACATAGATGGATAGGTGCTCAATTTGTACCCCTGGGGGGAGGGGTTGTGGAGAGAACAGTGTGAAGAGAACAGCGTGGAGAGAGTGGAGCTTGTATGTGCTGAACGGGAGCGCGCTCATCCGGACGCATGGATGAGAGGTGATACCAGCCACCGGGAGAGACCGCGGCAGTGTGGATGCGGCACGCCGCCCCACGAGCCACAGCTATGACACGGCCCGGGGTGAGACGGGCCGTATAAATGCCCCCATTTCCTCTTTTTAATAACCACTTATGCTGTAATTTCCTGCCCCATCCATCATCGTGAAGAACCACACCACTGCAAAAACACTGCGCCGCGCAAAACATGCCAGCGCTCCTGTGTGTGCGCGTGTGTGCGCATGTGTGTGTCTATGTGTGTGTGTGTGTCTATGTGTGTGTGTGTGTGCGTGTGTGTGTGTGTAAGGAGCAGTCATGTGCAACTATGCTAAAGAATCACTCTCATCCCCAAAACATGCCTGGGGTATGTGTGTGTGTGTGTGTGTGTGTGTGTGTGTGTGTGTGTGCGCGTGTGTGTGTGTGTGTGCGTGTGTGTGTGTGCTCAGTAGTACTTTGTGTGTGTGTGTGTGTGTGTGTATGTGTGTGTGTACTTTGCGCAACTGTGCACAACTGTGTGCAAGCTACAGTAGCAGCCCCCAAACTTCTAACGACATGCCTTTGGGAGAGAATGACAATGGAGGGAGAGAGAGAGAGAGAGAGAGAGAGAGAGAGTGTCAAAGTTAGATAGGAACTGTACCAGCCTGCATGTCTGTATGAGTTATGCGTTGGTGGCCGGTTGTCTGACTGCAAGTCTGGACGACTGTGTGCTCCAGGAAGCCAGCGCCCCCCCCCCTCCTCCTCGCCCCCCCCCCACCTCCTTGGCCTGGTCTAAATCACCAATGCCAATGTGGGATGGTGTGAATTAGCATGGTGTTTATCAATAAAGCCCAGTCCAATTCACTGGAGAGCACAGGAAGATGGGAGTACGGTAATCTCTCCAAAACACCAGCCTCTGATCTCGTTAAGGACTAATTGATGTTCTGTGTTAACGAGCTTTACCTTAATTAGTGGTATTAGAAGGAACAGGGGAGGAAGAGGGTTTGAGAGGGGTACGTCCTAACGCTGCCTCAAATAAAGAGGAGGACAACAGAGAAAATAGCCAGAGAGTAGAGGACAAACGAAGGGACAGAGAGAGAGAGAGGGAGAGAGAGAAAGAGAGAGAGAGAGAGAGGGAGAGAGAGAGGAGAGAGAGGGAGAGAGAGAGAGAGGTTAGAGGAGACAATCAGGTGGCTGGGGTGAGAAGAAACAGGAGACAAATCAAAAAGAAACACGGGATTGGAGGAAGAAAGGAGAGATAAGAACGAATAGATAGAGCGGAGCTTGAAGGTGTTCTGTGGACAAAAAAAAAAAAAAGTGGTTGAATCAATGAGGTGAAATTGATGGAAAGCAGCGAAGGAGAGAGAAAAAAAGCACCCAAACGTCGACTCTGTTCTTCTCACCTCTCCGCTGCGCCCTCCAACCACGTCCTAATACTCAGCCCCAGCTGCCCCTCCCCCTCTCTCTCCCCCTCTCTCCCCTCCTCTCACATCTCTCACCCAACGCTGCTCTCTCCCCCCTAATCTCCATGAACCTGTTCCCTCTCTCCACACCTCTCGTCTCCAATCATCCTCCCCCGACGCTACCCCCCCCCCCCCCCCACCCCCAACCCCCCCACCCTCCCACACACACACACACACACACCCACACACACACACAGCTGATACAGTAGAGTTCTCTCAGGGCGACAATAAGACAGATCGGAGGAGGAGTGGAGGCTGTATTGACACTGAAGGCAACACATTACCGGCAACGGTATGCATTACTATGCTGCAGTGTGTGTGTGTGTGTGTGTGTGTGTGTGTGTGTGTGTGTGTGTGTGTGTGTGTGTGTGTGTGTGTTTGAGAGAGGGAGAACGAGAGAGGGCAATGTGGCAAAGCTAGTAGTAAAAAGAAATTGTTCAACACGGCAATCAATTATGGTCTGTAGATTTCACTCAATTGGGAAGAAAGATCGGCTCGTATGGGTCCGCAGCATATGGGTCAACGATACCAAAACCCATACTGAAAAACAGAGTCTATCCCCCTAAAAGCACTTAATATAATAGTTTGATACGGCCCTCAAAAACACTGCAGCCAATTTGTGAGATGCAACGCCGTCTTTCCCACACAGGTCAGCTGAAGATTGTCCTTCTCTGTGCTCCGAATCGGGCCGGCTACAGTCCGTGGTTGGTGGCTGACATCTGGGCCTGCTATAGGCTACTGTTTATAGGCCTACATTTCTACACTCCGAAAGTCGTGCCACCAAAAAAAAAAAGTTCTTTACAGCCCCAAGTGATGAAACACGGGCTGTACATTTAGAAATACGATGACGCAACACAGCCGAGTCTCGTTCTGAATCATAACCAAGCTTAGGGCCGTTTCATCGCAGTCAAGTCGCACGGTTCGAGAAAAATACCTCAATGTGAGGACGGTGAATGACAATGATTTGGTGTAGGCATGTAGGCAGGTTGATTCTATATCGGTTTAGAGATATATATAGAGAGAGCGACAGAAGATTCATGGACAACAGAAAGCTGTAGAGCAACAAACACACAAACACACACACGCACACATACGCCCGCACACACACACACGCACACACGCACACACACACACACACACACACACACACATACACGCACACTAATGCATGCAGACTGCATGCCCAGCAAAATGAACATCAACACATATGATCACTTCAATAATCCGCAGGCAAGTGAGGACAAACTGCTGAACAACCGGTGGTGATGTTTTTGAAGACTTAGGCAGACAGAAAACTAAGTCAGCGATATTAACGAGGGTGTTTTGGCTGTATGATTGATTTCGATAATTGACAGACTCCCTCTGGCTTATGTCTGTGCGCGCTTTTTTCATATCTAACATCCAACGGCTAGCCTACGTGTGCAAGAGAGACTATCGGTTGGGTAAAGAGCTCGTGAGTGTTCACGCGCAGCAATGACAGAGGGGTCAAAGCCCCGCGCGCCGGCCGTTTCCACCTCTCTATCTCCGGCCATCCATCTTTCCATCACCGACACCCGCACCCCCTATTCCCGTCTCAGTGATGCGTACCACCCGCTCACTGCCCGAGACGCAATTCATCTCGCAAGAAAACAGAATGAAATACCTCCGCACCGCAAATTCATTGGAATAAATGTACTTACTGATTTTCACGAGCCTTTCCCCCCTCTCTCCCTGCGTCCCTCCATCCTCATCACATCCTTCCCTTTGGTGGTATCCGTTTTGCGGGTTTTCCCCCTGAAAAAATAGATCCAAATATATATCTACATGTATTCAATTTCTCGATCTCTCTCTCTCTCTCTGCCTCTCTCTCCCTCCCTCTCTCCTCTCTCTCACTCTCTCTCTTTCCCTATCCCCCTTTCCCCTGTTCTTTTGTTAAAATTCAGTATATGCGCCCCGTCACCTAGCAACCGTCAACCTCTCTCTCTCTCCCTCCTCCCTCCCTCCTTCTCTCCATCACTGGCGACACGTGTTGAATGCTAAACTTAGCGGTCTGGAATAATATTAATAAATGGGTGTACGCTCTATATCTCTGCCTCTCTCTGCCGCTCTCTCGCGCTTGCTCTCTCTCTCTTTCACTCTCGCGCGTATCATAATGCAATATAAATATTTACTAGAACCACTCAGCCCGCTTATTGCGCCCTCCTCCCTCCGCGTTCCTCCCTCCCTCCGTCCCTCGCGCCCTCCCTCCCCGGCCGTCCTGCCGTGCTACTGCGTCCTATCGCTCTTTCTGCTTCTTCAAGCAAAACGGCGGCTCGCTTCGCCGCGGTGTGCAGACCCACATGTGAGTGTCGCCCTGTCCTGTGTTTTCTGCTGAGAGGGACCGGCCGTGTGTGCGTATGCGTGTGTATGTGTGTGTGTGAGAAAGAGAGAGCACATTTGAGAGAGAGAGAGTGAGAGTGTGGGTGTGGGTCTGTGTGTGTGTGTGTGTGTGTGTGTGTGTGTGTGTGTGTGTGTGTGTGTGTGCGCGTGTGTGTGAAAAGGGGAAAGAGATATTTAGGAAATGTATTAGTTATCTTTTTATGAACGTAAATCAGTTCAACACAACTATTTTATTTACAACACCAGTGTATATTATTGTTATGATTGAGATGAGGGGAGAGATTGTATAATGTTGTTATTGTTGATGAGGGCAGAGACTGGGAGTGTGCTGTGTTGTTTTTAACATTGAGATTATGAGATTAGGGGAGACTGGGAGTGTGTAGTTAGTCTCTCCATCTCCTTGTGTGTTCAAAGATGATCACAAGATCATGTAGAGCAGGTTGCAGAGAGATTTTTAATCCATTGATTAGTTGGCAAGCCTTTAAGGACATGGGGTTGATTTACACACACACACACACACACACACACACACACACACACACACACACACACACACACACACACACACACACTATGCTGTTGTGAGCGGAGGACAGAGGTATTTTTGCTTGGGAAATGACATCTGAAGGGTTGATGGATGGCCGACATGCTCATCTCTCTTTTCCATCTCATTAAACATGCATCAATACAGGCAGCGGAGTCACACTGTCTCTCAATGGTAACACACTGCAGAGCTCGTAGGCAACAGTATAGCACTCATTTGTGTGCGTGTGTGTGTGTGTGTGTGTGCGTGTGTGTGTATGTGTGCATGCACATCTGTAGGTGTGCTTGTGTGTGTGTGCGTGTGCTTGTGTGTGTGTGTGTGTGTGTGTGCTTGCATGTGTGTCTGTGTACGTGCGTGTGTGTGCCTGTGTGTATCTGTGTGTGTATGTGTGAGTGTGTGTGTGTGTGTGTGTGTGTGTGTGTGTGTGTGGACTTTAAACCGACCTTGGACCAGAGCCTATAGGGTAGTGTCCTTTTTCTCAGACCCTAATAGCCGTTCTATGGTCTCTTCTGACCACAAGCCTCATTAGTCCATGGAGGTTGCCTTGACAACTCTCATACCGTATATCAGTTGTATATATTTATAGCCCTCACTATACACACAAACACATACACACAAACAAACAAACAAACTATACACACAAACACACACAAAACCTGCTAACGACTAACGGTGGGGCTCGTTATGGATCCTGGCGAGGCGGTACCAGCGCTGGTGCTAGTTGGCCTGCCGGAGCTTCACTTCTCCATGTCCACCCCAGAAAGGTCGAGGTTCACACTTTTCCCATGATCACCCCAGAAAGGTCAAGGTTGACACTTTTCCCATGATCACCCCAGAAAGGTCGAGGTTCACACTTTTCCCATGATCACCCCAGAAAGGTCGAGGTTCACACTTTTCCCATGATCACCCCAGAAAGTTTGAGGTTCACACTTTTCCCAATGATCACCCCAGAAAGGTTGATGTTCACACTTTTCCCATGATCACGCCAGAAAGGTCGAGGT
Source organism: Borostomias antarcticus (assembly GCF_949987555.1). Classification (NCBI taxonomy): domain Eukaryota; kingdom Metazoa; phylum Chordata; class Actinopteri; order Stomiiformes; family Stomiidae; genus Borostomias; species Borostomias antarcticus. The sequence continues at coordinate 20,108,272 of NC_140243.1, read as the reverse complement.
TCACACTTTTCCCATGATCACCCCAGAAAGGTCAAGGTTCACACTTTTCCCATGATCACCCCAGAAAGGTTGATGTTCACACTTTTCCCATGATCACCCCAGAAAGGTCGAGGTTCACACTTTTCCCATGATCACCCCAGAAAGGTCAAGGTTCACACTTTTCCCATGATCACCCCAGAAAGGTCGAGGTTCACACTTCTCCCATGATCACCCCAGGACGGTCGAGGCTACGGGTTTTTGGAGGGTACAGGACACAGGGGGGGTTCTGATGGTACCGCGGTACCCTGGTCCAGTCATTAGACTGCAGATGGCGGATAGGAGACGGCCCGTTGCTTCTGGTCCGCGTGCTGCAGAATAAGCATCCATATCTGGAGGAATGGAGCGTGGTCTGGATCTCTACTGTCTGGATCTCTACTGTCTGGATCTCTACTGTATTAATAGTCCTGATAGCCGTGGTCTGGATCTCTACTGTATTAATAGTCCTGATAGCTGTGGTCTGGATCTCTACTGTATTAATAGTCCTGATAGCCGTGGTCTGGATCTCTACTGTATTAATAGTCCTGATAGCTGTGGTCTGGATCTCTACTGTATTAATAGTCCTGATAGCCGTGGTCTGGATCTCTACTGTATTAATAGTCCTGATAGCTGTGGTCTGGATTTCTACTGTATTAATAGTCCTGATAGCTGTGGTCTGGATCTCTACTGTATTATTAGGCCTGATAGCCATGGTCTGGATCTCTACTGTATTAATAGTCCTGATAGCTGTGGTCTGGATCTCTACTGTATTAATAGTCCTGATAGCTGTGGTCTGGATCTCTACTGTATTATTAGGCCTGATAGCCATGGTCTGGATCTCTACTGTATTAATAGTCCTGATAGCTGTGGTCTGGATCTCTACTGTATTAATAGTCCTGATAGCTGTGGTCTGGATCTCTACTGTATTATTAGGCCTGATAGCCATGGTCTGGATCTCTACTGTATTAATAGTCCTGATAGCTGTGGTCTGGATCTCTACTGTATTAATAGTCCTGATAGCTGTGGTCTGGATTTCTACTGTATTAATAGTCCTGATAGCCGTGGTCTGGATCTCTACTGTATTAATAGTCCTGATAGCTGTGGTCTGGATCTCTACTGTATTAATAGTCCTGATAGCTGTGGTCTGGATCTCTACTGTATTAATAGACCTGATAGCCGTGGTCTGGATCTCTACTGTATTAATAGACCTGATAGCCGTGGTCTGGATCTCTACTGTATTATTAGGCCTGATAGCTGTGGTCTGGATCTCTACTGTATTAATAGACCTGATAGCCGTGGTCTGGATCTCTACTGTATTATTAGGCCTGATACCCATCGGCTGTTCATTTCTCCGTGCAGGAAAGGTGAGGCGTCTCCAAAGCACAACTTGTCAGATTTCTCTTGTTATCTGTTTGCCACATGCATTCATCTTCATTTGCATTGCATCAGTCAATTCATCATTACATCTCCCCCTCTCTCTCTCTCCCTCTCTCTCCCCTCCCTCTCTCTCTCTCCTCCCTCTCTCTCTCTCCCCTCCCTCTCCCCCTCCCTCTCTATCGCCTCAGGAAGTGTTAGAATGGTAACATTAGTGTTTAGGAGACGTGATGTTATGCATGGCTGTGCTCTCTCAGGTGAGCGTGCGCCAGGCAGCACGGAAACCCCACCTCCTGTTCATGTGTTACCGTAATACAAGAGGATGCGAGAGCGTGTACTTCTGTATATATGGGACGTACTGTATTTCTGTATATATGGGACATACTGTATTTCTGTATATATGGGACATATTTCTGTATATATGGGACATATTTCTGTATATATGGGACGTTCTTCTGTATATATGGGACATACTTATGTATATATGGGACATACTTCTGTATATATGGGACGTTCTTCTGTATTATGGGACGGACTTCTGTAGCCTATATATGGGACATATTTCTGTATATATGGGATGTACGTCTGTATATATGGGACATATTTCTGTATATATGGGAGGTATTTCTGTATATATGGGACATATTTCTGTATATATGGGAGGTATTTCTGTATATATGGGACATATTTCTGTATATATGGGAGGTATTTCTGTATATATGGGACATATTCTGTATATATAGGACGTACGTCTGTATATATGGGAGGTATGTCTGTATATATGGGACGTACTTCTGTATATATGGGACATATTTCTGTATATATGGGAGGTATTGAGCTGTGTTGCAGTGGTGCACAGCCTACTGTATGGTTGTATGAAACGGTGCAGTACTTGTATTTTGCTAGTCTTGCACTTTGTCTTCAGCACTAGATTAAGCTCTCAGTCTCTTGTTTAGAAAGGAGATGCACTTCTGAGTTTGATTTGAGAGAGAGAGAGAGAGAGAGAGAAAGGGAGAGAGAGAGAAAGGGAGAGAAAAAGAGAGGGAGAGAGAGAGAGAGAGAGAGAGAAAGGGAGAGAGAGAGAGAGAAACGCAGCACTAGATTATGCTCTGTCTCTTGTTTAGAAAGGAGATGCACTACTGAGTTTGATTATATTTTATTCACACACACTCATAATAATCCATACATATATATGCATAGGTATTCTCATGTGTGAACCAGGTCTCCCGAGAAAGCTATTGAAAGCTTATAGAGGGAGCCTGTAAAAGACATTCAAACAGAGCAATACAGGGGGAGCCAGTCAACGCCAAGCAGTGGACAATGCAATGCATAGGTACATGTAACATACATACATACATACATACATACATACATACATACATACATACATACATACACAGACATTAAAGGACAATGCTCGTTTTTGACAACCTGGACCTTATTTACAACATATTATAAGATGTTTGACTCACCGAGATCACTTTGAAACATGAATCGCTAGTTGTGCTTACATAGAGCATAGGCCTGTTGTGGTTTTCACATGCCATGATCTTTAGAAACGTCTTTCGAAACGAAATAGCTTCCTCACTTGCTCCAGCACTAATGTGCACAGCGCGCAATCGTTGCTCCAGCACGCTGTGCGCATGCGTGCTGGAGCAAGTGAGGAAGCTATTTCGTGTCTAAAGACGTTTCTAAAGATCATATTACAGAGGCATGTGAAATACCACAACAGGCGTATGCTCTCTCTGTAAGCACAACTAGCGATTCATCAAGACAGATTGATGAAAACAACCGTTTCGCGGCAGAAAATAGATTTTTAGAAACTGCATTCTAAGTGCCCCGACCACCGCCATTACATGCATATACTGGCTCGCGCTGGATTTTAAATTTCTTCTACATGCCTCCGAACTACACCAAAGTGATCTCGGTGAGTCAAACGTCTTATAATATGTCGTAAATAAGGTCCAGGTTGTCAAAAACGAGCATTGTCCTTTAAGCTATCTCGGACATGGTAGGGATCTAACAGATTTAAGAGTTTAAGTTTTAACATCTTCTTAAATGTGGAGATGGACTTCAGCACTTTGATGCTCTCTTTGAGCTCGTCCCAGATCTGGGGGTCCCTGCATGCTGTGGAGTAGCTAGGTCTTTTCAGTCACCTCTTTTTTCCAGTGATGAGATGTTTTTTCCTTGTATTGTATCCATGGCAAGGACTGGAAACAGGAACAAGCTCAGACAATCTTACATTTATGTTATGTATTACATGAAACATCAAGCATGCATTCAGATATATATTTAGCTCGGTAAGCCGAGTTCTGACAGGTAGTACTGTAGTACACTGACTACCTACAGGTACGTTAAATGCAATTATTTTAAGTCACTTTGGATAAAAGCATCTGCTAAATGACTGTAGTGTAATGGAATTTAATGTCACTATTAATGGGAGGCTAGTAGGCTAGTACTACCCTGCTTACACAGTCCTGTGTGGCCATTCCAACTCGGAAACGTGTGTTTTTGTGTGTTTGTCTGTTTGTGTTTTTGTGTGTTTGTGTGTTTGTGTGTCAGGGAGGTTAGATTTTTGGTGTTTTCCCTATCTCTGTTTACGCATCTGTTTAGCTCTGAGCTAATAACCAAACAACACAGGTCTTTCTCTCACACACACACACAGACACACACACACACACACCTACAGCCATGCATGCCACATGTACAACACACATGCCTCACAAATCAATGACAACGCAACCGTCTAAATTCGATTAGATCTAATGAATCCCCTTAACGTCTTTTGGAGAAAACAGTAATTCAAGAAGCAGTGAATTGGATTCGGGGCGTGAGAGAGACGGTAAATGATTGGAGAAGGTTCAGCACGGCGGTGTCCGAGGCATTTCAATAGACCCCCGGCTTCCACAGAGAGAGAGGGAGAACAAGAGGAAGGCAGACAGAGAGAAAGATAGAGATGAAGGGGGAGAGAGAGAGAGAGAGAGTGAGAGAGACACTTAGCAACCAGAGGGTTAGTGGTAAAGAGACACGAGGCCTTTCAGGATTGTCTGGCATTAACAGTAAAGACAGAAGCCTTGGCATGAGAGTGAGACAGAGAGAGAGAGGGAGAGAGAGAGAGGGAGAGAGAAGAGAGAGAGAGAGAAAGAGAGGGGGAGAGAGACAGAGAGAGAGAGGGAGAGAGAGAGAGAAAGAGGGGGGAGAGAGAGACAGAGAGAGAGAGAGAAAGGGAGAGAGAGAGAGAGAGAGAGAGGGGGGGAGAGAGAGAGAGGGAGAGAGAGAGAGAGAGAAAGAGAGAGAGGGGGAGAGAGAGATAGGGAGAGAGAGAGAGAGAGAAGAGAGAGAGAGAGGGAGAGAGAGAGAGAGAGGGGGTCGGAGAGGGAGGGAGGGGGGAGAGAGAGGGAGGGGGATGCTATAGGGTTCTGTTAAGACGAGAGAGGAGAAGGGGCCTATAGGGCCAGAGGAACATGAAAGGTGGGAGTGATACAGCTATAGAGAGAGAGAGAGAGAGAGAGAGAGAGAGAGAGAAGGGCCCTGGGGCCTTGGCACGAGAGAAAAGGCTAAGGAGTACAAGCTGGAGGCTTATTGAGTCTCCAGATTCCTCCATCTTGCATGCCCCCCCCCCACCCTCCCACACACACACACGCCAAACAGAGAGGATGAGGGCAATTGAATTTCCCTCCCAGGGAGTGTGGAGAGGATACAGGCAGGACCACAGTGTGATAGCTAGCATTGCGGCGCTTTAGCGAGAGCAGTGCTAATCCATCACTGCGCCCCCCCCACCCCTCCCCGCACGCTTGTCTGCAAATCCCCTCCGTTCCATTCCTTGAATAAATTATTTATTTTCTCGTTCGTCTTTACATTCCTGGGCCGTGGCGCGAGGCTCAACTTTTTCGTTCCTCTGGAGAGCCGTGATGAGTGTGTTCGACTCGCGCGCTCTGATCATCCGCGCTCTGGACGCGCCTTTAGATGCGCTCGCACGTGGACTCCCTCGCTCGCGCGAACACACGCGCGGGAGAATCGAGATACTGTGTACAGTAGATTTGTATCTGATCTTTCTCCTCTCTCTCTCGCTCTCTATCTCACACACACACACACACACCTTTTTATAGATACTGTAAGAGGCTGTGGTCTCGCAACATGTTCACATTAATAATGGCACTTAAGAACATGGAACCATTATAAAGGAACATCTATTCTTCATCGAACATTAATACAGCAGTGTGATGAATGCACTATATCACTGAGCTCATGAATATGGAAAACCCACAAATAAATTATTCTTTTTTATGGCAGAAAGAATGTCTCATGCCGTGTGTGTGTGTGTGTGTGTGTGTGTGTGTGTGTGTGTGTGTGTGTGTGTGTGTGTGCCATGTGTCTGTGAATGTGCATTCTGGGAACCATTCAAGACTGTTCTAGTTTTCCTTTAAAGATGCAATGAAATCAAAAATGTACTTTTATCGATTTTGGATCACATCCTTGGTCATAGAGGGCACATATTTATATGCCAAATATTTTTCAAAATTTCCATTTCGTTGTACAGTAGTCCTACTGTATATCAAATCCTATGATTTTTTTCTTCCTGTAAAACAAAATCTCCCGAGTGTTTATGTCAGCAATGCAAGAGCAAGGTCAACCAATAATCTCACGACATCCACCCGGCAATCAATGCTATCCACCTATTGAATCTGTCTAAAAGTGTTATAACCCGCCCACTTGTCAACGTTCCAATAAAATTCCTCTAAACGTTATGTCCCGCCCCTATAGCCTGTTTGAAGTGGAAATACATCAAACTACGAAAGTAAGATGATCTCAAACGTCCGTTTCAGCTGGACTTCAAGAGCATCACAGTAATCATGTCGGGATTTAATGACCTTGTTCCTTCTGTAGTGAACGACACAATCCAGAACCTCGTCTGGAGCTCTTAGCAATGCCGGATAAACCCATCTACCTCCCTTGTGTGTGTGTGTGTGTGTGTGTGTGTGTGTGTGTCTGTGTGTGTGTGTGTGTGTGTGTGTGTGTGTGTGTGTGTGTGTGTGTCCCGCTGCGACGCAGCTAGACAACGGGAGATCGGGATTCGATTAGGATAAGTGAGCGCTCCACTTCAACCAGGTCACTGGGGAATTCACGTCCTGTCCCCACACACACACACGCGCACACACACACACACACACACACACAGTGGGAAGCATGACACACATGACACAGACACAAATGCGCACACACACACACACACACACACACACACACCAACCCCCTCTCACCCTTAACAATCCCCATGACGGACGGTTCTCTGTGGTATCAATTAAGAGGCCGGCCTAATCAATGGCTAAACACCAGCCTGGTACTCCAGTACAGGGAGCTTAAAGACTAAGCTCACATCACAACACACACCCACACAAAGCAGCCTTGGAAAAATCACCATTCGGCTCTTGTATCTGTTACAATTACACCTGGCGTCTCACAGTACTGCTTGGACACAGTGTCTGAGAAGAAACATAAATAGGAAGTAGAAAAAACAACAACTTGACGCTACATTCTCTGTTCTTTGTTTATTTCCTTCTGCCTGATAGACTCAGGCCTGACCTCAATACTTCAGGTTTTCTGATGATAGGACGAAAACAGAGATGAGAGGAGTCCAATTGTGTGTGTGTGTGTGTGTGTGTGTGTGTGTGTGTGTGTGTGTGTGTGTGTGTGTGTGTGTGTGTGTGTGTGTGTGTGTGTGTGTGTGTGTGTGTGTGTGCGTGTGTGTGTGTGTGTGGAGAAAGATGGTTGCTGCTATCTGGACTTCCCAGGAAAGGCTGAGGTAGGGAATTTTCTAGAGACTCAGCCGGTCCCTGATCGCTTCGCTCAAGCAGATGCTGAGAGAATTCTCCCAGCTTCCCCTGCTACAACTGTGTAGAAACAATCACACTATTTTTTTTTAAAACACACACAAAAAAAACCTGCATTGCAGAACCAATCCAAGGTCTTGAGGGCGTCTCTTCATGTTGGCGCGGTGACATCAACTAGACAAACAATACACAGCCAGCGATCTTGTGGACTGAGCACACATTCGATAAAGTGATTGGCTATATCTGGTTTCCCTACGGAGGAGGGGGGGGGGGGGGGGGTAAGAGCATAATTTCCAGTAAGGCATGTCCTTGATCAAACGTAGGCGTGGATTTGGCGTAGGTTTGTTAGAGGCTGTTCTCGCCGCTATTCGAGCAACTACTGCACCTTGATGCAAATCCCCAGACGAGCAACTACTGCACCTTGATGCAAATCCCCAGACGAGCAACTACTGCACCTTGATGCAAATTCCCAGACGAGCAACTACTGCACCTTGATGCAAATCCCCAGACGATTGGTAGGCGGAGATCTCCGATTCTCTGGTATCACGACACTAGGGACAGTATTCTCTGGTATCACGACACCAGGGACAGTATTCTCTGGTATCACGACACCAGGGACAGTATTCTCTGGTATCACGAGACTAGGTACAGTATTCTCTGGTATCACGACACCAGGGACAGTATTCTCTGGTATCACGACACCAGGGACAGTATTCACTGGTATCACAACACCAGGGACAGTATTCACTGGTATCACGACACCAGGGACAGTATTCTCTGGTATCACGACACCAGGGACAGTATTCTCTGGTATCACGACACTAGGTACAGTATTCACTGGTATCACGAGACTAGGTACAGTATTCTCTGGTATCACGACACCAGGGACAGTATTCTCTGGTATCACGAGACTAGGTACAGTATTCTCTGGTATCACGACACCAGGGACAGTATTCTCTGGTATCACGAGACTAGGTACAGTATTCACTGGTATCACGAGACTAGGTACAGTATTCACTGGTATCACGAGACCAGGGACAGTATTCTCTGGTATCACGACACTAGGGACAGTATTCTCTGGTATCACGACACCAGAGAACAGGGACAGTATTCTCTGGTATCACGAGACTAGGGACAGTATTCTCTGAGCAGGGAGGCATCGTGTCATCTAAGCTTCTTTTTCCGAGCTCCAGCGCCTTCTTCTCTTTTCACAGAGAGCACTTGTGGCCTTTTGTTTAGAGAAAGTTCTGCACCTGGCATCTTTTTCAGTGCAAGCTTAAAGTTGAAAAAAGTTCAATGTTTCCTGAGCCGACCGACCACGACGGCAGCTGTCAAACTCCTCCAGGGCCGGTAGAGCAAGCTTTCGCTTTGTTGAACTAGTTTGAAAACAAAAAACTAAACTAGGAATGGTGCTCCCTCTCTTAAAACATTACATCAATTTCAACCAATCAAAGGTACACATAATGACCTCATACATCTCATGGTCATCACATGCTCATTGTAACTAAGTCATCCTGATATCTATTCATCAACCAATCACATGCTCACCAACTCCTCGTGACACATTGTTCCTCTCTGACATCATTGCGGTACAGGAAAATACCCAAAGACATCTTGATCTTGAACAGCCTACTTTAATTAGTGTTACAAAGCAGTAAAATACAAATACAAATTATGTCATGATCTCAATTCTAAACATTTCTGGATTCCTAGTATTATAATCACTGTACAGTAACATCCTCAGCTGGGCACATAAGCTAGTATTACAAATCAGTACTAAAATCACACCGTTAACTCAGATATTACCATTAACTGGGCCCATACAGTAAGTTAGCATAATGAATGATTTAATTTCATTCTAATCATTTTCTCTTCCTCCCAGAGCCTCAAGCCGAATGTTATGTTCTCAGTTCCTTCCGCATGGGAACTTCAATCAATCAATCAAAGCTTTATTTGTATAGCGCATTTCATACACAGAGGCAACACAATGCGCTTTATACTTCATATTTCTTGATTTAGTTACAGAGCTTTTGCACTTGCATTTTGTACTCGCATTTTGCTCTGTCCTGTCGTTGCACTGTCCTGTCTCATCCCTGCACCCTGTCCAATGATGCCTCAATGTTATGCCCCAAATTTCTAGTATGTTGAAAAACTACAATGGCAATAAACGGGTTCTGATTCTGAGCTCAGAATACAGTCAGAAATGTTAGTTACATTCTACTCTTAAAGTCCAGGTTAACCCAATTTTTGTTATGAGCTTCACACACCACAGGAAAACATGTCATTAACCGCCCAGCCAAATCTGAGTGATTAAAAATGTCGCTAAGTATATAAAATAAGGCTTCAAAATCGGTTAAAAATCAGCAGCATTCTCTGGTCTGAGACTGTGGGGGCGTGTCTGCTGAAGGCACCGAAGCCACACCCAATTGCGTGGGGAGGGGGTGTGGAGGGAAGAACCTGTCAAATAGTACCGTTCTCTGGTCTGCATATTGTCACACTGGCACGCCGTCTCTTTTGTGGTAGGAAGGCACAGCTTTGTGAAAACAGAGAGGAGTTGAAATTACACTTGTCTAATGAGTCAAACGCACAGATGCTTCCTCCTAACCTACCTCCTGACAAACAACACAGGTAAAACTGTAGCTACTCTATACCAACGCGCCAGTGTTACTGCCCTTAGATGCAAAATACAAAAACAGGCAACGAGGAATGTATGAGTCTGTCCCTATTTTCTCCCTGCCACCTCCGGACCCATTCCTATCCCTCCCAGGCGATCCTGTCGTCCCTTGGGATCAATGGAAAAAGTTGTTTAAAATGTACCTTTTAGTCACTGGCTTGAACAGCGCTGATAGCGCGAAGAAGCGTACACTACCGGAGTTGATAATCGGGACACCCTACTAACACAGTGGGTTGCAGCAACGTTGCACATAAGTTGTACTTAGGTAAGTTGCAACGTTACCATCAGGCGATGTTGTGACAACGTCCATCTAAGGTCGAAAATAACTTTACCCTCCTAAGTCTAATTAGACTTTTCTGCAACGTTGCAGAAACATTTGCAATATGGGTCCCTGCAACGTCATTAAATAAACGTTGCAGTGACGTTGGATTAAAGTCCTATTAGGCTAGGATTGCTATCGGGCTATCCCGTGACGTCACTGCTTGCTGGTTCACAAGTAGGCAGGATTCTTTGCCAAACTGCTCCTGTCTTTTTTAATTTTTTTAAATTTTCGCTTATATCCTTCATATTGTACTGTATGTTGAGGTTAATAACGCATCTTAGAAATGTTATTGATTGTATATTTCCCTGTTTGTTATAAATTGAATGCTTTTTCATTAATTAAAAAAAAGTCTAACTTTTCGGTGTCGACCAAGATATCATTTTTCAAAAGACGTGTCGAGAAAACCCATTCATTCTCTCGGCATTATGGAACGCTTCCACTAGGGGGCGATGAGATCACTTTCCCTCCCTATAGATGGGTTCGCCACCTACGTCACAGCAGAGCGAGCACGAGGCCTCTGGGTAAAAAGGAACGAGCGAACGAGGAACGAACTCGCTAGCTACTCGTTTCATGTAGCTAATTATGCCTCAAAGCTGCTGTGCTGTGAACTGTACAAACAGAAAAGGACAAGATGATGGCCTCAGATTCTTCAGCATCCCCTCGAGATGTCACCCTTTTCAGAGGAACCGTCGAAAGCTGTGGTTTAAAGCCATAAAGAGAACAGATTGGGGAACAACAAACACAGTGTGGTGCGCACTTCAGATCTGGTAAGTTATACCAGTTACCTCAGGGTTTTTTTCTCATCAAATTACATTGATTTGACCGTTGGTTTAGCTATTTATTTGTTTACTTACCGGTAATATAAGATTTAAGTAAACAGAAGTAACTCATAACCTGAACGCTAAACTAAGTTCAGGAATTGGAAGCCTAATGCTAGCTAGCTAACGTTAGCTAATGCTAGCTAGCACGCTACCTAATGATAGCTAGCACGCTACCTAGTGTTAGCTAGCTAACCCTACTAACACACGCAGGTTGCGCGAACGTTCGACATACGGCCGCTATAGGTGACGATTCGTGTGCGCCGCGTGCGGAAATTACGCGGCCATTTACGGAAACGCGAGATCTGCCGTTTAGTAGACGCTACGTAAGAACGACACGTCATTCCGAAGTTGCGGCCGCGTGCAAAGAACGCACGTGATCACGTGGGCAGGAACCTCCGTCATAAACTCACCTGGCTGACACTAGATTAACAGGTATTTATATGACTTGGTCTGCACGTCTTTTTCGCACGGTGCAAATACGGTGCGGCCGCGTGCATAAAACGTGGGCAGGAACCTCCGTCATAAACTCACCTGGCTGACACTAGATTTACAGGTATTTATATGACTTGGTCTGCACGTCTTTTTCGCACGGTGCAAATATGGTCACTTACTTACTAAACCCTGACCACTGGCTATATTTAGCATTTGCAATACCACTGGCTATATTTAGCATTTGCCGTACCACTGGCTATATTTAGCATTTACCAGTACAAAAACTATGGTCACTTACTTACTAAACCCTGACCACTGGCTATATTTAGCATTTGCAGAACCACTGGCTATATTTAGCATTTACCAGTACAAAAACGAATTAATGCTATATGGGGATATAGCAGCAAGCATTATGCTACAAACCAATATAAGACTGAACACCATTAACAGTTTAGAACATTTTATTTCACAAAGTACATTACAAATTAAAAGTATACATATTTACAAGGATAAGGTTTACGGTCTGTCACATTACGCATAGCCAGAAAAGCAAAAAAAAGTATGTACAAGCTCTGGCTAGCAACCCATTATCTGCAAAAGTTCTAAAAACAAAAATTAAACAAAGTGCGCATTCTGTGGCAGGCAGACCGGGAACAGACCGTTGTATCCCTCAAAAAAAAAAAAGAGTTAAAATTTACAAAAACTTTTTACAAAAAAGGCATCCATCCTGGCAGGCTGGAAAGGCAGGTTTAGGGAGACGGGCTGGGGGTCACCCTCATCTGAATCGGTCTGGGCTGAAGAGGTCATCCTCATCTGAATACTCCACTGTGGTCAGGGCTGGAGCTGCAGTCAGGGGCTGGGCTGGGGAGGTCAGCTGGGCTGGAGCAGATGCCTAAGGACATAATGAAATGGCTGTAAAAGCAAGTCGCATACGTTCATTGGAAGCGTGCCATGTCACTGGATACGAGAAAATTAACTGCCTGACATCACATACCTTTTTGCATCGAGCAGGGGCATGTTTCAGCGTCTCCTGCAGCTGGGCAGACACCTCTGTCACAGTGGTACTTGGCTTACAGGCCATAACTGCACCTTTTAACCAAAAATGGAATGGTGTCAATGCACATGGCATGAAGCAAAGACAATGTATTATTTTGCGAAAATATGAACAATCCCTTACGTAATATGACATTGTAGAGGGTCATCTCTTTCAGAGGCTTCTTCCCCCTCTTCCCATGGACGCTGTACACACACCACACTCTGTGTATCGCTACGGCTGACAGCACCCGCCGGACCACATCTGGCAGATCTTTGCCACCAATTGAACTCAGATATCGTGTCTGCAAAACATAAAGACAATCATTTACTTAAACATTTCCTTAACACGTCCCTGCAAAAATAAGGAACAAAGTTCTGCCCTGAAGTTACTCACCATCTTCCTTTGATATTCCTTGTCCTTCAGCTGCTCCTCCACGACCAGCTGCTCCTCCTCCGTTTGAGCAGGGTGCAGGTCGTCCAGTACTGCTCCCCGATGGCTGTCTGCAGACTCGCCGGACTGTCTCTGCTCCAGCCTCTGGATCGACTGTGCCATCTCCTTCAGACTCTGCATGACGCTGGAGAGCTGCTGACAGATCATCCTCTGGAAGTCTGGATATTAAACACAGATGTGGCTATAAGTAATTGTACGGTCCCATAATGGATATTCAACTCAAAGTATATCCCTACATGCAGCATGAAGTAGTTCACAAAATTCTGCATACCAGCATCTCCAGAGCTTGATGGCAACACTGATGGAGCCGTTGGCCTCACAGGCGTTGACATCACATTACTGGAGGGCAACACTGCTCGAGCTGTTGGTGTCAGAGGCGATGACATCAGAGAACTACCTGAAAACCAGAGGATAAAGGGATGAGCAGGAAACTATGGTGCTGGCGGCGTAGTGATTCTGGCATAAGGGGAAGAATGAACTCGACATGAGACATGTCAGATCCTGACCTGGTCTGGTCGGGGTGCTGATCGCTGAGGCACGCTGCTCGTGCCTGGACGTCTGAAGGGCTGAAGGGCTTGGGCTCACAGGACCCGGGCGATGAACATCTACTGCCAAGTAGTGAGATGAGCGAATTAGTGAACTGAGTACATGAGTCTTCAGAAAGCCCTGAGTTAACTGTCAGTGTGCAAATATGCATAGCCATTTCACCAACATAAACATGCATGCATGTATACCTGCATTGATAACTGGCAGGACAGGCCTTCCGGCTCTGGCACCTGGCATAGCTGGTCTGGCCTGAGTTCTGCCGACCGGCTGCCTGGGCACTGGAACATCTAGTGGAGTAAATAAAATAAGATTAGCTCAGATTAGTCAACTCAAGTAGTACTCTTTTGGGACCGTTGAATGAACTTCACTATATTACCTTCGCCACTGGAGTCAGACCCCCTGCAGACCCGCTTCCTGGTCACTGGAACATCTAGAGGAGTACATTAGCTCTGATTAGTCACTCTTTAGGTTGTAGTTATCTTTAGGGACTGTTGAATTAACTTAACTATATTACCTTCGTCACTGGAGTCATAGCGTGTGTTGCGATGTCTCTTCCTTGTGCCTGGTTGGTCTTCCATTGACGACTGCCGCTCAAACACCTTCGTCATGGCCCTGGCTATTTCATAAAGCGCTGTGTAGAAAGTACCATAATCAATACATTTCAACCATCTTATTTCCTCTGAATAATTAATAATGATTAACAGTGTACATGAACACAGCTTACGAGTATTGGAGTCCTTAAACACGCGAACTTTGTGGAGTCTCCAGGCAGGATTTGGTTCCACGTTGTTCTTAATGCGTTGGCTGCTTTTGTGTTCCGTCCAGTAACACAAGTTGCCCTGTGAGTGATAACTGTTAGTACCTGCTCCCCTGTACAATCGGAAAACAGCACTCTTATCAGAAACCACATTGGTCGCTTACCTCTTCCCGGAGCCACGACACTGGGACAGCCGCCACAGAACCCTCCTCCAGAAACTCCACAACGCAGTACATTCTGCACAATAAACAAAAAAACGAATTTAGGTTAAACACATAAGCATAAGGACACTATTGGAAAGCAGAGAGGAAGACATGAATAGTTAAACTGGATTTAAAACAATGACCAATTCAGCTATGCAATTCAACAGTAACTTTACGCAAATGGCTACAAAATGGCGACCACTGGATTTAAAACAAGGACCAATTCAACTATACTATTCAACAGTAACTACAAAATGGCGACCACCGGTGCGGGCAACAAGCCGGTACAGGACGCAAATACACTATTGGAAAGCAGAGAGGAAGACATGAATAGTTAAACTGGATTTAAAACAATGACCAATTCAGCTATGCAATTCAACAGTAACTTTACGCAAATGGCTACAAAATGGCGACCACTGGATTTAAAACAAGGACCAATTCAACTATACTATTCAACAGTAACTACAAAATGGCGACCACCGGTGCGGGCAACAAGCCGGTACAGGACGCAAATACACTATTGGAAAGCAGAGAGGAAGACATGAATAGTTAAACTGGATTTAAAACAATGACCAATTCAGCTATGCAATTCAACAGTAACTTTACGCAAATGGCTACAAAATGGTGACCACTGGATTTAAAACAAGGACCAATTCAACTATACTATTCAACAGTAACTACAAAATGGCGACCACCGGTGCGGGCAACAAGCCGGTACAGGACGCAAATACACTATTGGAAAGCAGAGAGGAAGACATGAATAGTTAAACTGGATTTAAATCTAGGATCGCAACGGCATTAGCCTGACACGAGAAAGCAACGCGGGAAACATTGCATTTACAACATGGCTCCGTTCAAATTCAGCAAACAGGCTCGAACATGGCGTTGCTATTTTCGGCCTGTCGGCGGCCCGGTCGGGCTTAAAGCCAAAGCATTGTGTTGGCAACAAACTTTGGCAAAGATAAGCGAACGGTCTGAAAAGTTGTGCCGTTGTAACCAGAAAACTATGCACAAATGTAAAACAATCTTACCTTTGGCTTTTAATGTATTTTGTTCTTTGTTCTTGGTTCTTGCTCTTGCTCTTGGTTCTTGCTCTTGGTCTTGGCTCTTGTTCGTTGTGGTGTTCGCTTCGCTTTACTGTGGGGTTTAAATGCTCCACTGAAATCTCTGTCGCCGCGCCATTGGTCAGTCGTTTGTGAAAACGTGGCCAATGAAAAACGTACAGCCTAACATTAGCCAATAGGATCCCACCAGACCGATACAGACGGATGTCCGGTACTGCTACAAGAAGGGAAGGTTACGTATTGTTCCCCAGTTCTACGAGTGAAGCGGAGGCTGTTGTTTTGCAAAGAAGAGGAATACAAAGAAGATCTTTTGGCACGTACACTGAAACAGCGCTTCGCCTTCTGCCATAGAGAAAACAAGAAGAAGAAAAAGAACACTACCGTTGTCTACCGTCTTCAGGTCAGTACAGTGTGAACATACAGCCAGAACCACATAATAGAGGTTTTCAACGATTGTAGCCCACTGAAGTAAGTGATATAGCTGTTTTTGATAGCTATGATTGCAATGGCTTTGAATCCTCAACATTGGCAAGTCTGGGCAAATTTTGCTGGTAAAAGTGTGCTGTTTATACGCCAAGTTATCGTCAGCAACCAACCGCATGAGCTAAGATGGCTAACAATAACAGCGTCGCATAGCAGTGAGTCGCCGTTGTAGTGCATCACTGCTATGCGACGCTGTTATTGTTCGCTCTAGCTATCCGACCAGCAATAGTTTATTAACAAGGCGAGTGACTATAGAATATTATGCAGTTGGTCGTGATTGAATACACTTTCCCGCATGTTCGTTGTGTCCCTCTGACTTTAGAATATTATGCAGTTGGTCGACGGCGATAGCCTAGCTAGAGCCAACAAACAATAGCAGCGTCGCATAGCAGTGAGTCGCCTTGTAGTGCGTCACTGCTATGCGACGCTGTTATTGTTCGCTCTAGCTATCCGACCAGCAATAGTTTATTTACAAGGCGAGTGACTATAGAATATTATGCAGTTGGTCGGCGGTGATAGTTGTTACATATTGTCAAGTTAGCCCGCCCAAATAAGGCTGGTCAAATGATGCTGTTCTGTGTACGCCGCCATCATGGCTTTGTGTTGGGGCTCTGTGTACGTGCTAGATACACACCGCAGTTCCAGTAGTCGGGTTTCTGTGATTTCGAATCACAATCTGTTGTCTGTCAGTCATGTTGAGACTATTTATAAAAGAGCTCTTGTTTTTTTTTTTTTTTTTTATAGGATGGACTTGGACGAAAGGAGAAAGAGAAGGAATGAGTATCAAAGGCACTGGAGGGCTGGACACAAAAGGCTTAAGGGACTTAGGGAGTTTCAACGCCCCCTCCACAATGCTGAACACAGTGACACTCAATCCTCAGATGGCACAGCAGAAAGCTGTAAGGAGATGGATATTCCTGAGCGCCATAATAATCATGGTGAGATGGCGATAGTTGATGTCCCAGGCTTGGATGAAGATGCCCTTACAGGCAGCAGAGATGATGATGAGATGGCGAGAGTTGATGTCCGAGACTTCGATGACGATGCCCTTGCAGACAGCGGAGAGGATGACTGGGATCATCGGCGAGAGGATTTCTCGGATCATCACCACAAAGATGACTCCGAACATTGCCATGATGATACCGACTCTGATCATCCGGCCTCTCTGCGTGAGGACTTGCGGGACTGGACAAATGAGTACCTCATCAAGCATAATGCCTTGGATGCGTTACTCAAGATCTTGCAACAACATGGCCACCAAGAACTGCCTTCCACCAGCCGTACAGTAATGCAAACTCCCAGGGACATTATTGTTGAGAAGAGGTCGGGGATGGAATACATCCATCTTTCCCTGGAAAAGCAGTTACTTGATACACTTGAGCAATACCCACATGGAGATTTTGAAAACATCACAGAGGTTGAATTGTCCATTAATGTGGATGGCCTACCACTGTTCAAAAGCTCAGGCAATAGTATGTGGCCTGTTCTCTGCGCTGTCCAGCTTCATCCTGTCAAGATCTTCCCTCTAGTTCTCACTGCTGGGGACAGCAAACCCCAAAACTTGGATTTTTTGGAGGAGGTGGTTGCTGACCTGAATGCTGTGATGAGTAATGGCCTTCTGTTCAGGGGCAAGATGATCCAGGTTAGAATCCGATGCATTGTCTGTGATGCTCCTGCCCGTGCTCTTGTGAGGAACACAAAATACTGCACTGGCTATCATGGATGTGACAAGTGTGAGCAAAAGGGTGCTTATACTGGTCGAGTTACATACCCAGAAGTAGATTACCTGGTTTTGAGGGACGATCACTCCTTCAGAAACAAAACACAAGAAGAACACCATCATGGTGACACCCCACTGTCCGGTTTGCCAATTGACATGGTTGCAGCTTTCCCCATTGACTACATGCACCAGTGTTGCCTTGGGGTTATGAAGAAACTGCTCCTCACCTGGACCAGAAAAGGAAAGCGAGGTGTCAGAATGTCTGCCCTGCAATGTGCATTACTCAGCGACAGAATGCGTGATCTCAAGGACAGCATCCCATCAGACTTTGCAAGGTCGCCTCGATCGATTGATCAAGTGGAGAGATGGAAAGCAACAGAATTCCGGCAGTTCATGCTCTACACAGGAAAACTTGTGCTGAAAGGTCTTCTGGAAGATGAACTATACAAGCACTTTATGGTGTTCAGTGTCACTATGGGCATTCTGGCGTGTCCAAAGCTCCTGAAAGTTCACAGTACCTATGCCCACGAGCTGCTGAAGTACTTTGTTCTGGAAGCTAGGTTCCACTATGGCGATGACTTCATGGTGTACAATGTGCACACTTTGGTTCACATAACTGCTGAGGCAAAAAAATATGGCGGTCTGGACAACTGCAGTGCATTCCAGTTTGAAAACTACCTTCATGGCGTCAAGCGGCTGGTGCGGTCTGGGAACAGGCCCATCAAACAGGTGGCTAAAAGACTGCAGGAAAGGAATTTCAACACGCATGTCAAACCACACAAAGTGAAAGTGTCAAGCCAGAAGAAGGACTGTGCATACATCACAGAGGATGGACAGTGTGTGGAAGTTGTTGAAATCTCTGCAGATGGCAAAGCTCTTTGCCTTGTCTACACAAACCCTGCCCCTCTCTTCAATCACCCATGCACTTCCTTCGTGATTCATGCCTTCCGGTTTCAGAAGAGGGACGCAGACAGGAAATTCATACCAAAATCACAGCTGACAAAAAGAGCAATCAAGATTGATCGGCCACGCTACACTGTGTTTTTGGGACTCCTACACAGTTTTTGACAAGAGTGGACGCTCTCTTCATCTGAGGCACTGCCGCCCTCATGCTCAGGTAAATCACACACACACTACTGGGAGGCTATGTAAGATGTAACACACAGTGTCATGTAAATGCAACCACCTCTAGATCATGAACTGGGCTGAGTGAAAACAAATGTGACTGATGGCTGATGAATGTTTCCCTGTGATCATGATTACAGATTTGGGATCTGGCCCCCGGAGCCAAGCCCATGAGACACCAGTTGAAGAACTAGTCAGTAGCTCAGGGATGGAGCTCCACCAAAACAGGTACACACACACACACACACACACACACTTCTGAATAAGTTGTCTCTTTCGTCAGACTAACCTTGATTGTCTCTGTTTCAGGTGCTGAAGGCCTTCGGACAAGCCTGAGCTCCATTCATTCACCCTCTGACTGTGCCTGATGAATGTGATGAATGTATTTCTCACATACTACAAGTGCAACAAGCAGAGAAATGTCTTGCTGTGAGCTCCTAGACAAGCTGGCATTGTGATTCATGTAGTTCAGGAGGATTTATTCTGGGTCTATCTGGGAGACTTTTTGTGTGATTACATTCATGCCTGTCCTTTGAGAGAACAGCGAGGTTAACCTGTTTTACAGTTATTTTTCTTTTAATGTATTGATGAAATGTGTCTTAGTAAACACTCCCTAGTAGTGAGACAATCTGTAGAATCTACATGGGGTCTTAAACGGGAAAGCCCTCACTCCCTTGTGTCTATTGTTTATTGATAGGCAAATGTTTATGAATCAGATTTACAAATGAGGTGTCTATTGTTTACTGATGGGGCAAATGGTCTGCAAATGTTTACTAATCGGATTTACAAATTAGATGGCCAACATTGTAAATGAAGCTTGCATGTAATATTGTAATCTCTACCTTTGTACCTGTTTACATAAAGAATTGTGATATGTCTTGTCTAATGTAATCTCGTACGTAGACATGCTGTAACGACCTGTGACTAAGAAAATGTAAAAAATAAAGTCCAGTGGCTCATGACAAGGGTGTCGTCTCCACACGTGATTTTCACCATGGGTGTCCATAGAGAATTCTGTTTGGACGCCAAGTGTGCTTCAACTATAGTGAATCAACCGAAAAGCAGGATGTGTAATTTAATTGACGTCACATGACAGCCCGAGCTAGCAAATGTGAAACTGAAGCGCATATGCGCATGTGCAGTTCCGCTCCCACAGTTGTTTTTTTACGTTTTGTATTAAGACCAGGTTTGATCGCGATGCTATTACATTACATTATATTACAGTAATTTAGCAGACGCTCTTATCCAAAGCGACTAACAATAATTGCATTTAACGTAGGAAAAAGCCAATACTTGCCAGAACTCAGTGCATCTTCTTTCTAAAACAAGTGACTATAGTCTTATAAGAGCATAATCTAGTGCTGAAGGCAAAGTGCAAGAATCACAATCTAAAGTACAGTGCAATATAATATAGCTTAGGTGGGAGGATTGTTGTAGTACTGTTGAAGTTTGTTGAAGATTGTTGGTCCACGTATCAATGTAGCCTACGTCATTGCTGCTGTACTGTAAGACTTCAAATTTTATTTTAAAACGTAAGTAGCCTAATACAAACATTCTGACCCACTGTGACGCTAAATGTACATTTCCAATAAAGTCAGATTGGGACTGTGATGTAACCACATTGTCACGTTATTTAATTACATCGTAGTTACGGATTAAAGCAGCAGTGGCGGCTACGTTCCCTTACAGTGTACTTGAGGACGGCTATTTTGGTTATTTTGCGACTGAAAAGGCAAGTGTCAGCTAGGTGTCAGCTAGGTCCGCTGGTGGTGACGTCGCAAAATTACCACAATTACACCAATGTGTCCCGTCAGTTTTACGTACTGTGTTAGTAGGGAAGTCAAGGCCCGAACTTGGCTAACGTTTAGACAATATTGCAAATACTCTGACAAACTATTGCACCTATAAAACCTTTTTTCTGTGACTGCTGGCTTTGTGTTCGCCGCAAACATTTGCAGAAACATAAGCGAACGGTCTGAGCTGGTAGTTTGTGTTAGGTGACGTTGAACACTAAAATGGCCGCTGGACTGAGGGAAATGTGAATTGTTTGTTCATCACGAATCTTAGGCTAATATTACATAGGCAACAGTGAAGGCGAAGCCAAGATAATGCTTTATATATTTCCATTTATCTGGAAAGTGGGAGACTGAGAACAATGCCACCCACGAGGTAACCGCGGTATCATAGACAATAGCGTTAGCTCGAAACAAAGATGGAGGCAGCTTTGTTTGCCACATTAGTAATATCGGTGTGTATTGTTGGAGTTCGAGTCAAAAACAGGCGTTCCTGTTAAAACTGAAACTGCATGTTTGTGTTGAAATGAAATGTCTATGCCTACTGCACACTGATAGTTGGACTATTTTTTATTTATTTTGAATACCATTTTACTCATCTTGCAGATTTTCCGAGCTCATCCCCTGTGAGCGAAAACCATGCGAGCCCAGGCTTCATGTATAGCACCCCAGCCAGACCAGGTAAGAGTGGCATGTACTGCTGTGGTGTTGTGATGTCTACCTGTTAATGTCTTAATTTATTTTCCTTCAAATGCTAGAAGCCAAAGCATGCTGCCAACACCATACAGTTTCCTGCTAATCCCTTTCCTTTATCCCTTTTGTTTTTCAGTTAGTTCTGTGATGCCGTCGCCCAAAAAAACGGCTCCAGCACCATTGACTCCATGTACCCCTCTACCTAATCGATGCTGCTCTGCAGATGCTGGTATGGGACTACTTCATGTTGCATGCAGGGATATATTTTGAGTTTCATTTAGTTTTATGTCAATGTACTTATAGCCACATCTGTGTTTATCTAGATTTCCAGAGGTCTGTACATCAGCAGTTCTCAGAGATGCGGGAGCAACTCCGTGAGCTTGCACGGACTGTGAGGGAACTGGCCCAGAGCATGCGGCCTGGGGAGTCTGGAGCCCAGGGAGAAGTGCTGGATGTACTGAACCCTGCCCAAACGGACGAGGAGCTGCAGGTCTGTGAGGCCAGGTTGAAGGACCGGGAACATCAGAGGAAGATGGTGAGTGTCTGCAGGGCAGAACTTTGTCTTATTTTTGCAGTGAAGGGAAGGGTACAGTAAATGACTGTCTTTGTTTTGCAGACACAATACCTAGGTGCCATTGGTGGCAGAGACTTGGGGAACACAGTCCGGCGGGTGCTGTCAGCTGTAGCCACACATGCGGTGTGGAGCGCCTACAGTGTGCACGGGAAGAAGGGGAAGAAGCCACTGAAGAGTATGACACTCTTCAATGTTCTAACACGTAAGAAATGGTTCATATTTTGAATATTTTTTAATACATCGTCTTTGTTCCATGACCGATGTGAATTGACACCATTACCTTTCTTGATAACTTAAAGGTGCAGTGATGGTCTCCATGCCAAAGGCTACGATGGCGTAGGTGGCCGCCCAGCTGCAGGAGACATTGAAACATCTCATCTCATCTCTCTCTCATCATGAGATGAGAGATGAGACATTGAAACATGCCCCTGCTAAATGCAGAAGGGTAAGTGATGTCTTTTTTTTTGGTTTCTCCTACCCAGTGACACTGCATGGTTCCAAAGATTGTGTACCACTTTTTTGTGCATTTATGTGCGTTGTGTATTTACGGCCATTTCATTGTGTCTTTAGGTATCTGCAGAAGTCCGCCTGAGCACAGCCCATCCAAGAACAGTCCATCTGAGCACTCCCCAGCATTCTGATGAGGAAGACTTCCCTTCCTAGCTGCAAAATAACTTTTTTTGTAAATAACTGTTTTTGTATTATTTTGTTTTAAATCCTTTTTGTTTTTAAACTTGTTTATCATGTTGCAGGCCAGACATTGTGTACTTTTTTAATAAAATAAATTGTTCGTGACTGAATGGTGTTGTCATAACTTTTGTACCATAATTTTGCTTGCTGCATTGACTATGACATTTATAGGCTCTTTGCACAAGCTCCCCTACTTCCTGACACTCTACAGGCGTATTTCTTTCCTGTCCTATACTAGTGGATGGAAGTGATTGATCAGGTGTGCTGCACACCGGATTCATCGCAATTGCTATCCAATAGTATAGGACGGTAAAGAAATATGCCTGTAGAGTTGGTAGTGGAGCTTGTGCAAGGAGCTGATTTGTTTTGTAATGCAAATTATATATGTAGCCAACGGAAGTGTAGACCACGTTGCAGCAACGTAATAAAGTAATATATTAACGTGTATACAACGTTGCAGCAACATATATCGAAATCATCGCGGAAATCACAACGTTGTGTACACATTGCAGGCACGTTGCAGACACGTTGGACCTGCACGTTGCAGCAACTTGTGTGCAGATACCGCGTTTGCGTTGCATGCACGTTTAACTTGACGTTGAGTGGACCATACAAAAGTCTAAATTGCACGTTTCTGCAACATTGCTGCAACCTGATTGTGTTAGTAGGGCAGACTCATCCACTCTCGTTGGCAATGTTATGTGTGAGAATAACGAGCACTCGGCTTCAACTTTCCCGCAACATATCCAACAGAACTGGAATGTTCAGCCAGTAGCCGCCGAGCACCGCTTCACTGGGAGAGGGTGCATCTTTCTCCAGCTGCAGCTGGTCTACCTAACCCTCCCCCTCGCTCCCGCCTCCCGGTCTCCCGCTGGAGAAATATACTGTTACCATTACCGGTGAACCCATACGCACATCAGGTGCCACAAATATGGCAGGCAGTTTCTGTATACGCTTATAGTCATAATATATCATCCGTAACGTTATTTGCTGGGTGGTCGCCTGGTCGGTGCTGCTAGCTATGTAAGCTAGACTAAGGTTATATACACACTCCCATCTGCAACAAACTACATAGCTAATGTTAGCTATAATTCCTCCTAAGATTACATATAATTCATCATAGCTGACATTACCACATAAATGTCAAGACACATTTTGTAGATTAACGTAGCAGTGTATTTTCCTATTGCTTACGTTACCTAGCTAACGTTATAACGTTAATTAGCTATAAGCACACAAGGCAGCAGTGTCGGCACCAAAGGTTGATGCGACAGGAGGAGAATGGAGGCCGGGGAGGGAGATGGTTGGCTCCGCCGAATTCACCAGGACCAGTCGTGAGTCCGTGAAACCCAAAAGCCTCATATTATAATTGCATAAGCTTTCGGGAGTGAAATGTTTGCTGCAGAGGCGGGCGCTAGCGGTGACAGACTCCTCTGTGACACCATGGCTCTTCAAAAATGCTAACCATTTGCTTCTCATTTCAGCTTTACTCGGGAGTGAAAGAAGGAGACCTTATCATCCCATTCCTGCTGGCGTCCAGGAAGGATGCATTTTCGTTTAGTTTTATGCATAGGCATTGCTAACTAAGAAAAACTAGCTAATTCTAGACTCAAGATTGAGCAGGAGAACCGAAGATTCAAATCCGTTCTAGCTTCATATAGTGTTAGGGCGGGGATATGCTAAGAACACCGCTCTACGTCATCCGGTACCGTTTTAAGCCCGCCCAGAAAATCCAGAAATCAAAACTGGTCAAAAACACAAAACTGGTCTAACTTCACAATTCAGTACTACACATGGTTCATCCCATTTTTACATGTTATCAGCAATGCATCACTTACACATAGAATGTGTTTTCAAGCAAATCTCTGATTTTGGTTAACTGGGACTTTAAAGATTCTAACTGTGATTAATGTGATAAGTACAAGCTATACTGTATGTTTACTTTAATAATACAAATACATTGTTTAGTTTTACTGCTAGCACTGGATATTCTTTCATTGCAAAGAATCCAGACATCACTTTGTTACTTTACTGCCCAGTGGTCCCCCAGATGATCCTCAGAGTTTGACCCCAAAAAAACCTCAACTGGGATCTGATCCAGGACCTGCAGATCCTCATACAACAGAGTCTCACCTTCTCTTGGTGCAACCACTTCACCCCCTGTGTTTTCTGAAGAACTGCTGCTTCCAGCCCTGGCGGAAGAGCCAAGTTGTGGTTTCTGCCGACCCGGTGTGACCCCCTCAGCTCTATCGCATTCTCCAGCTTTATTCTGTCCTGGTTGTGCTAGCTGGACTTCATGGGGTTCACCAGGTGCATCATGAGAGGAGCTGGGGAGCCCACATGGGCCCCAATCACAGCTTCAGGGGATTTCATTCTTTCAGGATCAGGTGAAGACTTCCTCCTTCGCTCACTGGCCTCTGGTTTGACCTCTTGACCTCCTGACCTCTTGGGCCATGGGAGATGGCACTCTGTCCTCCCGGGGTCGAGGACGATGCTCTGTATTCCTTCGACAGCGCGCTCGTGCGTGCAAGCAGGACACGTTTGGTATCGCTGCAAACCCCATGTCTCTACGACCTTCCCATGTCCAGATATGGCCGTTTCAATCCCCCCCATTGACAATGAATGGGGGAAATTTTTCACTCCACAAAAATGAATAGAGGTGAATGTCTGGGTGGCTTGTGAACCCGCCCTGTGAATCGGATCCGCTCCAAAATTGTATGGGTTCTAAGTTGGCCCATGCTACACCCCTCCACTGAGCTTCGTGAAAATCGGTCTGGTAGTATTTGCATAATCCTGCTAACAGGCACATGGACTAGGGTTCAATCAGGATCCCAGGATTCCCTTAAACCATTTCCTGAATCCCGGGAGGTCAACAGCGGGAAACCGGGAAATGCCATTAATGACCAGTTAATAGAGGATAATAGTTAATACTGTACTAGTTATGGGGCGGCTGTAGCTCAGTTGGTAGAGTGGGTCGTTCAATGATTGAAGGGTCAGTGGTTCGAATCCCAGCTCCAACTGTCCACATGTCGAAGTGTCCTTGAGCAAGACACCTAACCCCAAATTGCTCCCAATGAGCAGGTTAGCACCTTGCATGGCAGCTACCGCCATTGGTGTGTGAGTGTGTGTGTGATTGGATGAATGAGAGGCCATTGTAAAGCGCTTTGAGTGCCGCTAAGGTGGAAAAGCGCTATATAAGTGCAGTCCATTTACCATTTAATACTATACTAGTTAATACTATAATAATTAATACTATACTAGTTAATACTATAATAGTTAATACTATACTAGTTAATACTAGGGCTGTCATCGACCAGAAAATCCATTGGCATGGGTTTCAATGATGATTTTAAAAGCTGAATAAAGAAATTAAATAAAGAAATTAAACATGTATCACTCCTCTCCAGTCTCATATCTTTACACAACAACATTCTACCTTTATCTTAGGCTATAGGTCTTTAGTAAATCCAATGGCCTTGCCTTCTGACCCATAGCCTAGGCTATAGTCTACTCTAGGCCTAACTAATCACAAGAGAAAATGCGGATGAATCAATGCATCTTCTACGCAGTGTTCTTCTTATTCAGCCTTGAAGTGGACATTAGTAGCCTAGTTTATCCACATTAGGCCTGTGTCTGAGAAATGAACTTCTTCCTGGCTGCGTTCTGATGTAGAGAACTTTACAAGGATCATCAAAAGAAAGACGAGTGAAGGACTTGCAAAGCTGCGCATGGAGGCTGTGATGTCTGCAAAAGATTCAACACATGAAGTGTTACACTGTATCCTGAAGGTCTGAAAAATACATCGGTAACACTTTACAATGAGGGTACATTAATAAGCATTAGTTAATGCATTATTAAGCATTCTACAACGGAAAGTTTGGATACTTGATTCTGATTGGCTAGCAGCCATGGTAAAATACTCCGTAACCCACGGCTGCGACCGCATAACAATTAGTATTAATGCGCTGTCAATCTCATTGATGAGGCCATTGATAAAATCAAGCGGTAGGCTATGCTTTGCGTAGCAACCATTCGCAGCAACCTCGCCTTTTTCGTATCCTATTACAAAAACGCACTCATCAGTCCGACTCCAACACTTCCATACCCCTACCAGCAAAAACGAGTGCTCTGGAGAACTGTTAATAACTGCACCATTGCTGGAAATATTCAAATAAATGTGAACAACCAGAATTATGCCTTATGGCTTATGTGAACAAGGCCAACCCAAATCAAT
>NC_140243.1:20071435-20076435 GCF_949987555.1 Borostomias antarcticus | reverse complement strand
GCTTCCTGTGGAAGGAAAATGTGTTCCCGTGTAGGAAAGCTTGTTGTAATTCTCAGCGTTTCGCTTCTAAAACGATGCGTTGAGGGGCGACAGTCATAATGACACGTTGCAAAGCAAAACGCCCGTTCAATCAGTGTTTAGCACAGGGGCTATGAAATCATTATTACACCTCTATTAAAAGGTTCGACTGAAAGCAGAGAAAAATCATGTTTTACCAGGGGGAAAAAAACGGACGCGTGCATATCAGAGTCTTTGTGATCATTTGAACAAATTACCTGGGGAAGGGGGGGTTCGACTTGAAACGTCAACCTCTACCCACACAGCCAATCAAAACGCGGCCCCCGCTGGGAGCCTACAGTGCGCCTCGACTCATTAGAGGAACTGAACACAGCGAGCGTTGACTGTGCGTGCCGCCCTGTTGCCGAGCGCGGGGTCTGGCCGGCCAATACCTCATCTGGGATTTTTCACCTTCCTTTTGAAAGGTTGCTTTGGCGACATTGTTATTCAATACTCAATACTTTTTAATATCAGAAAAACCACCCATTTCATGGTGACTACCTGCTAAAAATGTCTTTACTTGGCGGAGTGTTGGGAGGGGGGGGCTCTAAATCCATTCCTGCCCGTGGCCCCCTAAACCCTAGAGCCGGCGCTGGCTAGGTGTCAGTTTTTACAGGATTTGAAGTGTTACACTATGAAGTATGACACGCCACACCCGCCCCCCGCCCCCCACGCACAAGTGCCTTTGTTACTGGTCCAACAGAGTGACCTTGGAGTTCACCTCCACCACCAACGCCATCATTGTTCCATCACAGGGAGAGCGCACCAGCACTCAAGGACACGGACCAGAAGTGATGACTGCTACGATTTCTGTTCATTGACTAAATATGGATCCAATTAAACTCGGTTCAAGGTCACGGGGTAATACAATGTAAGTGAGTCTGACGCTGGACTTAATGGAGGCCCTCGTGGGTCTCTGGTAATGGTTAATCCAGCAGGGTGCCTGACTGCGTCTGAATGCTAGACCTTGGTATCTGCAGCGAGCCAGAGAGCCGTGTGCAATATCTCTCTCAGAGCGGTCCAACCAGTCCGTTCACAGAGGAAGACTGATAAACGCGTGACCAGAAATGTGCTTGTACTCGCTAGCAGATGTTAACATAACAGGTCAGATGCTGCGCAGTTTGACGTGTGTGTGTGTGTGTGTGTGCATGTGTACGTGTGGGTGTGCATGTGTGCGTTTGGGTGTGTGTGTGTGTGCGTGGGTGTGTGTGTGTGTGTCTGTGAGAGAGTGTGAGAACAGGTAAGGAGGTAAAGTGGGCAGGCGGTTGAGGTGAAAGAGGGAGGGAGAGAGGGAGAGAGGGAGGGAGAGAGGGAGAGAGGGAGGGAGAGAGGGAGGGAGGGATACTGTAGAAGAGAGATAAGCAGAGAGAGGAGGAATGTGTGTGGAACTAAAAGCAGTGGAGGGCAGAGGGAGGAGCCGGTCTGAGGGCAAGGTTCCACATGAGCGCAGGACAGAGAAGGAGAGAGAGAGAGACAGAGAGAGACAGACAGAGAGAGAGAGAGACAGACAGACAGAGAGAGAGACAGACAGAGAGAGAGACAGAGCAGGGGGACAGGTAGGGCTGGTAGGTTTCAGTCTTACTCTACCACACCGCTAATCGCCTGTAATCACTGAGGCTAAACAAAAAAGAACAAATAAGAAGTCGAAAAGAAAGAAAAAGTAAACAACAAGAGAGAGAGAGAGAGGGAGGGAGAGAGAGAGAGAGAGAGAGGGAGGGAGAGAGAGAGAGAGAGAGGGAGGAAGAGAGAGAGGGAGGGAGAGAGAGAGAGAGAGAGGGAGGGAGAGAGAGAGAGAGGGGGAGACGAGAGGAGGGAGTAAAGTGGTAGAATAGAGGGAGAGAGAGAGGGAGTAGCGAGCAGGTTCGAGGTGAAGGGAACAAAAAGAGGAAGAAAAGGACGGACGCTCCGAAGCAGACTGGACCGGGACTCGTCTCCACGGAGCGCTGACCTCGCTGAACCACAAGAAGAGAGCGAGGGAGAGAGAGAAGAAAAGAGGTCGCGGCCGTCCAGGTGCGCAGCGGCGGTTTGCCTGAACACGCCTGAACCCTGAACACGCCTGAACCTCAACACGTGAAAAGACTATGCAGCCGAGACGGCAGAGCTAAGACAGACTGACAGACGCAGACTGACAGACAGACAGACTGACTCACAGACGCAGAGAGACAGACAGACAGACAGACAGACTGACTGACAGACAGACAGACGCAGACAGACAGACAGACCAACAACAGCAGCATGTTGATGAAGGAGTACAGGATATGCATGCCCCTGACTGTGGAGGAGGTGAGTGTGTGTGTGTGTGTGTGTGTGTGTGTGTGTGTGTGTGTGTGTGTGTACGCTGGGGAAATGTGTCTGTCCGTGATCATGTGTGTGTTGCTGAATGTGTAAGGGGGTGCGAAGGGATTGAGAATGCGCAGTACTGTTATCAGAGGACACTAGGGAGAGCACACACACACACACACACACACACATAGTAGTACGACTGTCATGCTGTTGATCCCGTGCAGCGTCAGCAGAGTGTGTATGTGTGTGTGTGTGTGTGTGCATGCGTGTGTGTGCCTCCCATAGCTGTGCTATCATCCTGCAATAGTAGTGTAAATAACAGGTCCCAATGGCTCTGTACCTGCAACACTAGACCCCTGTATGGGATCAATCCACAGAGACCACCTGCCCTCAGCCCCACGCCGCTGCTTCTGAACAATATCTTTTCATCTCCCCCCCCCCCCTCTCTCCCTCTTTCTCTCTCTCACCCTCTCTCTCTCTCTCTCTCTCTCTCTCTCTCTACCTCTCTCTCTACATTGTTCTTCAGCTCTCTTTTGTACACAAACAAGTTGGACAGGTTGGGTCTTGCAAACCCCAAACATGAACAAAGGCATTTGCCTACAGGTTGAAAAACAAAAGGAGATTCCTCTGTGGGTCGATGACCCCCCCCCAACATCCCCCCCACCCCAGCTGAAACAACACAGACACCTGAGCTAAAGATAGCCGTCCAATAAGAGCAGGTGACACGCGTGTATGAACTCGAGATCTCGCTGAAGTTCTCGTTCTGATCTCCGGCGGAATCCTACCTGTCATCACCTCATCTGAGTGTATCACAAGCTAATGTGTGTGTGTTTTGTTCACTGTGTGACTCCACAGTCCTGTTTGTCTTGGTCGTGAGCGCTTGTTTGCACACTGTAACCCTGTCTCCGGGTCCGTAGACCTCTCTAGAGGACGGGGTGCGCTGGAAACAAGGTCAACATTGTGCACCTCTGGGTGCCTCCACCCACACCTTACAGTACTACTGACCGCACCTGCTGATCTAGGGCCAGCTCGGTCGGCTACATGTCAGCGGTCGACGACGAATTAACTTATCCTAGATCAGTGACTCCATGGGCCCCAGAGAGGGGCCCATCTGAGTGACTAATGAAGTCAGTTATTCCATATAAATCGGGGGGGAAAAAAGATAAGCGTCACGGCATTGCCACGAAGGCGAACTGATATCTCTCCTTCCCTCTCTCTCTCTCTCTCTCTCTCCTCCCCCGTATCTCTCCATCCCTCGCTCCCTCTCGTCCAGTACCGGATCGGGCAGCTGTACATGATCAGTAAGCACAGCAGCGAGCAGAGCGGGGGGGGCGAGGGGGTGGAGGTGGAGAGGAACGAGTCCGACACACACCCTCAACACGGGCCGGGGCAGCTGACCGAGAAACGCATCTACCTGAGCAGGTACCGCACGAGCGTCACACACACCCACACTGTAGATACACATGTACACACACACACACACACACACACACACATCTACCTGAGCAGGTACCGCACGAGCGTCACACACACCCACACTGTAGATACACATGTACACACACACACACACATCTACCTGAGCAGGTACCGCACGAGCGTCACACACACCCACACTGTAGATACACATGTACACACACACACACACACACACATCTACCTGAGCAGGTACCGCGCGCGTCAAACACACCTACACTGTAGATACACATGTACATACACACACACACAAACACACACACACACACACATCCACCTGAGCAGGTACCGCGCGCCTCACACACACCTACACTGTAGATACACATGTACATACACACACACACAAACACACACACACACACACATCCACCTGAGCAGGTACCGCGCGCCTCACACACACCTACACTGTAGATACACATGTACACACACGCACACACACACGCACACACACACACATACACATCCACCTGAGCAGGTACCGCGCGCGTCACACACACCTACACTGTAGATACACATGTACACACACACACACACACACACGCACATGTACCTACTATACACAGCACACACACACACATCCACCTGAGCAGGTACCGCACGCGCGTCACACACACCTACACAGTACACACGCGTACACACATAGACACACAGACACGCGCGCTCATGCACACACACTCACACACACACACATGTAACTACTATACACAGTACACACACACACACACACACACACATATACACACACACACACCTACACAGTACACACACACACATATACACACACCTAAACAATACACATACACACACACACACAGTACACAAAGTACACACACACGTAAACACACACGTAAACACAGACACACACACATTACATTTACATTACATTACAGTCATTTAGCTGACACTTTTATCCAAAGCGACTAACAATAATTGCATTAACTGTAACGTAGGAAACGCCAGTGTACTACTGCTTGCCAGAACACATGTATACACACACACCTAAACAATACACATACACACACACACACACCACACGTAAACACACACACGCACACACACACACACACACGCACACACACACACACACATTACATTTACATAACAGTCACTTAGAAGATGCTTTTATCCATAGTGACTTATAATTAAAAGAATAATTGCCTTTAACGTAGGTAGTCAGTCTGCTACAG
>NC_140243.1:20061555-20069055 GCF_949987555.1 Borostomias antarcticus | reverse complement strand
GTCCCATGTTATCCTGTCCATCGTTATATATTGTATTGTCCCATGTTGTCTTGTGCATCTTTGTGTTGCTTGTTTATTCTGTATCTGATCCTTGTATCCTGTATGTTCATATGTTATATGTAGGTATGTATTTTATTTCTGACGGCGCCTCTTGGCTAGGTCGTCATTGAAAATGAGAACTGGTTCGCAACTGATTTTAGGGTAGAAGGTCGGAAGGACACAGAGCTGGTCTAGTTTGGTTCCTCTTCATCGTGTGGGTTAGTTGTTGCTTCCTCTCCCCCCCCAGGCTCGGGGCCGAGGGGCTATCCTTTTGCCACCCCAAGCCTGGGTGGGGGTCACCCGGGCGATATATCCAGGCACACCTCCAGGAGCCATGTCACCGCTTCGTCATCCACGACCGTCAGGCCACGCGTTCCGTTGGGTGTCCGGTATGTCAGACAGTCCTGGATGACGAGGTCTGCGGTTTGTTCCTCAGCGCCACACTCGCACGCCGCACAGGATACCATAGTATGCATAGTATGGTGACTAGCTACTACTGATGAATAAGTACTAATCGCATTAAATAACGAGTCAGTGCTGATATACAGTATGTTGAAACGGCTTGCCTTAGAGGTACTGTAGATAGGGCTGGGTTTAACAAATCCATTCATCGATTCTGAATCAAATGGTTCAGAATCGATTCATGAATCCCAAAATCGATCTTTTATTTAATGAATGAATTAATAAATGAAGGAATGAATAGTTCATTAATTAATTCAATGAGTCATTCATTCATTAATTTTTTTAAATCAGTATCGATACCCAGCCCTAGTATTGATGTGTTGCATAACTTGGCAGTCATGTAATTAAGGTTACAGCAAAAAAAAAAAAGTTTTAGTAACACTAACCGAATCGATATTGAATTAAATCGAATTGAATTGAACCGTTATAATCGATTCTGAACCTTGTGATTCTTGAAATTCAAATCGATACCCAGCCCTAACTGTAGATGAGAGGTAGAGATGGAGAGACCGTGATGGACGTCATAGCCGATGAGCTAGACGGACAGAGACTCGGACATGGCCCGTTGCTGTCCGGAGCCAAGGTCTCAATGGCCAGATTTGATCACCGTGGACCAAACCAAGATAAATACAGTACAGGCCTAATGAAATGAGCGTGGATATTGTCCTTGGGGGGGGGGGGGGGGTAAACAGAGGGGTGGCAGGGGTAGAGGGGGGGGGGGGGGGGGCGTGGAATTAGATAAAGACAGAGGAGCAGAATGCACATACAACACAACCTACAGTACAGACAAACCTACAGACAAAATCCTTGCTAGTGAATGAATGAATGATAGTGTATTTCATTTCTGTTATTTCAAACCAACAATACATACATAAACAATAGTCTTACAACAATAGAAAAGCAATAATAAAATAACAGAAGCCGAAAAGGCATAAACTGAAGCTATAAGCATATTTACGCCTACCCTTCTTACCAGTACAAACAAACAAACTCCTCCTTTACAACAATATTCAACTATAGTACAATACCATCGTGACAACCTTTTCAGATCACAACTTTTTCAATTCATAAAAAAGAAAAGAATAAAAGTACACAAAAATACCCCAGATGTAAATCCCAATGTATTTATTTTTTACAGAGAAATCAAACATTTTTCTCACTTCTCTCTAGTCATATTATAGTGTCACATGCTCAAATAAACCAAGCACACATTCCTGTACAGAACTGCTCTCTGTGTATATTTGCACTAATCATGAATCACAAAGAAGTGCCCTGGAATTCAATATTTCATAATAGAAAAATATTGGGACGTGAATAATGAATGGAGGAACAAAGTGGTGTTCTGAAAGTACCGACTATTCAGGAGTGTCTGACAATGGCGACCTGGATAATGACCCGGGTGTCTCCATCCGTCTCCATCTCCGCATATTCACAGATCTGAGCGTCTATTTCAGGGAGAAGTGAGTCAAGCTTGTGGACACTGTAGTCTGGAGGTCCTGAGCAAACAGAATACTAATGACTACTGATTTGAGAATCTTCTTTTGAGATTCTTGTCCTGCTTCTCCAGCAGTGAGAACATCTAACACAACCGCTCTCTCTCTATCTCTCTCTCTCTCTCCTCCTCTCACTCTCTCTCTCTCTCTCTCTCTGGCTTTCTCTCTCCTCCTCTCAGTCTCTCTCTCTCTCTCTCTCTGGCTTTCTCTCTCCTCCTCTCAGTCTCTCTCTCTCTCTCTCTGGCTTTCTCTCTCCTCCTCTCAGTCTCTCTCTCTCTCTTAGTCTCTCTGTCTGTCTCTCTCTCTCTACTGTATTGTTTGGAAAGGAGAGTGATTAAAGGAAACCAGAAGTGATGTGCAAGGTCGCGTGGGATGAGAGGAACACGACTTCCCTGTCTTCCCCCACATGGAGTGAAAATGAGGGAATGAAGAAGATAGACAGAGGGGAGGAAAAGAGAAAAGAGAAAGAGGGAAGGAAAAGACTGCTTGACTGGTTGGCTGGTTATCTGGTTGGCTGACTGGTTGGCTGGAAGGTTGGTTGGTTGGCTGGTTGGCTGACTGGTTGGTTGGTTGGTTAACTGGTTGGCTGGTTGACTGGTTGGCTGACTGGTTGGTTGGATGGTTGGTTGGTTGACTGGTTGGTTGACTGGTTGGCTGGAAGGTTGGTTGGTTGGCTGGTTGGCTGGTTGGCTGACTGGTTGGTTGGTTGGTTAACTGGTTGGCTGGTTGACTGGTTGGCTGACTGGTTGGTTGGATGGTTGGTTGGTTAACTGTTTGGCTGGTTGACTGGTTGGCTGGAAGGTTGGTTGGTTGGCTGGTTGGCTGACTGGTTGGTTGGTTGGTTGGTTGACTGGTTGGTTGGTTGACTGGTTGGCTGGAAGGTTGGTTGGTTGGCTGGTTGGTTGGTTGGCTGACTGGTTGGTTGGTTGGTTGGTTGGTTGGCTGACTGGTTGGTTGGTTAACTGGTTGGCTGGTTGACTGGTTGGCTGACTGGTTGGTTGGTTGGTTGGTTAACTGGTTGGCTGGTTGACTGGTTGGCTTGAAGGTTGGTTGGCTGGTTGGCTGGCCGGCTGGATTGCTGACTGGTTGGTTGGCTGGTTGGCTGACTGGTTGGTTGGCTGGCTGGCTGACTGGTTGGTGGGCTGGTTGGCTGGCTGATTGGTTGGTTGGTTGGCTGGCTGGCTGGCTGGCTGGCTGGCTGGCTGGCTGGCTGGTTGGTTGGTTGGCTGGCTGGCTGGCTGGTTGGCTGGCTGGTTGGTTGGCTGGCTGGTTGGCTGGTTGGTTGGCTGGTTGGCTGACTTGGTTGGCTGGCTGGCTGATTGGTTGGTTGGCTGGTTGGCTGACTGGCTGACTGTCCCTCAAAGGTGTAGGCAGGGAGTGAGGAGATAACGATTTGCTGAAGTCAATCTATTATGCAATTACCGTAATTAGAATTTTTTTTCAAAATTCTCAATTCTGTATAATCAAATATCAATTAACTGCAGCTGACGTGCTATCATATTGCTGGTCCTGTTAGCAGCTGCAACAATCACGTGTATGTGTGTGTGTGTGTGCAGCCTGGTCTCACCCGGCAGACGGCAGAATTCAACGTTTGTCCATCGCCTCCAAACGTCATTTCTAGACGGCATCATACAGTTATAAACATCGGCAGACAACGTGGGATATGCCTAAGTTGGTTGGTTACCCTACTAACACAGTACGTAAAACTGACGGGACACATTGGTGTAATTGTGGTAACTTTGCGACGTCACCAGCAGCGGACCTAGCTGACACCTAGCTGACACTTGCCTTTTCAGTCGCAAAATAACCAAAATAGCCGTCCTCAAGTACACTGTAAGGGAACGTAGCCGCCACTGCTGCTTAAATCCGTAACTACGATGTAATTAAATAACGAATGTGGTTACATCACAGTCCCAATCTGACTTTATTGGAAATGTGTCACAGTGGGTCAGAACATTTGTAAATTACTTAGGTTTTAAAATAAATTTTGAAGTCATACAGTTACAGAATTGTAATAATGAGGAGAAATCCTGCATGTCTGTTTTGTGTGTAATTTCTCATTTACAGTAAATATTAACACTAAAGATTTGCAGTCTAGGCCTAATAAAAATAATGATAAAAAATATGCCTATGAATAAACTCCTAATTTTGCAACCTAAATGTGAGCAATGAACGCTGAGCAGTGAACGTAGAATGCAAGGCATTGGGCTACTTTCTTAGGTGACACAATTGAAGAACTAGACAAACAAGTTACACACTCTGTGCCAGTAGGTGGCGGTATGCACATTAAAGTTGTTTGCGATCCGCCACTAAACCCAGCGAAGAAGACACACTTGGAAACTTCCGCTCCGTTTGAAACAGAAATGATTGAGAAAGACCAACACGCTACCCCGCGACAACACAGATCCTGTAAGTATCTCAATTTCAATGTATACATACATACTATGTATTTTGGTATCGTCCCAGATAAAACACCAACGTTATGTGCAAGCTACCCTTTTGTAATGATTATCTATATGCAGATGCTCTCTTTCCAATGTTAGCTAACTAGCTAGCCAGCTAACGTGATAAGCCTTTTTCTGTACATGGCTAGCTAAGTAGCCTACGTAAAATTACTCTCGCAATTATTGTTAAAACGTTCGCTTTTGTGTAATTGTAGCTTAAATTATAATGTTGGCTTGGCAACGTGAGAATATTTCAGTTGTGTACACTATAACTTTTATGAAGTGTTGTCGTGGGCCATTGTTTCCTAATTACGGGCAATGGTGGTCTTCTCAAGTCTAGCAGGCTCGCGCGAGCTCCTGCACGTTCGTACTGTTTCATCGCTTGGAATAAAATGCGATAATTAGCTTACTCATTGATTTCGCATTAACCCACGACACCGTTAGTATGTGTTTGTTTTTAGGCATTCATTTTTCCGATTTTAACGTTAACAGAATACTAGAAGCCCCAACAACGGAGCTAGGCTAGCTAGCAGGATTTGTTATAGCAGCCATCTTGGCTTTTGGCACGTGGTCCTGTGGAGTGTGCATGTCAGCCAACGAGAGGGTCACCCACCCACTTTCTCTCTCTCTCTCTCCCTCTCCCCTCCCATGCTCTCAGTTGCCAACCTCCCAGTTCTTGTTTGAACTGAGCAAGAAGCAGGTGAGCGGGGCAGGAAGAGGCGCTAAGACGGGGACAGGCGTGGCCAGGGGCAGTCCTGGGACAGCACCACAGGCTCTGTGAGTCTTGTTCAGTTGAATGCCCTCATGAGTATTAACAGAAGAGCACCATATACATATGCACACATACACTCTAACATGTCGCTCTCTCCTCAGCTCAGCCCAATGGTCTCTGATGGTTCTGTCTGGCCAGCCCTTAGGTGGAGAAACACCTGATCATCAATATAGGCAGGCACACGTAAGTACAAATGCACATACGTTTCCATAGACGGGATAAACAAATGGGGATATTGATATTGAGTTAATGTTAGCGGTAGACATGTGAGATTCATAAGACGCATCACTGACGCCAGTGACGCCACAATATCAGGGAAATTGAGCAATTGCTTCCCTGTAGTGCAAACTTGCAAGATTCGCTCAGTTATTAACCCTTCTTGCCTTTTTTGTTGTTGGTTTTCTCTCTCCTCCTTCCTCTCTGTGCAATTCTCCTGTGTGCTGAGCCGCTATCCCATGTATTGCCACTGCTGACAGGGTAGAGCTCAGCCCCATGCAGAAGTGAGTGATGAGGAGAGGTAAGATCATTTTCCCGTTTTTTTTCCCTCCAGTTTTAGGAACCGTCTCAAGAATGTGTTCCCCACTTTTATGCCTTTAAATCAGGGTTGGAGTATTCCAGGTGTGTGGCCATGGCCATGAACACCAGTAGAGGAGGGAACCAAGTGTCTCATTCTCTCTCCACAGTTGTGTGGTTGTAACCCCCCACTAGCTACATATTCATTCAATCTTTATTTAACCTCGTGAATCAATTGAGAGTAAGCTCTCATTTACAATGACGTATAATCACTCTATATTTGAACTTGTACTACAGGTGAGATAATCCTTTTTAATGGTCTCTCTCATTGCTGTGCAAGACTTGGGTGTTCTCCTGCTCTGAGTGCCCATTCTCCTATACCTCCCAGATCTACCTCCACAAGCACATCAAGAGGAGCCATGACAACCTCTGTCTCTGCTGAGGAACACACAGAGCATTATGAAGTAGCCAGTGCCTTGGCGAAGGTGTTTGAGCAGCAGTCATCAATGGATTAACTCCCAAGACACAAGGAAGAGACAGCGCAACACACGCTATGACTCCAGTGACGAAGGTAATATAATAAAGTGCATTCAACAGTCCCAAAAGAGTACTACTTGAGTTGACTAATCTGAGATAATTTACCTCTACTATATGTTCCAGTGCCCAGGCAGCCGGTCGGCAGAACTCAGACCAGACCAGCTATGCCAGGTGCCAGAGCCGGAAGGCCTGCTCTGCCAGTTATCAATGCAGGTATCCATGCATGTTTGTGTTGGTGAAATGTCTATGCATATTTGCACACTTACAGTTAACTCAGGACTGTCTGAAGACTCATGTACTCAGTTCACTAATTCGCTCATCTCACATCTCACTACTCGGCAGTAGATGTTCATCGCCCGGGTCCTTTGAGCCAAGGCGCTGTGAGCCCAGGCCCTTCAGCCCTTCAGACGTCCAGGCACGAGCAGCATGCATCAGCGATTAGCACCCCGGCCAGACCAGGTCAGGGTCTGACATGTCTCATGTCGAGTTGATTCTTCCCCTTATGCCAGAATCACTACGCCGCCAGCACCATAGTTTCCTGCTCATCCCTTTATCCTCTGGTTTTCAGGTAGTTCTCTGATGCCATCGCCTGTGAGACCAACAGCTCCAGCAGGGTTGCCATCAAGCTCTGCAGATGCTGGTATGCTGAATTTTGTGAACTACTTCATGCTGCATGTAGGGATATACTTTGAGCTGAATATCCATTATGGGACCGTACAATTACTTATAGCCACATCTGTGTTTAATATCCAGACTTCCAGAGGATGATGTGTCAGCAGTTCTCCAGCGTCATGCAGAGTCTGAGGGAGATGGCACAGACAATGATGAGGCTGGAGCAGAGACTGGAGCAGAGACTGTCCGGCGAGTCTGCAGACAGCTATCGGGGAGCAGTACTGGATGACCTGCACCCTGCTAAAACGGAGGAGGAGCTGCTGGTCTTGGAGGAGCAGCTGAAGGACAAGGATCATCAAAGGAAGATGGTGAGTAACTTCAAGGCAGAACTTTGTTCCTTATTTTTGCAGAGAAGTGTTAAGGAAATGTAAAAGTAAATGATTGTCTTTATGTTTTGAAGACACGATATCTGAGTTCCATTGGCGGCAAAGATCTGCCAGATGTGGTCCGGCGGGTGCTGTCAGCCATTGCCATACACAGTGTGGTGTGTCTACAGCGTCCATGGGAAGAGGGGGAAGAAGCCTCTGAAGAATATGACCCTCTACAATGTCATATTACGTAAGGGATT
>NC_140243.1:20021555-20056555 GCF_949987555.1 Borostomias antarcticus | reverse complement strand
TAGTTGCTTAGCTAGCTTACCCAGACTAGCTAACGCTAGATACCCCCGCCAGCCGCCACAAGCATAGCCCCACTTGTTGCTAGCTAACCTGTGCCTAACATTAGCTAGCCACTAATGTTAGCGTTGCAATGATCAGACACTTCAGTTCTCCCCCGCCACAAACCTACGTGAAACACTGGTTTCTTTTAGCTTGTATTGTATTTGAAGTATTTCAGAAACACACCAGCTTGGGTTTAGCTAATACAGTAACGTTAGCCGGGGTTGGGGGGGTGCTTACCTTCTCGTGAATTTCGGGATGACTGTTCTCCAAATGTCGCTTTAAGTTTGTTGTATATTTGCCAGTAATTTTCACCCCACACGGTTTACAAATGGTTTTGTTTTCCTTTGCATCAAATATGAAGTTTATCCAGATGTCTGCTCTCCTCTTTCTCCCGGTGTGTGCGAACGTTGACAAAGACATTTCTGAACTGTGGTAATTTACTGAACAGTACAGGCGCAGCAGTCGTATGCTGTTAGTTGACTTCCCGCCGGCCGGTGTTGCAACGGTACTATTCAAATGTAGGCCTACACACAACAGGCTACCTGTAGGTTGCATCAAACTCGTTCTATTAATACATCCATGATCCAACTGCGCACATCCCGAACCTCGACATTATGTATGATTGATTTGAACTTTTCCCATACGTCCCTCCATAACTATTTTAGTCTAGTTTTTATTTGTTGACGAAAATGTGAATAGATATAGTCATAGTTTTTGTCATCATACATTCATTTTTATCGTCTCGTGACGATAACCCAAAAAATGTCGTTGACGAATAGTTTTCGTCATAGTTCTCGTCAACGAAATTAACACTGTCAGGGGGGTGACGTGCGGGTGTGTGTGGAAGGGGGTTTGTGGCGCGCGGTGTGGACCTGTCGTCACGCTAACGGAATTAGCATCGGTGGAACACATCCGGAGCTGTTCCCAATCCCGGAGCTGAGGAGCTGGAAACGTCCTCTGCTCTGGTGAGGAGGCACCTGTTTTCCGGAGAGCGCGGCGCTCGCGGGCGCCTCATTATAAACCTTCCGTGGGCCAGATGCTCGCTAGGAGCTGAGGGCTTTACAAACAATTCAAAATGTGTTTTCCTCATATCAATTCAGATTAGAGGGTTTCTCAGGGACTGAAGAGGAGAGAATGAGGTCGTTCATTCAGAGATGATGAATGAAGACTGCTGGTTGGAGTGTGTTTAGTTAATTTGTTTATTTGGCAGGACAAATACCAGAATTAGCCGAGGTGGCTAGTTTCCATCTGTAGTCCCTGGATAGGTTTTAAAAATTTAAAAGAAAAAAAGCCATTGGACATTGCATTACATTACATACAGTTAATAAAAGACATTGGCATAAAAACAATATACAGTTAACTAGAAATGGTGCTCAGAGAGCACAGACCTCCGCCTCTGAATGCATTTCGTGGCTCTGTGCACACCAAAATTGAATTGGTTCTAAATTGGCCCATGCTACACCCCTCCACCAAGTTCCATGAAAAGCAGTCTAGTACTGTAGTTTTTGTGCAATCCTAGTCCAAAAAATGAATACACAGTGTTTTTCCTGCATAGAGGATTTTTTGGCACCTCCCAAAGAGATTTTATCCAGAGCCAAAGGAAAATCACCAGTGCCAAAATGCTAAAAATTTAGAATAAAAATAGCAAATCAAATCCTCTCCAAATGTGTTTGATGGCTTGTTTCAAGTGCAGCCCATCCCTCTTTCTTGCATTGTCCATGGTTTGGACCACTAGTAATCAAGATAATTAATAGACAGGTTATCAGGATCTTAAACATTTTGTCTTCATATCCATTTTCTGTCATGTCAGGAGATTTCCCGCGATTGTGAAAAGTGAGCTCAGTCAGAACGACACAGAAGAATATAGATCTATATATGCTGGTAGGCTACTCGGCATAAAACTGAGGTTTCCCCCCCAAATTCTGTGCACATGACCCCCCCAAAAGATTCATTCTGAGCCAGGAAAAACCCTGATAGAGGTGAATGGCCGCCCAGGCCGTGTTAGGGCGGCTCGTGATTCACTGGGGCGGAGTTAAAATGACTGGAGGTGAATGGGTGGCTATGTTTGTCTAGCTCTGTAGCGCCCCCCTCAGGTCACAGCCAGCGGGGGCAGAGCAGTCCACTCCGGGCTCCCCCCCCTCACACCCCAGTCCAAACCCCGTGTCCCTAGCACCCCCACACAGGGAGCTCCCCCCCCACACCCCAGTCCAAACCCTGTGTCTCTAGTACTCCCACACAGGGAGCTGGTTTTGTTTTCATTGGTGGATCCGACCCGTGATTTGGATTTACTCCAGAATGTACTGGGTTCTAGGTGGCTCAGGATACGCCCCTCCACCGAGTTTCAGAAAAATCGGTTTGGTAGTTTTGCGTAATCATAGTCCAAAAAATGAATGGAAGTGAATGGGCAGACTGGCTGTGTTTGGGCGGCCCATGGACCCGACCCGTGATTCAGATCCACTCCAAAACGTAATAGTTCTAAGATGCTAGACCCTTCAGAGTTTAGTTAAATCGGTCCAGTAGGTTTCCTAATTCTGCTAACAGACAAAAAAACGCACACACACGCACACACACACGCACACACACACATGCTGTACCTGGCTGGCAAGGTGACCACACACACACACACTCACACACACATGCTGTACCTGGCTGGCAAGGTGACCATACACACACACACACACACACACACACACACCAGAGTTATAATAGTTTTGCTTTTTTCATTAGTTTTTATTTTTATATCGTTTTAACTTTTTGTGTTCAATTTCAGTTTAGTTTTAATTAGTTTTTAGAGCAGATTTGCTAGTTTAGTTTATTTTTTAATAATGCTTAGTTTTAGTTTAGTTTTTATTAGTTTCAGTATTAGTTTTAGTTGTTTTTTTTCTGCGCTAGCCTCGTGAGACCATCCTGATCTCGTGAGCTCAAGTTGTTTCACTCTGTGCAAAACAAACCATCTGGCGCACGTAAGGTTACTCCTGCGCAGGGACACAGCTAAAGAAATAATGGAGGATAGATTTAATATCCACCCGAAATACTAGGCTTATGTATGAAATGAAAAAGACTAAAACTAAGGACATTTTCTCTACTATTTTTGTTTATTTTAGTTAGTTTTGTAAACACACAATAGTTTTAGTTAGTTATCGTTTTTTTGTAAAGCCTAGTTTTTATTTTTATTTCAGTTAACTAAAATGTTTTGTTCACACCTAGTTTTCCTTTTTTAGTTAGTTTTCGTTAACTATAATAACCTTGACACACACACATGCTGTACCTGGCTGGCAAGGTGACCACACACACACTCTCTCTCTCTCTCTCTCTCTCACACACACACACACACACAAATTGCAGTGCAGGAAGAAAGGACTCTCAGTGAGATGGACGTCTAGCTGTTCCGATATCCATTCTTCAGATACCTTTGATATTATCGGTATAATGGATAAAGGCCTGTCGTTACAGATGTCTTTAGGATTACCAGCTTTAAAAATGTCTGTAATAATAGCCGCCTTCTCTGCACTAGGAAAGGGCCCAGTGGAGATGGAGGAGTTGATAACCTTGCTGATGAAGGGTGCCATGAGCATGGAGTCCATGCCATAAACAGTACATCTTTGGCTCTGGACATCTTAAGTGAGTCGATTATTTGTAGCACTTTAGTTTCTAAGATCTCTTTTATATCTCTTTTGTTTTACTATTGTGTGCGTGGGGTGGACTCCCATTGGAGGAGAGGTGCCATGTGTGATTTGATTGGTTGTTAAACTAGCTTGAGATCAGTGTTTTCTCTGGGGCAGTGCTGGGATTGGCCCAGCGCAAAACAGAGCACAGGACCACAACCTCAGAGCTACTTTTGATTTATTATACTGTCATTCCCACAAGCCGACCAGTCCGCATGGGCTTATAAGACACTACATGCATTTTAAATTATGTGCACAAACAAATAATAATAACAAACTAGAAAGTGTGCTCAGAGAGCACAGGCCCTAGTGCATGTTGTTGGTGTAACTCAGTTGAAATTGTTAAGATCAAACCTCAATTTATGTGTACAGTAATAGCTTACCACAGGATCAAGGCCAAGAAAATGTAAATTTTCCTAATAGTGAATGAGAATCAGATATAATTTTGTTTTACATGCATAGAAAGATGTTTGCTTAAACAGCAAATAAATAAAGTTGATATCTACGTATCTATCTAAAGCTCATTTGACTCATTGTAATGAAGAGAAAAAAAAAATCTTCAAACCCAGATCTAAAGATTACTACTGCAACAGCTTAGCGAGCGAGAGGGCACGCTTCCATAACGCATATAGCCTAACTATAATGTTATAAATCCAGAATACATGCATTGTGGCATTTCTTTATACAGCCCAGCCTGCCTATCAATTGTTCCTCAATAAACAGTTATGTCCTCTGTAGGGCTGGGTCTAATGATTCAGAATCGATTCACGAATACAAAAAGAGATCTTTTATTGAATGAATGAATTAAAGGAGTAGTAAAGGGAAAATGCATGTTTAGCCCTGTTTTAAGGTTACTTATGATCATATACAATGGTTCAGATCAAAACATTGACAAAACTAGCACTTTTGAGAAAGTCTGATAATTGATCTACCACCGTTTTGGTCATACAATGGATGTGGGTGGGCATCTTGAAAAATCTTTCAAAAACATTTTAAACTCTCGATTTCAAAGACAAGAAGCTACGCTAGGAGTGTAGGGAACAGAGAAGGGAAGTTGTGTGGGAGAGCTCGGGGT
This sequence comes from Borostomias antarcticus, assembly GCF_949987555.1. Taxonomy (NCBI): domain Eukaryota; kingdom Metazoa; phylum Chordata; class Actinopteri; order Stomiiformes; family Stomiidae; genus Borostomias; species Borostomias antarcticus. Next base: position 20,051,775 of record NC_140243.1, on the reverse strand, counting down.
GGTTGAACACCAGGCGAGCAGCAGCTTTCTGAACTATAATATTATATTATAATATAATGACCAGAAAGTGATTCTGATCCTCTCCAAAATGGAATGGTTTCTAAGTTGGCCCATGCTACACCTCCCCACCGAGTTTCGTGAAAATCACTCTGGTAGTTTTTGTGTAATCCTGCTAAATAATGAACAAACAAGCAAACAAGCAAACACACAAACACACGCGACTGTCTGCCTGCCTCGAGGCAACAAACTCTAACTCAAACACACAAAGTGTTTATTTTTCATCTCCCCCATGCTTTCCAAATGAAATTGTCAGACATCAATCATTCTGCTAAAGAGTTCATCTCTAAATTCATCATACAAGAACAACAGAGCATAAAATCTCATTTTTCATTTCTCCCAAATCACACATCAAATAGAGTATGTCATCCTCTACAGTTCTACAGTAGTTAAGACAATATGTTCTTAATTTGGGTTCATACAGTACCATACGCCTCCAGACTTTCTAAATACATAATTTACTTCTAATATCCCGAATATCAGATGAAAAATAAATTATAGCTCAGTCATAGAAAATATAGACTTCAGTTCAGTGGCCTAGGGGTATTCATTTCCCAGTATCCTAGTCCCAGTTAAATCTCCTATGTGTCCCAGTTAGTAAATATCCTACTGTATGTTCAGGCTTATTTACAAGTCTATTCCACAGCCGGAGCATCTCACATTCATGTCTGATATTTGAGGGTTAGGATTAGGGTTATATCCCATACCACCACAAATAGCCAACATTGGCATGTAGTTTATGGACCCCCAGAATGATTGCATGGCCCTACAGTATACTACTAAACAGTGTTCGATTACATTTGCAAAGCAGCAATTGCCAAAAGCAAAAGGCAACAAATCTCCCGCACAAGAACAGCTGGAGCGGAGTTCCATAACACCACCCAGTAGAGAATGACGTTTATTAGCCGACCTGACGAGACCAATTGTCATTCGCTACACGCCTCCGAATGAAAGTAGAATGTGGGTATTCTGTGAGGACGCAACTCTTTCAACCTGCTCTCTGCGGTCATGAAAGAAGCATGACTTTAGTCTGAGATAAATCCCCATTCCCTGACAAAACTCAGCATGTTCAATCTGCACTATTAATGGTGGCATTGGAGGATCTTTTGAGGCCAAAAGAAAATTCCCAGCATTCCATGCACATCATAAAATAAGTATGTCAAAGGGAAAAGACTGAGTCTGAATTATGTGTGCGATCCCATAGACTACCACAGAATAGGGTTATGAAATACAGTAAGAATATGAAACACACATGTGCACAAAGAACTCTTTCCCACTCTCTGTCACTCTCTCTCTCACACACACACACACACACACACACACACACACACACACACACACACACATACACATACACACACACACACACACACACACACACACACAAACAAACAGCTACCTGCTGGTGTCAATTACCGGTGTAGCTATTGTGCATGTCCGCTGCGGTCCCCGGCAGGGCATGTGAGAGAAGGATGAGGGGGTGGTTAATCCCTTTGAGACGGAGCACCTACAGTAGCTGTGACCTTGGAGAAATATCAGGGCTTTGCGCCTTCATTTACATGGATGAGGCATGGCCAGGGGCTCACAACAAGCCACCTTGAAGCCTGATCACACATGTGAAGCACACTCAGGACACCATACATACAAACGCACACACATGCCGCGCGCACACATGCACGCACGCACACACGCACGCACACACACACACACACACACACTGCATCTATTTATCATCATTGCTATGCTCTCAGCTCCAGGCAAGGTTACCCTCTTGAGAGGCTGAGGAGGGTGTGAGGAGGTTGGATGTCATTGGCTCTCTGGCCTCTAATCAGAGTTCTGCACTGTGCTGAGAAGGACCAGAAGGAGAGCCAAAAGTAACCGAGAGAGGGAGAGAGAGAGAGGGAGAGAGAGAGAGAGGGGGGGGGGAGAGAGAGAAATGGAGGGGCAGAGGGGAAGCAAAGAGAGAGAGAGAGAGAGAGAGAGAGAAAGAGAGAGAGAGAGAGAAAGAGAGAGAAATGGAGGGGCAGAGGGGAAGCCAAGAGAGAGAGAGAGAAATGGAGGGGCAGAGGGGAAGCAAAGAGAGAGAGAGAGAGAAATGGAGGGGCAGAGGGGAAGCAAAGAGAGAGAGAGAGAGAGAGAGAGAGAGAGAAAGAGAGAGAGGAGTTCAGCTGTGCCCTTCAGACACAAACAGCCCTGTAGCCTAGCCTACTTCAGTGGGGAGCAACACATACACACACAAATACACACACACACACACACACACACACGCACACACACACACACACGCACACGCAACATTCTAGATTGCAATATCCTGCAATGTTATTAGGCCGCCATATGTAGTCCGCCTATGTGGGTACTGCCGGTAGCTCAAGGACAACACCGTGCACATTAAGACTGAAAGTGACAAAAAAAAAAACAATGAGTGCGCATAATATTCCTGCATATGTGAGCACCTGTTGTTGAAACAGCGAGGCAAACAGATGGAAGACTCCGGTGAGAATACGATCACCTGTAACCATCGGCGATGTGCTCGGACATCCCGGAGCGCTGCATACGTCCGCACCGTCGTCTCACGTCTGCTTCTCTCCCTCCCTCTGTGTCCGTTCCCGCTGTTAAATGAAAAGTAAATAGCTTACAGCGATCGTTGGCGTCAGTTGGTGGCAGCCGTCCATTTCGTATTAAATTGCGCTGCTGTTTTACTGTGTGTCTGGGCCTTCGTTGATGAAGCATTAATGCCTATGGGAGCGGCGATGGGCCGGCCTTCAAAAACTCTGCCGTTTGGCTTGGGGGCAAGGTAAGTTTATCTATAATGCTTTGGCTTGTGCCATCATAGACTGTTCGATTGCAAGAAGCCCAGCTAGCGACGCAGGTACTCAGGTGGCAGCTGTGACAGCTGCAGCGTCTTCTCCGGGGCATAAGCGCTGTCACACATCGGCACATCTTGAAGGTTAGCGGCACGTCGCGGGGATTGCGGCATGACAAGACGACGATACTACAGCGGAATAGCTGCCATGGACACCGTGGCATTCCTATAGGCCATAACAAAGCGATTCGATGCACCGCCGAAGGCCAGATTCACAGCACATTCGCCCCAGTGGTTCGCCTCGCTATAATGTCATGCATTCTTTCTTTGAACAATTACCCTATCTCCTTTCATCCACCGAGTTATCCCAGAGAGATTTCTTTACCAGACTAGTTTTTCTTTGAGTCTGTTCCTCCTCCACCGTCCTCAGAGAGGGCTTGGCAGCTTCACAAGGCTGGGTGAAGTCATTTTTCTTTGTTAATTAGCCCAGTTAGCCTTTGCCTCTCAGATACATTGAAACAAAGGGCATCACAGACAGTCGTTCTGCGGCCTTTCTTTTAAAGGTACCCAATGTAGTTTTTGACCACTAGTATGCGCTCTAGAGCAAATTTGAGAAGGTGGTCCCCGAAAATCGCGTACTACGTCATTGCGTCAATACGCGGAGCACATAATAGTGACGATCTTTGTTGTTTTCAAAACATTAGCTAAATAACATTTTGCGAAGAAATTTAAAGGTAGGAACGACATTCAAGTGATTCAACATGTTTATTAGACTACAAGGAACCATATAATCGAGGAATTTCGAAAATAAACAAAGAACAGATTGTTTTGATTCACGTTTCGTTTGGTACCTTTAACTACTGTATCGCTGGTAGGGGAGCGTGGACGGTGATGTCCCTGGGCTGGGTCAGCGCTCGAGGGCTGAGCTGGGGAGCTCTAACGCTCCGGTCTCAAGACTCTGACGCTGGAGGACATGAACACACGCACGCACACACACACACACACACACACACACTTTTCAACACTCAATCGCAGTCATTTGGAAAACGGTTCTCGTGTTTTGAAAACGTGCAATAGGGTGGAACGTACTGCAACTGAATCAGATTGCCGTTTGTGTGACATTGTATGAGAATAGTCCCATAATAAGGGCTTAGTGGTTCCGCTAAGCACTGCTGACAGACAGGTTAGGGGCAAGCGAGCACTAGACCGGTTCCAGCGTCCAGTCCTCTCAGATCTCACCAAGCGACCGAGGAGGTAGGGCAACACTACAGTCTGAAAGAGACAAAGTGCAGATAAGTGGGAACAGTAAACATCCTGATTAGATCTGTCTCAGCCTGATATTTTTACAGCGTTATAGCAGACGAGCCGTGAGGGAGAGAGAGACCTACAGTAACGTCTTACTTTCCAGATGGAGAGGTGGATCAGGGAGGAGGGGGGAAGACGGCCGCGCCGTTTTGCGGTATCGGCGTTTTCCCGCCTCCGCCACACCTGGTCAGGCCAGCAACAGGTCGGAGGTCAGGCAGTGACCTCCGCTCTGAAGTCAGCGCGTTACTCTCTCTTTCTTCAAAACAGCTGTTCCGTGCCCCCACCGGTCATAATGATGTATGTTTCCATACGGCGGAGGTCGTGCCACTGTGCCAACAGGCCGTCAAGCTGCCCTTCCAAGGTACAGTGAACGATATTGCTGCTGTCGCGTTCCGTATGATCAACGGCCATTACAGATGGACCACTGTGTCCCCGAACCAGCCCTCTGTGTCCTTCAGAGTGCAAAACGATTGATGGTGGCTGGTTCCACGCGGTTAAAAGCTACTGAGCACCGCGGGTACAGTGTGGTATCATATTTCCTCCCATTCTGTTCCACAGAGTAAACAGTATTAATGCAGGCCAGCTACCAGAACAAGGCTACAGAGGCTTTTTACTGTAGAAATCAACCGTCACCCTGATTCCGTCCCAGGGGTGATAATTGCACCGCAAAACCTCTCGGCGGAACGCACCGCAGAAATCGAACCGCGGCGACCTTCTGCCAATGATCAAAGACCGCGCCTCCTCGCCGCGTTCCCCCAAGAGACGAGTGGGAGAGAGGGAGGGAGAGAGGGAGGGAGAGAGCTCCATCTCGACAGCGCTGGCTGCTTTTCATACAGAGCGCACCTTTCTCTGTTTAATTCCCATGAAATCCGCCAGGAAGCGGCTATCGCAGGGGGCGGGGAGGACGAGGGAGACGCGGAGCGACTTCAGCAGCCATTACACGGAATCCTGGTCACGGTTCAGTCTGTTACCCTTGTGAACACACTCTCTCTCTCCCCGTCTAGATTAGCCCAAGAGCTGTTAGATTGTCTAATCTTATTCCTCCCTCTATCCATCTTCTTTCTGGAGGAGTATGGTTCAATTGAAACTACCACCACATCAGGCTTTGACATGGATCAGAACGAACCGAGTGGTGACTGCTAGCTGGCCTGAGCGATAAGAAACCAACCACGTATGTCTGGCTTTGATGGGTAATGACAGAATGGGGATGGAGCCTCACATCACATCACGCCACATCACATGTCCAAACCTGGGCTCACCATCAATCAATGAATCAATCAATCATCAATTAATTAATTAAGCTATCTATCTATCTATCTATCTATCTATCTTTCTTTCTATCTATCTATATATCTATCTATCTATTTGCAGATAGCTCTCTCCACTACTATTTTTGTCTAAAAGAGACAACAACTAAATCTTCTAAAGAGTGAGAGGTGTCAGTAGCATTTCTGATAGGAGCAATGCCCTTCTGCATGTTAGTTCAATGATCTTTTGTGGTGAAACATCAGTGAGAAATGCTTAATGCCTAAATCTCCACAATGCCATCAGAACTTCTGGGAGTGCATGGCCGTGTCCGAATTGCATACTACTTGCTATATAGTAGGCGAGATGCAGCATGCTGCATCAAAACTGTGCATACTGTATTTCGCCTACTATATAGTAGGTACTATATAGTAGGCGAAATCGGCGAAAAAATGGCCGAAAATGTAGCATAGTCCAGAGCATACTGTTCCGGAAGTCGAGACGTGATACGTCACTGGGCTGTGAGAAAAATAAAAAAAGATGGCAAATGAAGAGGTCACCGGGACCGCAGCGGGAGTTTTCAAATGTAAGTATTGACTTAATTTGTCGATGAAAAAATTATTTTTTCTGTCAGATATCTTAGTTATAACGACACAGAGCTACAAATGCAGTTTTGTGTATATAGGTGGGGTAGAAATTACATTTCGAAAAAGAACGTCAAGATAGCTAGCTGCTTGCATTGATCTCTGTGGTGGACGTTACGTTAGCTAGCTAGCCCAGCTAACGTTAATAGGCTACTAACGTTACAGGTGTTCAGACGGCTCTTGCTCAAAATGTATTAATGTCCTAGCTTAAATGTTATTATAGCTAGAATCAAGACAAACAGAGTAACATTTCCATGTAATATGACCATGATTGCTTAAGAAATGTATAAGAAATGTCGAAATTGTGATGAGTTGTTAAATGGCTAACCTAAGCCACCGAGCCTAACGTTACTTGAAGTTGTTTAAACAATTGTCTGTTCATTCCATGATTTAAACGAGTTCAACTGTTCATATATCATATATTAATATATTAGTATTCATTGTCCCATAATACTTCTGGATGTATTACAGGGACCAACGACCACACCAGGGACGATGATCCTCTGGAGGACGGCCAACTCCTCCCTGTTTACGGTGTAACCGCATGGGTGGCCCCCATCGCCTCTTCCAAGACCCCGTACCACTTCCACGAAGCGGCTGTGGCCTCCCCTCCCTCTGTGCTGACCCCAGTTCTGGGGCTCTTTAGGTCCTATGAGGTTAGATAACAGTTTTCTAGTGTCATACAAACTGTGAGTCCCTATCAATATATTTGCTATCATGTAGCCTGTAGATCAAAATCACCTTGTACATGGCTACAAGGTTCTCTGTGTGCTTTATCCAGGCTGTCTCCGTCGTCCCCTGCAGCCCAGCTTCTAAGATGTAGGTCCTACATAAATCAATATCCAAAGTAAACAGACTGCTGGATTGCTTCTGAACAACAATGCATACGTTAGTTAACTTACTCCAAGCCTTTCAGCGTGGTGTTTCTCTTCCCCGTAAACAGGGAAGAGTTGGCCGTCCTCCAGAGGGAGGACCGGCTGATGTTGAATGGGGGAGAGAGAAGGCAGAGATGAAGGCTGAGTGGAGGGAGGAAAGGGGGTTGTTTAAGGAGAGGGAGGACCGGCTGATGTTGCTTCTAGAAGCCTCAGTCAAAAAAAAAAGTTTTATCTTGTTCCATTATTGTTTTTGTTATTTTTTATTAAATGTATTTTCTTGAATATAAATTGGTGTTTGTGTGTCATTCCTTGTAATGTATTCCCAGTCAAAGAACAAATGTCACTATACCTAAAACCAGTCATTAGAGTAAAAGAACATTCCTAATGGACATTGTAGTTTGCAATTACATGTAGGCATAAAAGACGGAACAGACATGTTGGTTCACAATGCTTCATTGGAATTATTCAGAGACGGTTATGAAAGCATCACTGTTTAATGTGTCTGACTAACGACTACTTGATAAGGGAGTTACATGTCCAAAGCGCTCTGCGTGTTGTGTTAAGACCTTCCAAGTTACTGTACATGACCTGTAGACATATCAAGACAATGTGTCTGATGTGTAGATATTACACTTTGTTGAAATGTTAATACATCAAGAAGTAACCTTTACATGTATAATGGAAGAAACACAACCATAAACATTTCTTGGATATTTTTATTACACAATGGTCTTCAAATATACGTTTGACTTGTTTATATTTGGTCAGATCATTAGCTTTCCTTGCAAAAGGTACTGACAGGAGAACGCTGATCTGTTGTCTCCCCCCAAAATACTTAAACTGATTACTATGTACAGTGTTACACATACATTTAAATACAAATACATTTAAACAAATGCCTCAAGGCTGCCTATAACCAACTGATCGGCTTTTAAAGCCTCAAGGCTGTCTATAAGGAACAAGGCAAAGCACACTCATGAACTGATAGACTGACTACTTATGGCAGGATGGGGGTAGTCGTGCTCACCAAGAGCTGCGATCCAGGCAGCTTGTGCTGGTGCTGGTGCTGATGCTGCCGCTGCGAGACACTTTCTGAGGCCATCTCCAGGGTTGGGATGATCTGCAGCAGCAGGACCATGGCCACCATCAAGATCTTCAACCTTTAAATGGTTAAATGCAATTAGGCCTACTGTAAGTCGCTTAGCAGACACACAAAAGTGTCTGCTAAATAAATGACTAAGGTAATGCTGGACAAAAGTGTCTGCTAAATGACTGATGTAATGTTACCTCCAAAGACTAGCACCTATCTGTGAATGACAAGACCATTGTAAAGGGTGAGTACTGAGAAAAGCTCTAAATGCAATGAATTATTATTATTGTTATTGCTATTATTAGCACCTCCATGGCCTTGCCCCATCCTCCTGACCATCACCAAGGTTCCTCTGTGTCGATTTTGACAATCTGAAGTCCCTCCTTGTGTCCGCGCCATCAAAATAGGTCCTCAGCAGGGACGTGGAGGTTGACTTGGGTGTAAGGACCTCTGTCTTCCATGTGAGCCTACAGGGGGAATATTATTAGGGCAAACTTTAACTCATTTGTGCGTATGGCATATACTTGTCTTTACAATATGATAATAGATAGATGTCATTATCTGTAATGTAACATTACAAAGCAGGCGTGTAGTGATGAGTAAACCCAGGTAAACTCAGTTTACCCACCTCTTTAAAATGAGTTGAGTTTTATTGTTTTGCTTACCTGCCTCTCAGAATCTATTTAATATAACATCCCTGGTACAAATGTAACAGTATAGCTAGCCCCAAGCCAGCACATGCGGGGCTATCAACTAACCTAGCTAACTAGCGTAGCTAGCAAGCTAACGTTCAATATTTACCTCAACTACAAGCATGTCGAGAAGATCTCATGACGGCTCTTCTCCTTGCAGCGTTAACACGACTTCTCCTGGCGGCAGCAGCAGCCGCACATCCCATGCCAGGAAAAGGCTACATTTTTGTGGATAATACACAAAATGATCACAGAAAACACCGGATAATTATACCACAGCTTCGCGGGAGTAAACAGTATCGTATCCCGTCACTTCCGCTGGATGACTCGAGTAGCATGCTGTATTTTCTCGCATACTACACGCGTTTTGTGGAACAGTAGGTACTATATAGTATGTAGTATGCCTACTATATAGTGCCTACTATATAGCAAGTAGCAGGTAGTATGCATTTCGGACACGGCCCATGTGTGCATCAAGACGGAAGTAAAGCTCCATATGATGAAGCAATTACTAATGAGAGGGTGTAGTATATGGCCAATATACCACGGGTTGTGCTGCGGTCATGGGCACGAGGCGCAGCCGAGTGCCGTCAACCAGCGCAACCCATGGTATATTGGCCTTTTCTACAACGGAGAGTTTGGATACTTGATTCTGATTGGCTAGCAGCCATGGTAAAACCCACAGCTGCGGCCGCATAACAATTAGTATTAATGATGAGGCCATTGATAAAATCAAGCGGTAGGCTATGTTTTGCGTAGCAACCACTCGCAGCAACCTCGCCTTTTTCGTATCCTATTACAATAACGTACTCATCAGTTCGACTCCAATACTTCCACACACCTACCAGCAAAAACGAGTGCTCTGGAGAACTGTTAATAACTGCACCATTGCTGGAAATATTCAAATAAACGTGAACCACCCGAATTGTGCCTTATTGCTTATGTGAACAAGGCCAACCCAAATAGGCGAGATAGCCTTTGTTGCCTGGCAACCATTTAATTCGGAACTATAGCCTATCGCGGAAGATTTTGTAAATACTAAAATGATAAGAATAATCAGTAAATAAATGATTGAATGTTACTACTGAGTGTTTTTGTGAATATATATATGTAGTAACCGTTGTAGAAAAGCAATTGACCACTCGAGGCAGTGGGTTACAGGGGATTTTACCACAGCTACGGTATCGCTATCACGTCGGGCCTAACAACGCCCCGTAGCTGTGGTAAAATCCCCTGTAACCCACTGCCTCGAGTGGTCAATTGCTTAAATACATACCACAACCCTTGAGTGAGTTATTGCTTTTATGTAACGGTTACATCATCGGGAAACATTTATGGGATGAATACCGACTATTTCAGTGTCTTAATAACGATTTTAGTGCCAAGAAAGGTAGTTCCTAAAACTATTACGTTGCTATGGAGTTTCAAAGCAACGAACAAAGAGTCCTAGCAACCAAACAAATACTCCTGACCAACCTAGCTAGCCATGAACGAAGTGTAACCTACCTTTGCTGTGCAACTGCGAGTTGCAAAAGTGGTGACCAGAGTGGTAGGCTACAGGGCGGATAGAACACCTCAAAATTCACATTGAATGTTTCCATTTCATTTGAGGAGAAACCGTAATGTAACCAACAGACGGTTACGCAATGGAAGTAACGTTTTTACAGGCAGTAATAATTGGCGCAGTAATATTTCATATAGAACGGTAAAGAGGCTTTGCCCGTGGTATTTCGTGAATATACAGCGACTCGTAACCAATCAGATTGCCAGGTCGGAACTACCCGATGTACAGTGCTAGTTACTGTATAATTCATTCAAAAACTGTAAAATTGAAAAAAAGTGGATCTTTTGTTAATTTATGTTTTTTTCTCAGTTTTTAGGAGTCACGTGTGTGCTTGCAGGGTTAGATGGCATAGCTAGTGTACCACTGTGGGGACACAAGTCCTGAATGTTTAATGGATATTTAAAGACTATTAGCAGAGGCGTCATGCCTATAGAACTTGAGGGGGCACGTGCCCCCTCAGATTTGGGGGTGTTATTCTTTTTACATTTCTGTTATTGTTTGTTTATTATTATTTTAAAATGCGGAGCTATGATTATTTTCTCTACTGAGCTGAATGTATTATTTTAATTATGTCATAGACCACCTCGAAAAGCCACCATAACCTCTTAAAAAAAAGCCAAACACCCTCTTCCCGGAGGATTTGGTTTCTTCCAAATTAATACTGGAACCCCCCCCTCGCCTCGTCTCAGATAAACATGTTTTCATGGTCTGCTTGCATACATTTAGATTAAGGTTGTCCTTATGGTGAACAGGTTCTCCAAATATTAGGCTATTCAGAATATCAGATTCAATATACTTCATAATTCAGTATACCGTATATCATTCGGACCAATGCCAAGTGAGTAAAAAAAGTAGATTTGTTTTCCATTACTTTCATTTTGAAAGTCCTTGAAAGAACGTTTAAGTTTAAGTTTAATTTCACACCGCTTGAGTGGCAACTGGTAGTGTGCTGTGTCCTGATTTTAAACTGCAAAAATGCACTAGTAACACCTCGCTATCTCGTGCCCCCTCGGTTTTTGGGGTTGCATGACGCCCCTGACTATTAGTATCAATGAATATTTTATTAATGTATGACTACACTACACATATTTGTTGGTAGAATAAGGTGAATTTGGGGGTAGATGGTGTGAATTAGAGACTGACACTGATTCTTCACTCAAACGTATCTTCATGTCAGAAACTCAGAAAAGCACTGGATCAGACTAGCATTTTGAGAAGGAAGAGGAAGGAGACAAATGACAAATACATGAGGCTCTCTGCCTGGACCCTAATTATTTAAAAAATATCTTTAAAATCATGTGTCTTAAATCCAAAAAGTACAAGCCTGAGTGGGCTTTAGCATGTTTATTTTGCATCACCCGGGGCTTGAACTCACAACCATAGATGTTCTTGTCGAGCCAATTAAGAAGCTGGCAGTTTGACCTAAAAAAAACACAAAAAAGTATAAATGCCACAGCTAGATATTTACACCATAGGAATCCTGCATGAACATATTCGTAGGCCTAGATACTGTGATGGGAATGAGTTGTGGGACTCTGGACTGAGCATGGATCCACTGATTGACTGATTTGATTGGATTGAACACCGGAGGGACTGGTTGAGATGTAAGCAGACAAGACTGGTCAGATGAAGAGATGCAAACAAGATGAAGAAACAGTAACTTCTTCTAAAAATAAAAATAAAATATCATTAAAAAATCATGCCTGAGTACGCATTAGCATTTTTATTCTGCATCCCCCTGGGCTTGAACTCTTGTTGAGCTACCTACCATGTGAGAATCCATAGATGGTTTCACACTATGATTTAAACATCACAATCACAAGGGTTGCATGTAACAGGCCCGTAGCCAGGGGGGATCGGGTGGATCGAACGAACCCCCCCTCACGACCAAAGGTTCCGAATTTAAGACAAAACGTCCGCACTCCCCCTTCCACAAGGCTGGCTACGGGCCTGTGTAAGCTCACATGTTTACAAACTTACAAGATGGCACAGGAAACACCAGGGACAACACACAGCTACAGCAAATGATGAACAGATAACAATAATGAACAAAGAACAAGATGGGAGCTACATGGCGGACATATTTACTGTACACAGACTAACAAGACAAATGGAAACCAATCAAAAGATCAGTGGCACAGGTCTCCTCTCAGTCAGTGTCAGTTTAGCCAGTTGTAGTCCAAAGGTCCGCTATTGGGGTGGGGTTGCCAACAACAATGTCTATGATTGGTGGAGACATTGCTGTTGCACTATAGGATTGTGGGTAATGTATTGTTCCCGTATGAACAGTTTGACTGGACAAAATGAGTACAGAATTCAAAATACTGTCAAAAATTCAGTTTTTAGATAAAATGTGGAAATATTTCACACTACAGTACATCTACCTTGTCATGAAATGTTTGTCTTTTTTCATGAACATTGGAGATTTATTGAGTGAGTGTTTGCAGTTGCTGCATACAGTACTGTTCACAGAAAAACATTTTGATGCGCCGTGGGCTCAGTTTTTGATATTTCAAAAATATGTGAAGATCGTTTGTCAGTCTGACAGTCTGGAGATGTGGCGTATAGCAATCGGGGTGTGAATTGACCACAAGTGTGGGAGGAGTAAAGTTTGATAGGTTTTACAGTTTTTGAGAAAAACAGAGTAATGGACTTCATAATCCCTGTCGGCTCGAAGCATATGGATGTTTCTGCTCAGTTGGGCCTATGTTCTGGTGGTGGTTTCAAAGTAATTGTAGCTACTGCTGCTGATTTGTTAGAATTTTTTTAAAGTCTTAAACTTTAGACTGTTGCTGTAGTGCCACCATCAGGACTATTGGCCCACAAGTTGAGGACCTTTGGTAAAGGACTGGGCCTATGTGCAAAGTTTGGTGATATTTCATGCATGGGAAGTTCTTCTTCGTATGGGTTGGTTGTTAATGTCCTCTCCCCCCTTCGCCCATAATGATGCCAACCTGCTGTCTGGAAAAGTAATGAAACGATCAGACACTAAATGGGAAATCTATTAAGACTTTTAATTTCTTAATGTTTTTACAACACAATTTGGACATGAATTATTAACATTTTGCTTGAATAAGTTACACAATAAATAAATCAAAAGAATCAATCAAATCCATAGATTTGTCGGTGCCACAGGGTTCACCGGGCAGCACCAGAACAAGATGGAGAAGGACGGCACAACGACGACGTCATCATCCTAGAGACCAGGAAGCACATTGTGTATTCTGTGTGCTTGGTTTATCTCTGCTCCTCTACAGGTCTCTGAGGAGCCGGAAGCAAATGAACCATTGAAGTTGGCTCCGGGGATACATTTGAATCTCTTTGAACAGACAGGAAAGGTGACAGGAATCAAACATTTACAGCAGCTGAGGTTTAGTCCAGGGTCTCCAGTTCTTTCACCTAGAGTCCTGTGCATTCAGCAAACCAGTCCAAACCAGCTTCTACGCCGTGAACGTGAGAGACACATCTTAGTAGATGATGCCGTATCAGCTCAGAACAGTGTCAAAGACAGGTCGGGCTGAAAGCCTGCACACACGGGAGCTGTCCAGGACCAGGATGGGAAAACGCTGAGCTACAGTAGCATTAGACTAAAGCATCACATCACAGGAGGTAGCATCTTACTCTCCTGCCTCTCACTCTATCTCCATCTAGTGTGGATCACCATGATTATCATGGCCATCCATCTGTAGCGTTCAAATGTTCCTTTCTCTCTACAGTGAGAGTTGCACATAATATCTCAAGGTGAAAGCTATGGGGTTCTGGGTCTACAGTCCAGACATGTAGCACTCAGTTTGTTGCCTTCAACAAATGCTATGAGGCTTTTCTGTTTGGCAGGGCAACAGCAGGTTAAAAACAAGACAGCCACCCAAGCACAGGGTTGGCATACTAACAAAGACACATCACAAAGGTATGGTATGGCTTTTTGCCAATGGCTGTGCCCTTTACAGTACATAAACATACAGCATATTGCACTTGTGAGAATTCACAAACTGGGTGAGGCACATTAATAAGATCACAGTTTTTTTTTCCCACCACAAAATGTTATTAAAGAAGTGTGTCCAGACAGGTGTGAAGATGAACAATGCATACTTACAGTAAGTGAGATCTTAAATTTCAATGATCTAATGATTAAACTGTTAAAACAAAGGTTCTATACCCATTAATACATTAGGCCTGATTCATAGTCGACGTAAAGAACGCAAGCTACGTTGTGAATGCAAGCTCCAACATGACTCGAGAGCTTGCGTTCTGTGTTTTGTTTTGTGGAAACGCAAGGAATTGCACTATTGCTTGCGTCAAGTGACAAATTTCGGCATGACACACGCAAGAACGCAACGAGATCTTGCGTGGCCTTGCGAGGCTTGCGTTGCTTGCGCTTATGTAGTTTGCGTCGACTATGAATCTGGCCTTACTATTAGTCCAAGTGTGATTAGTGGTAACATGAGAGTTCAGACAGGGGCATCTGACACCCATGGTCAGGTGGTCAGAGAAAGACCCGGGGCTCAGGAAACCCCTATGTCACTTCCACTTCCATTTTAGGATACCACCAAAAACAAGTATTTCATGTCAGGCTTTTCCTATACAGAATGGGACCTTTTTCAGCATGTGTAAACTGGGGGGGAATCTTGGCTGTTATAGTAGCTCAGGCTGTGGCCAGGCACAGCAGGGGGCTAACCGTGGAACAAACTGACCACCTGTTCTCTTACAGTATATGCTAATGAGGAATGGCACCTGGATCCATTTAATGAGAGGTTCCCCTGATTGTCCTCTTTGAGAAACAATCATCCACTGAACCTAACGAGGTGGTCGGATCAAAACCGTGGGCTTATTAGAATGCAATGGCTGACCACTGGTGTTTAGAATTGACACATAATGGAATTCATTTCTCTCTCTCTCTCTCTCTCTCTCTTGCTCTCTCTACAGTATCTCTCTCTCTACGTCTCTCTTACAGATCAACCATAAAAAATATACACACAGAGACATTGCACACTTATTGTACACAAACAAGTCGCTACAAGTGCATCTGGCAACAGTGTGGGTCATACAACGGAAGCGTGTGTGCGTGTGCATGAGCGCGCTCAGACAGACGCGGACGGAGGTAAACGTCGGAATACGCGCGCACACTCAAAGCTCACACACACCATCCCTGTGAGGACACAAACGGCATGTCTGTGGCGCCCGCCAGCTTCCTGTCTCTGCATGCCGACTGTGTGTCTGGCACTGGGACGGGTCTGACAACACACAAGCTGCGTGGTCGCACTGGCTCTCACCGACACACTCACTCACACACACACACACACACACACACACACACACACACACACACACACACACACACACATACTCTTGATAGGCTTTATGAATGGCTGGGACTCATACTCGGCAAACACAAGGGAACCTACTCAACCCAAACGAGCAGCGTGTTTTTGAGATAAGTCAGGAACAGCACTCTCTCACACTAAAGCCAGGATCCAGGTTTTAATTAGCAGGCGGCCAGCTTTCCTTCTGTTTAACATCACAGCTCAGTGGCCTTGTGGTTAGAGTGTCCGCCCTGAGACTGGGAGGTTGTGAGTTCGATCCCCGGCCGAGTCATACAAAAGACTATAAAAATGGGACCCATTACCACCCTGCTTGGCACTCAGCATCAAGGGTTGGAATTGGGGGGCTACATCACCAAATGATTCCTGAGCGCGGCACCGCTGCTGCTCACCGCTCCCCCAGGGGATGGGTCAAATGCGGAGAACTAATTTCACACTCAGGTGTGTGACAATCATTGGGACTTTAACTTTAAATACCGGTGTGTGTCAGTCCAAAGATGCACTTTTTGTTTGTTGTTCCCGACTCACCCCAAGTGTTTTCAAACAGATGTGTAAAATGGTAAATGGTAAATGGACTGCACTTATATAGCGCTTTTCCACCTTAGCGGCACTCAAAGTGCTTTACAATGGCCTCTCATTCACACACACATTCACACACCAATGGCGGTAGCTGCGTGGGTGTGTGTGTGTGTTACCCTCTCCACTGTTGTTGTACCACTCAAACTGACAATGGTGTCTGGCTCTCGACATTGCGTGGAGTCCACACCTGCAGTCACTCTCAAGACAGGTACAACAGTGGGCAGAGAGAATGAATGGATGGTTGGATGAATGAATGAATGAATGAATGAATGAATGAATGAATGAATGAATGAATGAATTTGTATCTCTGTGTCTTCTTAGTTCAGGATGAGTATGTTGCGCCCCTCTCATGTTCAGCCAAACGTACCGCACAAACAAACAAACACAGAAGCGCGCGACAGCACACCGACTAGAGCCTTCACCACTGCACCATGAGATCCAGCACCCGGCTGATGTTCAGGTCCGAGTCGAGGCCGAAGTTGGTCTCGACGAATGGCGCTGCCGGAGGGCTGAGGGGGCGGAGCCCGGAAGTAAGCGATTCAAGCCAATCGAAAGGGGCGAGGCTCGCCAGGGCCCGCCTTTTCCGTGAGATCACGGCGGACGGTAGGGGGGAGGTGCAGAGACGGGGCGGGGGAAGCGGAGGGGCCACCTGGGTGGCGGGCGTGGCCGCGGGCGACGGCGGGAGCTCTAGTAAGATGGAGGAGCAAAGCGGGGAGGACAGGAAGTTGTCATCCTTTGAATAGCACTGGAAGGGCTGTGATTGTTCCGTTTGGGGAGGAGGGGAGGGGCCAGGGAGATGGCTGACGGGGGATTGGAGGTCGGATTTGTAGGCGGCGACCGACTCTGAAAGAGAGGAAAAGTATAAAGTAGAGTGTCAGATAAAAGGCTGATAGACCAGAGGAATCAAGCTGCGTCCGTGAGACTTCATTTCTCCTCTGCACTTAGCAAAGGTCCCTGATTGACAGGCGGGTGGGGGGAGCTACTCACCCACACAGCTGATTGGCTCGTCCAGAATGTCATCTAAGGACTGGATGGGGTCCATCTGAGATTGGAAGGCAAAGAAGAGACTGATGACTCACCATGGATTTACTGGATCAAACACACACACACATGCACACACACACACACGCTCACAGACGATCACTCACAGCCACACAAATAACCTGTGCTTTCTGAATGGCCTCCTGCAGCTCTTCCTCCAGACTGCGGGCGCTGGGCGGGGCTTGCACGGGGCTGGCAGTGATCTGCATCGGCAGCTCAAAGTCCTGGCCAATCACGTCGCACGGCTGGCAGCAGAACACCTGACAGCACAGAGGGGAGGTGGGTTTGACAGGATATGACACAACCCGACAGTAGCATCAGCTGGTGGGTCGTGTGTACTTCTCTCGTGTCGTCTATGGGTGCTCATGGATGCAAGGTTATTATAGTTAACGAAAACTAACAAAAAAATGAAAACGAGGTGTGAAAAATACAATTTGTTAACTGAAATAAAAATAAAAACTAGGCTTTGCAAATAATAACTAACAAAAATTGTGTTGTGTGTTTACAAAACTAACTAAAATAAACTAAAATTATAGAGAAAATATCCTTTGTTTTAGTCTTTTTCATTTCATAAATAATGGATGGTCTCACGAGGCTAGCGCAGAAGAAAGAAAAAAAAACGAATACTAAAAGTAAGAAAAACTAACCTAAAACTAAGCATTTAAAAAATTTAAAAAAACAACTAGCAAATCTGTTTTAAAAACGAATTAAAACTAAACTGAAATTGAAAACAAAAAGTTTAAACGATATAAAAATAAAAACGAATGAAAAAAGCTAAAATAACTATTATAACCTTGGTGTGGTGTAGTTGTGTAATGTTGTGAGGTGTAAAGTCAGGTGAGGTAGCAGTGTCCAGCACACTGTACTGTGTGGTGCGGGTCATCTGACCGGAGGACCAATCAGGCTGGCGGTTTACCTGAGTGAACAGGACCTCAGTCTGTCCCTCCGCCTCCGCCTTCCCTCTCTGGCACCCGGGCTCCTGTTGCAGGAACGGATGCAGGGTCACCCCACGAGACTGACCAAGGAGGAGGAGGAGGAGGAGGATGGAGAAACACACCTAAGTATTATTATTCATCATCGTTCTATGAAGTCTTTCTCTGCGGCCTTCTCGTGAGGGTTCCCCGAGCGTGTTCAGAACGTGGTAAGACTGTGTTTCATGTTGATGCTCCGAACTCTTGGAACGAGCTACAAAACATCTTAAAACTGGAATCTCTTCCCTCTTTTGCTGTTTTTATCTCTAGCCACTGTATTTCTAATTATAACTGTTTTAAATTGATTTATTTATGATGTGTTTTTTATTGTCTCCATTAACCGTTGACTTATGTTGTTCGCTGTATTTTTTCAATGTGCTTGTATTTTTTTTTTTTTATGTGTTTGTAATCTCGGAGGCATTGGAAATGAGGGTAACCTCAATTGTTTTTCCGAGAATAAATAAAGGATTGAATGAATGAATCTGAGTCACTCTGAGAGATGTTTTTCCCTCTCTGTGTCTGGGCCGTTGGGGGGGGGTCCTTCCTCACCTCACTGCCCGCGTTGCTGGCCCTATCCCTGGGTCGGCTCCTTATCCTCTCCCTCATCTCCTGCTCCAGGCTCATCTCCTGCTGGTGCTGCTGCTGCTGCTGCTCCGACTGCCAGGGGGCGCCAGGGTGCCTGGGCGACGAGGCGGAGGAGGAAGAGGAGGCGGAGGAGGAGGGGGGTGGGAGCCCGGGGCTGGGGGTCGCGGACGGGGTCACTGCGGGGGCCAGGAAGACCGCGTTGGCCAGACCGCACGGCTCTCCCCCCACACTGAGAGAGATCCCTCTGGGAAGGCCGTTGGGAAGACCGTTCAGAATTCCGTTGGGAATGCCGTAGGGAGCGCCGCCGGTCTGGATGTAGACCGGCTGGTTGGGGCTGGGGGGGGACTCGGGTCCAGAGCCAGGGCTGGACCCAGGGCTCTGTCTGGGGGGCAGGGGGAGCGGGTCCAGGCTGGTACCCAGCTGGCAGAGGGGGGCGGGGGTGAGGCAGGTGTGGGTCAGCTGGAAGGGGCGGAGCCTCTGCAGGAGGGCTGGCTTGGTGCCGGAGACAGGAAGGCCACGCTTTCGCAGCTGCTGACGCAACTCTGACACCTGAGAATGGGGGGAGACGAGGGAGGGAGGGAGGGGGGGGGACACCGTTATGTGAGAAGGGCAGAGGGGGTCAATGAGAAGGACCCTCACAGAGACGTGGTGGAGGGGCACGGCGACAGATGGGACACTATGGGTCTGTCCCAATTCAAGGGTTGCATCCTACCTAGGCCGGATTTGAAGGCAGCTACGTCACAGCGGGGCGACAAGTGCTGTCCCAATTCATTCAGCCTACGAAGTGTCCTCCGAATGCAGCCCACAAATGCGGCCTACTTTTGACGAATTTGAAGGTTACAACTGATGGATCCTTCGCGGCCTCCCTCCCAGAATGCATTTCGGTCTGGATGAATTCCTGTACCAGCCGCCATTGCTCGGATTTTAAAACGTTTTTAAACTGCTTTGATGTTAATATTATTACGTTTTAATAAAATGTCATGCCTGATAGTACCACCATAGAATCCCAATATGTGGAAACTTTATCCAAATTACGCCTGTATCTACAAGTTTAGATAGACGATTTAGATAGCCATTTTCTGTGGTGTTTCCATAACAACACATAACACTTTTTCACCCTTTTGCAATGGCTGGAGATGCGCTTGGCACGCACTTGGGGCTGCCTAGGCAACAAAATGACGAGATGGGAATCCTCCGTAGGCTAGACCGTCCCATTTCACAAAACGTTTACATCCGGCCTACCTGGCCTGAAGGACCTACGTAGACCGCGTAGGCTGCGACCTAGGTAGGATGCAACCCTTGAATTGGGACAGACCCTATTTGGACAATCTCTTGAAGAACATCTTTGATCCCATGTACCGTTAGGTCGACAAGGTTAGCAGGAAGGATTTCGGGCTTGGAGGCGGGACTTTTGTCCGCGGGGGCGGGGTTTGTCGCTGCAGGGGCAGGCTGGGGCTTCTGGGTCGCGGCTCTAGAGAACTTCACAGTCTGGTGGGTGTCACCGCTGGAAACAGTAGGGGACACGGAGGTGAGCTGAACCACAGAATACAGTCACACATCCCTCATGTACGATTCACCAAACAGAATTCACTCTTCACACATTCACCTCAGCACTAAGTCACATGAGAAATATAAAGACATCATCAAAACTCATGCAATAGTAATAGGTTCAGTTGAAGCTGGTAAACAAGGAGTTGGTGTGTCATACTTAAGTATGACTGCCCTGTAGACTCTAACGTAATGTGATTCTAGGCTGGGGACAAGGTTAGATTATGACAACCCTGGTGGCTTCGGAGGGGGGGGAGGGGTCGTCCGCCCTGTCTCCCCAGGCCAGGAAGCTGTGTACCTGGGGGCCAGGGTGAGCTGCTGCTGCTCGTTCTGCTGGTCGTTTAGGATCTGCAGCTGGAGGAACACCTGTTGCTGCTGCAGGAGGCGAGAGTAGGCGGGGTCGATGGCCTGCGCGGAGGCGGGGCTCTTCTGAGTGGCCCCTCCCCCTGAGGAAGAGGCAGAAATAATGATGAAGAACTTATCCATACAGCTTCTGGCACCTGGATTATTCATTTATTTATTAAATAATTTTAGATTAGACGTCTTGTCCACAAGGGAAATTAATTTTGTGAGGATTGAATTAATTTTGTGAGGATTGAATGAATGAGGATTGTAGAGCGATTAAAGTGTGTGAAATATACATGTGATGATTGAGAGAGCCCACCTCCAGTCCCGGCCCCGACCCTCTGATCGGGAGGAATGTACTGGTGGTATTTGAGTTTCCTCATCTTGGGTTTGGGGTCCCGCGGTTTCCGCGAGCGGGAGGGGTGTGGCGAGGTGAGGTAGGGCGCCAGGAGGGAGGGGTTTAAGGGGCTGGGGGGCCGGGCTGTCTGGGGGGGGGGGGGGGGGGGGGAGGAAGAGAGAGAGGGAGAGAGAGACGGAGGAGAGGAAACGAGAGTTGAGAAATTTAAAGCTACATGAGATATCTCTGCACTTTGGCGGCCTCTCTGGTCGTGATCAAATTGGCACTGCGTTTTAAGAACCACACTTCCCACAATTCCCCACTCACTCGCTGTAATAATGGGTTAAACAAATATGATAATAAACATGCGTGGAGCTGGATTGGAAGATTGTAGCTACTTCAATGGACTTTCTGGAAGGATGGCTTCAATGCAGGTAAATACCGGTCTTCTTTCTTTTATGTGCATGTAGATAAATTTGCGGGGCAAAGTATTTGTTGTCTTCCTGATATTGTGACACACAAAACGCATCACTTCCGCTTTCACCACAAGATTTCCCACCAGTGTACTAGCCAGTACACTGAAATTCTAAAATAATCAATTCACAGGGTGTAGTGTTATGTCACAAAACGATTTTGGGGGTCTTGCTAAGGCCAATTCATAAACTAATAGCAAGTAAAGGTGAATATTGAACTATAAAAAACGTATCTCATTGAGCTTTAAACGAGAAGGAAAAAAAGAGAAAAGCCCAAGCATTTTTTTTCCAAACATTCGCAAGTGATGAGATCTGTACGGCAGGTCTGATAGGTGCTGATGCTCACGCCCGCTAACGGCGCCGTGCTATGACCCGCCTTTTCATCCTGTCACCCACGGCGACCGGGTCTTCCTGCACCAAAAGTCACGTCTCGTCATTCTACGGCGTTTCTCTGTACATGTGAGTGAACCTGCGGCAGGATCACATTCTAACATGACAAGCATGCTTGAGACAAATCTCCCTGTGAGGGGTCAGTGTCAGTTCCTCCATATAGCCGTGCGGTGTGTGTGTGTGTGTGTGTGTGTGTGTGTGTGTGGGTGTGCATGTGCGCGTGTTTGTATGCGTGTGTGTGTGCACGCACGTGTTTGTGCATGTGTGTGTGCATGTGCGTGTGTGCGTGTGCATGTATGTGTGTGTGTGTGCATGTGTGTGTGTGCGTGTGCATGTGTGTGTGTGTGTGTGCATGTGTGTGTGTGTGTATGGTTAACCCACAGGCCCTGGAGTCAGCTCCTCAACCAGTGAGCCAGCCCTCTGACAGTAATGTATGCAGACATGCCGATGGAGTTAGGAGCGCTCTCGGTCTGTCTGGACGAAGCATCGAAGCGCCTCCACTACGGAAACCTGCCTGTCTCCTTAACCAGAGCAGAACATGATGGAACGCCAGGGACAGCTAATGCATTTTAGATGCAGCTTTTCTATTTTGTTTGTGTTTTCCCTGGTCCATTGTTATCCGCGTGTATATGCTGTATCAATTATTTTCATTATTGACCGCTGACAGCCTACCGTGCCGCGGCCTGGTTTCTCAACTGAGCGCTATTTTCTCGCCCAAAGAGACTTCATTTTCCACACTTCATTACGCTCAACACTTCGCTATCTTCCGTTCTTAATTTGTAGTTGTTATGCACCATCTGGCCAAAGAAAATTCCTTGTATGTGAAAACCTACTTGGCAATAAACCTGTTTGGGACTGTGATGTCTGATTGGGTGAAGTACCTTTGGCAGCAGAGGTGTGTTCTGGGAAGTCAGATACATCCCTTTTGGTCTCCCGGTCGTTGCCATGGAGTTTGAATCACCCACGTTCATGCTCATTGGCTGGCTGATGCCCTCGGTTGCCGGGAGCAACGCCAAACCAGACTGCAAGTAGCACAGAGGGATTATGAGATAACGATCCAGCAATACACCCAGTGTATATAATATGGATTTACTACTGTACTGATCAACTACTGTATAATGTCTCGTACCGATGGTGTCAACTCTTCTCTGGTCTAGGATCTGCCCTAACGCTGGGGTGTTTGAGGACGTTACATCTGATCCTAGATCTGTAACCGTGTGCAGCCCTCACCTGAGCATGATTGGGGCTGTGAGTTCGGGGCGGACCCACAGGTGACAGGTCGCCCAGCGATTGGTCACCCGGGAGTCCCGGCGACGAGGAGAAGGCTGGGGATTGGTGGACCCCGAGTTGCCCGGGAGACGAGGACAGGGAACAGGAGGAGACGTCGTCTTCGAAGACGTCAGCGGAGAGAGGGAAGGGGGCGGGGCCTGGGGAGGAGGACGGGAGGGAGGAGAGTGAGGAGGAGAAGAGAGTTCTGCATGTGTGTGTGTGTGTGGGTTGTGTGTGTGTGTGTACATCAGCGCTTGCCACACGTTCACTCACGCTTGTCCGGCAGTGGTGCGTGTTTGTGAAGGGGCTCCAGGGGCCCTGGCCAGCGGTACTGGATCTTCCCACCGAGGGCCTCCGTCTGCCGGGCCTTCTTCTGCCTCTGGGCCCCGTAAACACCCCTGACTGGGGGTGTGAGGAGGGCGGCCAGGGAGGGAGGGAGGAGAGGATTAGGAGGAAGAGTAGGGAGAGGAGGGGAGAGGAGAGGAGGGTGAGAGGAAGGCCACGAGGGTTCAGAGCAGACATGTTTTGAGCGTGAACAACTGTATTGCCACAGGCCATCAATTCCAGTTAAAAGTAGCAGGAACATCTAATATCAGCAGACACTGTTGCCTTTGGGGAAATAAATACTGCATTCCCTTAGAGTCGTACACGCACAGATACGCACACACACACACACACATGCACAAACACACACACATATGCACACACACACACACTTTGAGTGCTAAGATCATCTTTTTTGGAGAAGAGAGAAGAGTGGAGAGAGAGATGTCTGCGATGGAGAAAACGAGGGCTCGCGGCCCCTGAGTGGGCGGGATCATCACGTTCTGTCAATCACTGATTGGTTGGGAGGCTGCTTGGAATGGAGAGCATCAAGGGTACCATTGGGTCACATGACCTCTGTGTGATTGACAGCTGATGAAAAAGTGAGCCCATCGCAGAGAATAGGAGGGATGGGGGAGACCAGAGAGAATAGGAGGGATGGGGGAGACCAGAGAGAGAGAGAGAGAGAGAGAGAGAGAGAGAGGGATGGAAAGAGAGGTGAAAGAGAAAAGGGTAGAGAGAGAAAGAGATTGGGAGAGACAAAAAGAGAGAGGGGGTGGAAAGAGAAAGAAATAAAAAGATAGGAAGAGAGAGAGAAAGGGAGAGAGACAGAGAGAGAGAGAGAGAGAGAGAGAGAGAGAGAGAGAGCAATTATGTTAGGGAAAAGTCCCCTGAATAGGCTGATAAATGTAGGCTACTTTTTTAGAATGCATTAAAAAAAAAATATATATATATATATATATATATATATATATATATATATATATATATATATATATATATATATATATATATATAAACAGACAGCAAAATGAGCGTCACCTTGTGCAGTTTCAGTGTTCAGACCACTAGGGGGCGACTTCTGATTGGCGCCATCGTCAGCAAGACGCTGCATCAGGAAACAGCCAGTCAAACCAACAGCCAGACCAAGGCTACCAGACTCAACACGTTGACTCAGTTCAGGGGAAACACTTTCCATAGCCAAATGAGTCCAACAGAGGACCATGTATTTGTTGATTTTGGGGCTCACCCTGATCAATCTATTCTTCTTTTTTTGTAGAATTTTATTTTACATGTTATGATATTCATTTCAGTTCACCTCCTGAGTTGACTGAGTTGAAAAAATCCCCAACCCTATCAGCAACACTGCGGTTGGCCTAGAACATGGGTTCCCAAACTCCATCAATGTGGGCCTCCCTTCTGAAAACAGTGACACACCCGCGCACCCCCAACCCCTCAAATGTGTCCATTTTGCAAGGCAGCCTTAGCTAGCCCATAACGTTACACAGCTAAGTTAGCTCTGATTTTTTTTTCTTTGTTTTTTTTCTTTTTTCTAACCATCCCTCTGCGCCTCCCCTGAATTTCTTTGGGGCCCCCCAGGGGAGGCCCGCCTCACAGTTTGGGAACCCATGGCCTAGAACATATAACATTTACCAGCCAGTCAACATTCTTACAAGCCACCACAAATGTTTGACTGTACATGTTGTAGCCTATCTACTTTAGCCCACATGTGACTGTATGTTGTGTTACATGGTAAAACCATCATGTCATTAAGCTGTAGTTTTACTTACCAGAGCTTCACTCTGATCTTTCTGTCCTTTGTGAGAGGGACAGGCGGATTTCTGCCCTGCAGAGCGGGAAGAGGTACAGTAGGACTTAGCAATCAGGAGACAGGGTGAAGTGGAATAGCCTACATCATTCAGCCAGTTAGGCCTACCTGCTTTTGACAGCGTATCAACATAATAAGATTGCATTGTAAGGTTCCTACATTGTTTGGTTGAAACAAGGATAGGCCTACTCTAAGAAATATTTGGCACTATACTGTAGTGTTTAGAACGTGTGTGTTTAATGCAACTTGGAGGGTTTAAAATAAATATACTGTAACTCTTAAATGAATCATGAAGACCTTCAATACGAATGTGTGGTGAAATCAGAGGGCTTTGGAAGTTGGCCAGCATCAATCATAAACTGGGTAGACTCACAAATCATTGGGTGGTAAAAAATCAATAGGCTAGTTGGGGGGAAAAAATTGGTAGAGAGATATAGGTCATGAGAATCAGAACTAGACGGCCTTGTCACGGCATAAACAGACCTGGCAGACAGAAACAAACTATCACTCAAACACACCAGAGTCCGCATTGATTTCGCTCTGCTGCCTCCGATTCTGAATCCTCAGCTGCAGGACTGAAACACAAGCAGAAAAACAGGAGTTAAAGTCGCACTGAAACGCACGTTTGAGATCATCTAACTTCCGTAGTTTGACGTATTTCCGACGCAAACAAGCTATGAGGGTGGGACATGCGTTTTGAGGAATTTGATTGGAACATTGAAAAGTGGACGGGTTTTAAGAACTTTAGACAGATTCGATAGAAGGATAGCGTTGATTGACGGGTGGATGTCGTGAGATTATTGGCCTAAAATCTAAGGTACCTGTTGTCGTCATTGCACGTGACCTACCGTTTTCCAGGAAGTAAGAAATTATATACTTTGATATAAGATTACAACAAAAGTAGAATTTTGTAAATTTTTTGGCATACATCGTTGAATAGTTGAACACTATGACCAATTATGTGAACAAAAATGGGACAGAATGCTTTTTTCATTTCAGTGCGACTTTAAGCTATGTCTCACTGGCGACGGCGCGGTCGGTTGAAGCATCTGCGGAGTGATTTGGCGCATTCAGACTGAGGTATGGTTATATTATCTCTAGATACTGTAGACTTTGGATAGTAGCGTCAGTCCCATGGTGGTGAGGACACCGCAGAAAACCTCTGTTATCTAGAGGCTCCCTGTATTACGACACGGCCCCTGTAGTAATGGATGACATCGCGATCTTCAGAGAGCGTCGCAGTGCTGTACTTACTACCCCAGAAATTAATATGTCACGTAGAATATAGAACCAATCTCACACACGTGCACGTGTGTGAACACGCACGCACGCACGCGCGCACACACACACACAGTGTCCATGTGAAACAGGGTAGGGACTAGAGTTGGGGGTTGGAGGGGGGGGTGTCACCGGGTGACTGTTCCCACAGTGCATTTCTGTGGGTACGTTTTTCAATCTGAGAGGGGCGTGGACGGGGGCAGGGGGGGGCAGTAACTATTTATCTGTCAGGGTGTCTATTTCTGTCACCCCATCCCCCTTTCAGCTGTTCGTCTCTCTCTCTCCAGCACTCCCTCCCTCTCCCCCTCTCCCTCCCTCTCCCCCTCTCCCTCCCTGGCTGTCATGCGTGTTAAGTAAATTCTTCCTTCCTTTCTCTCTGTTGGCCGACGCAGAAACAGACTCAGTCAAAACATTCACCTCCTAGTCATATTCTGCACTATGGAGGGACTAATCTTGACTGACGGACGTCCAGAGCTTGACTGTGTGTGTGTGTGTGTGTGTGTGTGTGTGTGTGTGTGTGTGTGTGTGTGTGTGTGTGTGTGTGTGTGTGTGTGTGTGTGTGTGTGTGTGTGTGTGTGTGTGGTCTGTCTATGTGGTCAGAAGGGTTGAGAGGGTGACCACTGTGTTGGTCCATTAGGTCAGATCGATGCAGTTCTCTTCATACGTGTTCAGCGTTATTATGAGATTATAGGTCGTAACAGACTTCCGATCTTACAACTGGACTGGTCTCTCAGGAGTAACACGCCTTTAGCTCACAAATGGCCAGCCTAATACTGTACTGATGAACACACACACTAGTTCAAACGCCCCGCAGCTGCCCAGCATGGTCGCGGTTGTCAACAGGTGGTGTTAAACCAAAAGGAATGCCGCTATGTCATTTCCTGTCATTTCTATTTCACCAGTGGGACACGACAGCAGGCCTGACTGAGAATAATAGGCTAACAACAATGGCAGACGCCCGTACAGCATAAGCTTGTACTGCACGTGAGAGCTAGACGAATATGTGGAAATCCTAGAATGGATGGACCGCTCTTATATAGCGCTTTTTATCCAGAGCGCTTTACAATGGTCTCTCTTTCACACACACATTCACACAGCAATGGCGGCAGCTGCTACGCAAGTTAGCCTGCTCGTGAAGTTAGCCTGCTCATGAAGTTAGCCTGCTCGTGAAGTTAGCCTGCTTGTGAAGTTAGCCTGCTCGTGAAGTTAGCCTGCTCTTTAAGTTAGCCTGCTCATTAAGTTAGCCTGCTTGTGAAGTTAGCCTGCTCGTGAAGTTAGCCTGCTCGTGAAGTTAGCCTGCTCATTAAGTTAGGCTGCTCATGAAGTTAGCCTGCTCATTAA
Organism: Borostomias antarcticus; assembly: GCF_949987555.1. NCBI lineage: Eukaryota > Metazoa > Chordata > Actinopteri > Stomiiformes > Stomiidae > Borostomias > Borostomias antarcticus. The sequence continues at coordinate 20,023,870 of NC_140243.1, read as the reverse complement.
GTTAGCCTGCTCATGAAGTTAGCCTGCTCATTAAGTTAGCCTGCTCGTGAAGTTAGCCTGCTCGTGAAGTTAGCCTGCTTGTGAAGTTAGCCTGCTCGTGAAGTTATCCTGCTCGTGAAGTTAGCCTGCTTGTGAAGTTAGCCTGCTCGTGAAGTTATCCTGCTCGTGAAGTTAGCCTGCTTGTGAAGTTAGCCTGCTCATTAAGTTAGCCTGCTCAGTAATTTGCGGTTTGATGTCTTGCTCACTTCGACATGCTGACGGGAGGAGCTGGCATCGAACCGGAAACCTTCCGATTCCTGGACGGCTATTCTACCTACTGGGTTACTGCTATTCTACCTACTGGGCTACTGCTATTCTACCTACTGGGCTACTGCTATTCTACCTACTGAGCTACTGCTATTCTACCTACTGGGCTACTGCTATTCTACCTACTGAGCTACTGCTATTCTACCCACTGAGCTACTGCTATTCTACCTACTGGGCTACTGCTATTCTACCTACTGGGCTACTGCTATTCTACCTACTGGGCTACTGCTATTCTACCTACTGAGCTACTGCCGTGCCGTAGAAGCTGTTTTCACGTGCACAGACATAGCAGAGCCAGTCGATACGCAGTAGAGCCAGACGATACGCCCCTCAGTAGCTGTCAATGAACAAAGAAAGACATCGTTCTTATAGAAAACAAATGTGCTTTAAGAAACGAAGATGAACAGTCCTCTTGGACTCTACCTATGTGTCTTTAGTAAGTATGACCCCTGCAGTAGGTCTTTGGTGTCCAGTCCACAGTTTGTAACCTGTCAGGATCTCTGAGATGTTAGGGTTAGGGTCAGGCTATATGTCATATTGACATGAGCAGGTCAACAGGCCTATGGTCATCTCTGTGTGTTCATTCTGCTCTGAGGGGCTCAATCAATACACCCATACCCTCGGTGATCAATACCTGGACTCAATCGATAATTTGATAAATAATGATGCAAAGAGGTGACCTATCTGCCAATAACCCTGGTCATGATGAACAGTATTGAGTACCTTGTTTCAAATTTTAATTACGACCAGTTGTCGTGGTTACCACAGATAATGGATCAATCCTGAAAAACTGACCATTGATCAATATCCTTGGTTACTTTGTAAAGATGCCATGAAAACAAAAAATGCATTTTTTCCCCCCATTTTGGATCACATCCTTGGTCATAGTGTGCACCTATTTAACAATATATGCCCAAAAATATCACAATTTCAATTTAGTTGTAATCTTATGTCAAATCCTATGATTTTTTTCTTCCTGTAAAGCAAAATCTCCTGAGTGTTTATGTCAGCAATGCAAGAGCAAAGTCAACCAATAATCTCACGACATCCACCCGTCAATCAACGCTATCCGCCTATCGAATCTGTCTAAAATTGTTATAACCCGCCCACGTGTCAACATTTCTCTAAACGTTAGTTACCTGTATGTCCCGCCCCTATAGCCTGTTTGAGTCGGAAATACATTAAACTACCCCCCCCCCCCCCACACACACACACACACACACACCCCACACAAACACACCCCACGCCCCCGCCCCGATCCTCACCTGAGCGGAATTTGTTCCGGATGAGAAGTGACCTCTCGGAAGCCAGCAAGGTCATGGCGGAGGGAGGGAGGGGAACGAGGGATGAGAGGAAAAACAGAGAGAAAGAGAGGGATCCTGGATTTACTCCCCGCTGGGGGGAATCAGGAGGAATGGACTCTTCCTGATCTGTCTCTCTCTGCGGAAGGAGAGAAGACGAGAGAGAGAGAGACAGAGAGAGAGAGAGGTGTAACATTTTGTGGTAAAATACGTACAGTACGTGTAGAGGGAGAGGGGGGAGAGACAGGGAGACAGAAAGAGAGAGATAATAGAGAGTGAGAGAGAGAGAGAGAGAGAGAGAGAGAGAGCCTGACAGCACAGGAGAGACAGGGAGACAGAGACGGGCATAGCAGAGAAACATGGCGGCCGACTCCTGCAGGCCTCCCAGACAGGCTGTCATGGCGATCACACACAGAGACAGAGAGGCCCACCTAGAGACGGCAGAACCACAGAGCCAGAGACAGACGAGGTAGCGCTTAGCGCCGCGGAAAGAGAGAGCGTGAGAGAGAGAGAGGAAGAGAGAGAGAGAGGAAGAGAGAAAGAGAGCGAGAGAGGAAGAGTCGCGTGGCGTGAGTGACAGAAGCAGCGGCCCTCGTCGATACACAGACGCCAAAACCAAGACGCACAAGGGGGGGACCGGGACCCTGATTATAACGGGCAGAGAGACAGAGACATGGCGTCTCTCTCGGGACACGTCCACTCTAACGA
>NC_140243.1:20001555-20014055 GCF_949987555.1 Borostomias antarcticus | reverse complement strand
GAGGAGGCGATAAGCGGCCTGATTAATTCAAAAGCCCACAATGCAACAGCCCAGTGGCCACAATTAGAGGACCAAAGACCGGCTCGGGCCGATTTAGTCGTTCCGTAATGGAAGAGAATTCAGCGGATGATGGCATCTGAGCCCAGAGTGGCCTCACAGCAGAGCAGCTGTGGTTGGGAGTGTCTGCAGAGCGAACGCGGGTTCGGGACCGACGACGGCCCGGGGGGGACCGACGACAGCCCGGGGGGGACCAACGATGGCCCGGGGCGGTTCTAGCAGGTGCTGCTGGGTCCAGGACTTGATGGGCGGGTCTGAAAACCCACTGGAAGAAACACATTCAGCTTCCAGCCTTTGAGGCAGTTCAGTATATATATAGACCTTCCCTTACTGCATACAATTTTACTTGGATATTTTTTTATTTTATTTTTTTCCAACTAAAATCGTTTGTGCAGTATGGGGAGGTGGATGTGCCAGGGCAGTAATAAGGAGAGGAAGGACAGAGATGTGGACCTGGCCAAGTCATTTGGGTGATACAGTATTTAATGACTTATCCTCAGATCTGTTCTGCTGGCACTGCCTCGCCTGAAATGGACCAGAAAATTGGATGAATGGTGGAAAAAAAACAGAAGGCAGTTTTACAGACCCAATTACCCTGGAGTCAGTCCAACTCTGCAGGCCTCCAGCCCGTCTGCGAGGTTCAGGTGGCACATAGACCGGGCCGGGCCAAGGTACTAAGGGCCGTCCGGGTCTGGAGTTCTGTCAGTTTTCTGTGTTCTCCCAGGTACCGGAGGTACTGTAGTGATTTACAGTCACTGATGGACCAGAGGGTCCGTTTAGCTGCCGCCTGTTATAAATACATTTAGCTGTCGACTGCACTGTAACTTTTATTCCTGTATTTCCTTTTACCCGCATTTTGTTTTAAATGTCCTTTTTTTTGCATTTCATTTTATATGACCTTTTATGTTTTTCTTGCACTTTATCTTGATGCTTTTAATGTCTCATGTAAAGCACTTTGGATTGGCTAGTTGCTGAAATGTGTTCTAAATAAACGTGCCTTGCCTCACCTCAGTTCTGACTCAGTAACTCAGGATGAGAATCAAGTTCTGCAGCCTGCGAACCTGGAGGCCCATCCTTCCTTTATAAGATCTAGGAAACCCTCCTTTATAAGATCTAGGAAACCCTCCTTTATAAGATCTAGGAAAATGGGGGTGAATTTCACTCAGGAAGTACTTTCATTTCACTTTAAAGACAGAAAAACTAGAGAGACACTGTATGAAAATACTGTGGCGCGACTGCGGACAAAGTGAGCTTTAATTGAACTAAGTTGATAATAATATCATCCACATTTAGGGTTGACAATCAGCAAAGCACTTTTGGTCAAACAAATTTTTTCGGTAGAACCACCTTGCGGATAGATGACAGCGGAAAACATTTTAAATCACAACCAAAAATACAAATACGAAATTTGTTTTGTCAAACAATTCAAGTGCAAACGAATCACAGTGTCTTTGACAGTAAGAATGTGCATCGATTCTACCTACAGTATAAGATAGTGCAAGTGTAACCCAGTTGAATCGGTTAAACTCACTCCTCAGTGTAAATACAGCTGAGCTCACCCGCGCCGTCGACTCGCTAGCTTTTCTGTGGCGTAGCTGGTTAAAGCGCCGTTTACGAGGTGGTCGTGTGTGTGGGCGAGTCAGAGGTCCAGAGATGGAACAGCGTGGGCAGGTGAGGGTAGAAGCCATACTGGCGAGCAACGCAGTGAACCCCCTGACAAAAATAAGTATTAATCCCATCCCACCTTTCACTTAAACTTTCTTATATTAGCGACCCTTTACAAAGGCGGGGGCGGGGGGATGGTTGAAGTGATGCACTCTGGGTAACTATAGAGGTGCTATGGTCTCGTCAAACAGTATTCTTTTATATCGGTTAATGACAGCCTTTACTGTAAAAATCTGTGAAATACACAAAAGGAATATATTATGTTGGAATGCCTTTTCGGAAAATGAAAGGGAATGAAATAAATACACATAGATAAATAAACAATAATAAATAATGTTCTCATCTGAGAGAACCATTCAAACATGGTATTTCACTCAAGATGAGAGATAATAATCTAGAGATTGTTTCAGTGTTGCTGAGCACCAGGTTTCATACAGTTCAGGCTCACTGTAGCAAACCACCTCCTCCTCCTCCTCCTCCTCCTCCTCCTCCTCCTCCTCCTCCACCTCCTCCACCTGCTCCTCCACCTGCTCCTCCTGCTCCTCAGTCCAGTCCTCCACCTCCTCCTCCTCCACCTGCTCCTCCATCTCTGTCCTCCCCCTGGTCCTCGGTCCAGTCCTCCACGTCTCCCTCTCCTGACACTCCTCTCTCAAGACGACCTACGTGTCCATTTCAGAGTCAGAGTTGCCAAAATTAGACATAGTTGAGCTGTACCACTCTGCGCTCTCCTCTTCCTCACCTCCTCCTCCTCCTCCTCCTCCTCCTCCCCCTCTCCTCTCACTGAGCATCTCCATGGCGACCTGGTGGTAGGGGTGTTTGCGTCTGGTGTGTCGGCGTAGCGTGTTGCGCTCGGCGAAGCGCGTGTGGCACAGTTGGCACTGGTACGGCTTCTCTCCGGTGTGGACGCGCTGGTGGCGCTGCAGCTCGCCCGCCTCCCGGAAGCGCTTGCCACAGATGGGGCAGACGAAGTTGCGCTGCCCCGTGTGGATGTGCTTGTGTCTCTGCCGGGGGGAGAGGGGGACACGTTAACCAGGCTCCCCGCCCTGGAGCACCCACCGCCATGGACACCAACCAGAGGATGAACAGGGATGGAGGGATGGATGGAGGGATGGATGGACGGACGGACGGACGGACGGACGGACGGACGGAGGGAGGGAGGGAGGGAGGGAGGGAGGGATGGATGAATAGATGGATGAATAGATGGATGAATAGATGGATGGATGGATGGATGGATGGATGGATGGATGGATGGATGGATGGATGGATGGATGGATGGATGGACGAGGGACCAGGCTGAACTGACCTGCAGATGGCTGGAGCGTTTGAAGGACTTGCCACACTGCTGGCAGACGTGTGGTTTGACCTGGGAGTGCGTGATGGAGTGGCGCTCCAGGTCCGACAGGTAGTAGAAGATCCGGGGGCACAGCTGGCAGTAGAGCACCCTGCGGGGCCCCAGGGAGGAGGGCGAGGAGGGCGGGGACAGGGCCTCCGGGTCGCCCGCCTGACCGGAGGCCCCTGGGGGCCCCACCGGAGGCGAACCTGGGGCCGCCGCGCCGCCGGGGGAGAAGTAGAGGTGATCGTCCAACGGGAACGACTCTGCCGTCGTGTCACAGGAAGTGAGCTCGGACTCCGGCGCGGGGGACTGGCCGGCTGCCCTGGGGCTGGACCGGCCCGAGGGGTCAGAGGTCGGGCGAGGTGTTGGCGGGCGTGGCGATGGAGGGGAGGACGCTGAGCGCGGTTGAGGGTCTTCACTTCGGGCTTCTTCGGCGGGCGTGAGTGTGTCGGCGCTGGCGGCGTTGGGCTCTGAGGCGTCGGGTTTGGCGTGAGGTTGAGCCGAGCTGAGCGCGGGCGCCACGGAGACGGAGACAGCGACGGCGGGGGCAGAAGAGGAGGGGGGGACGGAGAGGGAGGGCGTGGCCGTGGGGGGGTTGGCGCCGTCGCTCGCTCCTGATAGGATGAGAGGGGGGTTGTTGGGGGTCAGTCTGATGATGGGGTGCGAGGGGGCGGAGCCAGGGGTTGTCACCGGAGCGGGGGAGGAGAGGGGGAGAGAGACGGAGGGGGAGGGGGCGGCGATCTGGGAGAGCTGACCCGTGGCGGCGTTGATGACAGCGATGGGCGTGGAGGCGGAGATGGTCTGGCCGGAGGCGGACCGCACGGAGGAGAGGAGGAGGAAGAGGGGGGCGGAGCAACCGGCCAAGCCCTGGGGGAGGGAGAGGGACAGGGCGAGGGGGGCGGAGCTCAGCTGGTGGCCGGGGGGGAGGAGGAGGAAGGGGGCGCCGGATGAAGGGTTGGCCAGGATCTGGATGGTGGGCGGGGGAACCGCGGCCCCGGAGGGCTGGGGAACCACGGCTCTCGCGCCGGTGTCTAGAACCTCCATGGGGGGTTCCACGGTCTTCGGGGGTTCCCGGTTCTTCGACGGTTCCACGTCCCGGGAGGGAACGTTAGCGGGAGGGGCGCGGGGACTCCCAGACGGCCCGGCGTGAGCGACCCCTAACGCCGCCGGGTGAGACGACCCCTCTTCCCCCACCTCTGCTGAGCCGGACCGAACCAACAGGCGGTCTGAGGGGTGGGGGTCTAGTTTGGAGGAGTCTATCTGGGGCACTTTGTGTCCGTCGGGGGAGAGCGTGTAGGGGATCCCCTGGTCGTCAATGAGGAGGAGGCTCTCGGAGTGGCGTTCCGCGAGGGAGAGAGAGGAGGAGAGGGAGGTGGAGAAGGAGGAGGGAGACGCGGGGGAGTCCGCGCCGTCCGTCCCGAGCGCCGGTTCGTCCTCGCCGTCGTCCTCCTCCACTATGTCCCTGTCTCCATCCCCCTCGATCTCGTCCACCTCCATGATCAGCGAGCCCTCGCTGCCCCCCAGGCCCAGGAAGCGGCCGCACCTCCACTCCCTCGCGCTGCTCTCTCTCTTCTTAGGCAAACTCAGATCCAGCACTTCCACCTGCTCCTCCTCCTCCTGCTCCTCCTCCTGCTCCTCTTCCGCTCCTCCTCTCTTCTCAGCGGCGCCCCCTGCTCCGCTGCTCAGATGGGGAATGTTCTGGAAGGAGGGAGGGACCTGATCCCCCTCACCACCCCCACCCACCCCCTGCTCCCTCTGACTGTCGGCCGGGCGGACGAGGGGCGTGGCAGGGGCAACGGTGTCCGCCTTATCCCTCCTTTCCTCAGCCGTGTCCCTCTCCCCCTCTCCCCTCTCATCCCTCTCTCCCTCTCCCCTCTCATCCCTCTCCCCCTCTCCTCTCTCATCCCTCTCTCCCTCTCCTCTCTGATCCCTCTCTCTCTCTCCTTTCTCATCCCTCTCTTCTAGCTCCCTCTCATGGAATGATTCTAACCCTTGTCTGGTCCCTCGGACACCCGGTTCCTCTGTCTTGTTCTCAGCGGAGGTGGCTGGTTCTGCAGAGACCGTGTCTGGGCCCGTCTCCATGGCCTCCGGGCGCGGGGGACTGAGCCCACGCGGTTCTACGTCAGGAACCCGCAGACATCCTGGGGGATCCACCAGAACCGAGGCTACGACTGAGCCGGTAGCGGAGTTTGTGATTGGCCTTTTGCACAGACCAGGAATAACCACCTTGATTCTGATTGGTTGACTGCACAGAACGGGCCTTCCAGTCCTGACTGTGATTGGAAGGTTGAGTCTGCTAGGTTTACCCATTTCCTGTGGCGCTGGCTGAGATGTCCCGCCCACCCCTGGCGCTCTGCCATTTGATTTGATGCTGATAGCGCAGGACGCCTGTTTGAGAGCGCATGATTGGAGGGTACCTGAAGGGCAAAACAAGGTCTTATCCAGTGGATCTTTGTGCATATGCAACACTGCTCCTGATCTCTTCGGGGATTGGCTGCCATTCCCACCATCTAAGCTGCCATTGGTCAGGATAACCGCCAGCTGAGAATTCATTTTGGGACCTGCATAGCTGTAAAACAGGGATACATGTTTCAAGACATCATTAATTTGTTATACTCATGTTTTTTATGGTGTTGGAAATTGTGCTACAGTACATTGTCTTTTTGGACATCAGTTAGATTGCAGGAAATTCAGCTAGATCTTGATAGACTTGAATGAATACCAACCCAAGCATAATAAACCTCAAGGTTCATTCTTGCAAAACACTGCACATTTATTGTTATGATTCAATACAATTCAATCTCAAAGCCTTTGACATAAAAATCTAAATCTATCCTAGAATTTCTACATCTCAAGCTCACATTAAGGCTGCCACTATTATTAATCAAAGACTGTTTTAATAAATCATTCTGTTTTTCACTGAATAAAACATTAAAACCTACAGATTATATTAATCTCCGTAGAATAAACGCACCGGCCAGGGTTCGAGAGGCGTGAAGTCAGCGAAACAGCGACACAATAGAGCTGAGTTGGTTTTAATGTTGGCATGAGACAAATAAAACCATTCACATTTGGCCTCGCCATCCCTAAAACAGACTGTTCTTTCGGATCTGTCTTATTATTTGTGATGGGATAAAAGCGACGCTGTCCGTGGGAGACGCCATTACGAGTAGTCCTAGTCTGAGGTCCGAGCCGCGGACAAGGCAATTTATGGGCGTGAGAATGAATGGCACAAAACTCGGACCTTGGACAATAAGGTGAAGTCCGCATATTCCACCCCTCACCTCAAAAAAATGTCGCGTCGTATCCTATTTCTACAATAATAGATTTAAATTTTCTCGGACCTACAACCAGCCATTTTAGAGAGTCTAGGGTTCGAGGCGAGGAGAGCAACCTGACAGCTGCCTTAGAAAGCCAGAATAAAACTTTCCCGGCGTATTTCTAAGAATTCGACTCCAATTTCTGGACGAACAAAATGTTTCATAAAACAGGTGTTCGAAATGATACGTATAAACTGGGTTATAAACACACTCGACCCGTGAGAGTCACTCGCTGCAGAGCACTGGCTTACCCGAGCTGTGGATATTTCCGGAGGACCAAATATGAACGTGCGGTGAAAGGGTGATGCTGCGAGCGCGCGGGGAGGGAGGGGTATGGCATGGTGTCGCAGCTTTCTGGGTCCGACTAGAACCACGTTGAGTAGCCAAGCCGTGTAGCCCCTAGGCTATCACAGCCTATTAGTAGCCTACTTGATAGACCACCTGGTAGTGGAAATAGAAGTTTCTCCATATAGCCATGCTATGTGTGTGTGTGTGTGTGTGCGTGCGTGCGTGCGTGTTTGGAAACACTGGAAATAAATGATCAGATATTATGTCAGTTACATGACATGTCATAGCCTACCACACCCCATTGAGCTCATTAATAACAGAGAAATCACATCATTTTGACATCATTTATTTCAAAATTGTCTCATTAATAAGCCTGTCAAGCCCCAAGGCTCGATGCGTCAACAGTACCTTCAGAATACCTTAGGGGGAATGAACCACAGAACCGACTGAAACAGTCAGAGCACACAAGGCAAACCACAGAGATCACTCAGGGAGAGATCTGAGTCAGACGAGCCCCCACAGACAGTCACAACACAGGGATAAAACATTTGAACTGGTATTATTATCATTAGGGTATAACGACATGTATCTCATCATTTATACATGTTTCAATAATATATGAAATACTATTACAAGCCAAGGAGGAGCAAAGAATCACCTTTTTTTTTATAACTAGTGGCAGGTGTAGCTACGGAAAGTGTGTGTGCATGGGTGTGTGTGGGTGTGTGCGTTTGTGTGTGTGTGTGTGCATGCGTGTGGGTGTGTGTGGGTGGGTGCATGCGTACGTGTGTACGTGTGTGTATGCGTGTGTGTGTGTGTGTGGTAGGTCGAGGCGCCCGGGGCGGGGTCACTCCAGGTCACGGGGGTCACACGCCTCGATCTCTGACACCAGCCGATGAGGGAAGAGCTTGTACTGCAGCCAGGTGGGCTCTGAGGAAGAGAGAGATGGGAGTGTTACATCACATCTGTGTGTGTGTGCGCATGTGTGTGTATGTGTATGTGAGTGTGTGTGTACAGTACAATATGTGTGTGTGTGCATGTGTGTGTCATCACATCTGTGTGTGTGTGTGCCTGCGTGCGTGCGTGTGTGTGTGTGTGTGTGCGTGCATGCATGTGCGTGTGTGTGTGTGTGTACGTGCGTGTGTGTGTGTGTCCGTCCTCACCTAGATAGCAGCTGGGCTGGGTGAGCTTGCCGTCGAAGCAGCCCTGCGACGTGAGGAAGCTGCACTGCTTGCGAGGGTGCTTGCAGAAGAACGTCACGTTCTCCCCGTGAGGAACCATGGCGTCCGTGACATCATAGGGCCAGCGCTTCACCCCACCAATCATAATCCGGCTCCGCTCGGCGGGGATCAGACACCGGGCTGAGGACAGGGAGAGAGACGCGTCTGAGGTGAGACCGCAGAGAGACCGGGGGAGAGAACACGGTTGTCATCCGCTGTTCTGATTCGTCGGTCTCATCCATCCTCTGACCTCTGCAGTAGGGAGGCGGGGCGCTCCAGCTGCCGTTTGATTGGCAGGTGACCTTGTTGGGCCCGTCCAATAGGAAGTTCTTCTTGCAGAGGTAGTGGATGTCGAAGCCCACGTCGTACTCCGTCTTCTGGACCGCCACCACGTAACCATGCTCCACCTCCCTGGGCGGCACACAGAACACCTCTGAAACACACACACACACACACACACACACACACACGCATGCACACACACACACACACACGCGTGCACAAACACACACACGCACACACACACACATGCACAAACTCACACACACACGCGCACACACACACACACACACACACACACATACACGTACACATACATCCACACACACACCAGAGATAGATACTGTTATGTACAGCTACATCATACCGGAGGGAGGTCTGATTCTGAAATATCGACCTTATGCCCTTTCAAATAGGAAAATAAGACACTTGTCTGCTCAGAGCAGACGGTAGATTGGAAGATACTGGAAGGATATCAGCATCAATCCTCCGCTACCCTTGAACAGGCCACACCGAATTTGTGCCTTTCTGGTTGAACCAGTTGTAACCAGTAGGTGGCGCCAAAGCACTGCAAAACAAGAAGGCTAGCTGGCACACACAGACGCACATGCGCACAAAACAGAATGGTATTAAAAGTGGAGGACATATCCTCCTCCACAAATTACACACACTCTAAGCGCGCGCTCACACACACACACACACACACAAACACACACAGTCACTCAAAAGGCCCCAATCCATCCACCCACACACACCATGCCTCCTTCTTCACTGTCTCTGATGCTCTTCTCACCAAGCTATCTGTTTGGCAAGACACACACACGCACACACACGCACACACGCACACGCAAACACACACACACACAGTCCACATTATGAAATACACACACTTACTTGGACAGATGGGATGTGGGTACTGCCAGGTTTGGTTATATAGACAGACATTTTCACTGCTTCCTAGCAAATCAGATCTGTTTGAGAGATGGAGAGAGAGAGAGAGAGAGAGAGAGAGAGAGAGAGAGAGAGAGAGACAGAGAGGGAGAGAGAGGGAGAGAGAGAAGTGAGAGAGAGGGAGAGAGAGAGAGAGATAGGGAGAGAGAGAGAAAGAAAGCGAGAGAGGGGGGGGGGATAGAGAGAGAGAGACAGAGAGAGAGGGGGTGGGTAGAGAGAGGTTTAGTGACTGACTGAGTGACTGGAGGGACATTGGAATGCAGACACAACAACACAGAGATGCCAGTGAGACAGGAAGCAGGAAGCAGTATTTCCTTTTCTTTGAGAACGCGCGGTTCCAGCTGAAACGCTGGTGCAGTCAGTCCAGCGTGATGCGTTAGATGAGCTACACTGTTTGAGTGAGTCAGTGAGTCAGTAGAGTATAATGACCTAGTTAAGACCTCACTCACTCCCCCATACCCCATCCTGGTATATCTACCCCTTTCCGGCACATTCCACCTATTTCTCTCTCACTGTATATTGTTTGTCTGTCTGTCTGTCTGTCTGTCTGTCTGTCTGTCTGTCTGTCTGTCTGTCTGTCTGTCTGTCTGTCTCTCTGTCTGTCTCTCTGTCTCTCTGTCTCCCTGCTTGTCCAGACAGACTCACCCAGACAGGCATCTGTAGCGGATGGACCCGGTGCCGTTGTCCTGGATGCTGAGGGTGGAGAACAGCTCCTCTGGAAGGGGGCAGTCCACCAGCGGGGTGGTGGGGGCCACTGGGGGGGCACTCGTCTGGGCCCCTGGCAGAACGGCTGGGGAGGGAAGGGGGGGGGGAGTCTTGGTCACTATAGACTCATTTTCAAATAAAAATGGAAAAAACATCTGAAACCCCCTTACCCCTCTGCGCACACACACACACACACACACACATACACATGCACACACACACACACACACACACACACACACACACACATGCACACACACACACACACACACACACACATACACATGCACACACACACACGCACACACACACACACACACATGCACACACGCACGCACCCACACACACACATACACATGCACACACACACGCACACACACACACACACACACGCACGCACACACACACATGCGCAATGGTGTCACTTAGCATCAGTGGTGCTCTGGATGTGCTGATATGAGCATCTATAATTCAGAGAAAGAACACAGCTATGAAGTCTGTACTCACTGCATGGATTTAATGTGAAAAATGGGATTCAGAGGGGAAAAGCACATCAACCTCAAACACAAAGACATCAACCTAGCAAGCAGGTCGAGCCCCAAATTTCACCCACAGGGATTATTAAAGTATAGATCGATCCAGCTATGGGTAAAACTTCACATGCTGAGGTTCAAAGAGCACCGATGACATCATCGCAACAGACAAGAAGGAAGGAAGGAAGGAAGGAAGGAAGGAAGGAAGGAAGGAAGGAAGGAAGGAAGGAAGGAAGGAAGGAAGGAAGGAAGGAAGGAAGGAAGGAAGGAAGGAAGGAAGGAAGAAGGAATGGAATGGAATGGAATGGAATGGAATGGAATGGAATGGAATAGAATAGAATAGAATAGAATAGAATAGAATAGAATAGAATAGAATAGAATAGAATAGAATAGAATAGAAGAATCTTTTCTCAACATAGCCTGCTGTTTCTATTTTAAACAGGCAATATTACAGGACCCAAGGGGGGGGGGGTCTTTATTCGGCCATGCGTGACCCACATTGCACACAATGAGCGCCCACACGGCACACAGCACATGCAATTTTTTTTTGAAAATTGTCCACTGCTTTTCTCCGATCCAAGCCGTCCTCCTCCACTCCAGGGACAGCCAGGAGCAGTGGGCAGCCTGGTCAGTGGCGCCCGGGGACCAAGTCCAAGTGCTCAGTCCAGGTCCTGGTCAGGGACCAGACTGAAGAGCATCTGTTCTTCAGCATGTTTTTCGTATTGGGTTCTTTGGGAGGGAACCCTGGAGAACGTGGGAAGAACATGCAAACTCCGCACAGAAAGGCCCGGAGACCTTCTTGCTGTGGGGCGACAGTACTACTGTAGATACAGCACCTGTTAACGATATCTGGTTCTCCAAATGAGAGAGAGAGAGAGAGAGAGAGAGAGAGAGAGAGAGAGAGAGAGAGAGTGAGAGAGAGAGAGAGAGAGAGAGAGAGAGAGAGAGAGAGAGAGAGAGAAAGAGAGTGAGCTGCTGTAGCTCTGTAACCAAGGGAACTGCTCGTTCCTGGTTTGAGCACCTCTCATTGGTGGAATTAGAAATAGCAGGCGCGTTTGGAGGGAGGGTGAAGTGACCTGTGCTAACCATGGTTCAGTCTGCCTCCAGCAGGTAGAGAGAGCTCTCTCTGGTCATGGAGCCACTTGCACAAACTATTCAAGCGCATCCTGAAATATAATAGAGTATACCACCAACCAGATTGCTTTGTACGCAGATGACATTTTGTAGATAGCCATCTTTTCAAGTATAAAACTAATAGAGGGCTTGCACTGCCTGATTTTATGGATATTTCTGGGCAGCTATTATAATGTTGGTTCTATCTGTCTGCTGGGGGGATGAGAGGCTGTTCTATGGCTGGTTAGAGATGGAGCAGGATGACTGCTTGCCTTACTTTTTGGGACCACAATGGAAACACGCTCTTGAGCTTTTTTGTGCCTGTCCTATTGACAGATGTATAAATGTATTATTTTACTCTGTATACTTTTACTCTAATCAATAAAAAATTAGATCAATCAATCAAAAAGCTCCACTGGGGAAGTCATCTTATCTCCTGTTCTGCTTAACAAAGTCAGTTAGAAACACAATATCATCGTTCATAACATAAGGGTTTGGAAACAAATGGAGAAGCGTTTCAAACTCAGGGCAGTGTATCCTTTTTATTACCCACAATCCCTTCTTTAGCTCCATCCAATATTGATGGGACCTTTAATGTAATACTGTACAGTGCGAAGAGAATTGTGGGTATTTACTGTAATATTGGAGATCTGTATATAGGAGGGACATTTGCATCTTTCCACCATCTTTAGGAGAGATACATTATAGCTTGCCAAGGAATAATGTCTTTAGATACCTTCAGATTAGAAATTAAGAGTACATCTTCTCAATCTTGAGAAAGCAAGGCCTGGTTGTTTAACATTGTTTGTAGGGTCAGACCATATAATATCCCATTGATATGATACATTACAAGACAAGGGCGAAGTTAGGTTCAATATTTCCAGAGCTCTCACCTCTATGTGAAAAGTGTGACTCAGCAGAAGCTCATTTACTTCACATGTATGCCCTGTGTCCCAAAATACAAGAGTACTGGGACATTCAAAATACAAAACAGTTTTTTCCCCAAAAAAAACATGTGGTGCCCAGATGGAACTGG
>NC_140243.1:19939055-19989055 GCF_949987555.1 Borostomias antarcticus | reverse complement strand
GAGCAGGAATGCTAAGTGCACAGAGTGAATTCCTGCCTGTTCTCTGCCAAGCCTTCCGTGTTACTCTCTGTGAAGTTGGCTGTGGGCTCAAGACCTTGCATGTGACTCCACAGAAATAATGCATAGTCACCATGGGAGTGCTCTTCAACGTAACCTCTAAGAGTACAGCTCAGAATGCTGATTCATAACTAGTCCACGTCTGCACCTTTCTCTTTCAGCCCATCGCTATTCGCCAGGGGTCCGGGGTCAGGGGGTCTTACCATGTAGATAGTCGGAGCCTCCTTGCATGCTCAGTGGCTGGGCCACCTCCAGGCCTATGAGCGACGGGGAGGAAGAGGACGAGGAAGAAGAAGACGAAGAGCAGGGCGGCGGCGAAGACGGGGGGCACTGGGAGCTCTGGTTGGGGACGGCGGACTGGGAGCTCTGGGAGGGAATCTGCGCCGAGCTGGAGCTGTTGTTGTTGTGGATGTTCCCCATGCCGTTCTCGGTGAGGAACTCCTCAAGGTCCATGTACTGAAGCTGGAAGAGGCCCCCGTCCACCGGCAGGGTCCTCTCCCACAGCAGGGGGCCCAGGAAGGCCGACTGGTTGAAGCCTCCTCCTCCTCCTCCTCCTCCGCTGCCTCCTCCTACCCCACAGCCATGGCCGCCGCCGCTGCCCCCTCCTCCACCACCACGCATGGGACACACTCCCGAGGACTCCTCGTCCATTTCCAGGGTTCTGTCTTTGTCTGCGGGACACAAAAGGGAGAGGGTTTGTTAGTGGTGGACGGACGGACGGTCGGTTAAAACCAGTGATGCGTTCACTCTCACTAAAAAGACAAGAGGGACCTCTTAGCCCCAAGTAAGACTTAAGGTCCGAAGGCATGAGTCCCACGATTGGAGAGCGGGGTGGAGAAGTGTGACACTGATGGCACCGTCTTTTTTTCAGAAGTAAAACACAGAATAATTAGCATAATAAATTGGATAACAAGATGAGAATATCTTTTGAGCAACTTCATTTGTAGACACCAAAAACGGTAGTCTTAGTGCTCTGTTGCATTCCAGCGCCATCAGAAGACCGCGTTATAATCTGAACGAGGCTAAACTGAATCTACGCCGGGCGACTGTAGGTCTGGAGATTATAATCCATGATGACACTGTGTCCTCAGGCCTCCTAAATGAAGTCCTGACGTGAACTTTTGCACGGAGCACCTTATCACGAATCGACACGATGTGCCCTTACCATCACACACATATCATCACATGGGAGGATGTATATATAGTTGGTGTTGCTCACTGCATGGATGCCAGACCAGGACAGACTGTCAATCATTGATCGGGCTGAGGACAGCCAGCCTATACCATGGCTAGTTCTCTCTTTTCTTTTTGAACAGCATGTCTGCCTGCTGACAATGGCAGTTGTGCAATGAGTTTCCATCAATAGACAGCATCACACCTGTAAAATACACTTTAAAAACGGGGTGCAGTTTTTCTATGGCTTTGAACATAAGGGATGCAGTGAGTGACACTCAGCAAAGGTGTAGGCCATCAGTGGGACACCAAGGACATAATGCGATGTCAACAACCACTGGCAGCTGACTCACTCCAGAGAGCAGGGGGATTAAGGGGGGAGACGGGCTAAAAGTTGTCACCTTTTGCATCGCAACAATCTTTGATCCGCTGAACGTCTCCTTTCATCGGGTGCTGCAGGAGGGATTTTAGATTAGCCATGGAGTTGAGGTGTCCACCGGTGAGGGCGCCGCCTCCAGGCTGCGTGCAGCTCCCGAACTGCGGGCTGGCCCCGGCGGGGAGGTCGGGGGTTAGAAGCTGAGAGAGCTGCCTAGACATCGTTGACCGGACAGGGGGGCTGAGCGATACCTTGCGCACAGGTGTGGTCGAGAAGAACTGGCCGGACGGTTGGATCACCTTGAATGAGACTGCATATTGAATTAACGTTAGTGGAAAAAATAATACATGGTTTTCAATCTATTATATTATAATATAATCCATAACACACCACTTTCAACCCCGCAAAAGAATCGCATTTAATGTGCCTTAGGCTACTTGCCAACTCACCTTTTTCTTCTGATAACTAGTAGCTTTCTGACTGCTGATTCATTTTCATCAAAGTAGGCCTATTCCAGTAGGCTATATATCAGATATCGGTGTAATTCCACTAAGCAGATCAAGTTTTTTCTCCACCGCTCAACCAAGTCAGACAAATTGAAAATGTCTGGTAGCCATGGCCAATTCTAAAATGGAAAGAATTAAATCCGAGGCGAAGACAGAAATCAATAGCGTCAGAAGTTGGAGAAAATGCCCTGAGTTGATAAACACAAAATACGACGACTCAACAAAAATGACTCGCAACGCAAATAAAAGAATGTCCACCAACAAAATGTCAAATGAAAACAAATAATGGAGAGGAAATAAACGCAACTGCGCGAGCTGTGGCTAGGCGGTGCGATTGGTCGGATGACAAGCTGTATTGCTTTTTTCTCTCTACAGTTCCTCGGCTCCACCGTTCATTTGGGAAGGGGGGGGGCTTCTATTTGCCTCTTCGCACTTTTCAGTATCCAATGCACAGAGTCACGGGCACGGGCGGGGATTTGGGCCGCGCGACGGCTGTCCTCTCAGCTGGAACGAACACGGGCAGTTCACGTGACGTCACATCTCATAGGACAAGGCGCGAGTGAGGCATGTTCGGATTAGGGTTTTCAATATTCATGAGACACACCTCCTCTCGTGCCACACCTCGGGGCGCGCCATCCACGCACGGTTGTTGTTGTACCCTCAAAGTGACAAATCAAAACACATGTGGACTGTTTTGTCAGCTACCATTTGCATTAAGATAATTGTCATTAAGTCCGGCTAATGGCAACTTTCAGTACAGTCGAGGAAGGAAAGTAGGCCAGATAATATGGCTCATGAGAATTGGGCAAATGCCAAATCTAAATTCGATGTATAATTTGGTTTGTAGTAGTCTTTAAGGCATAACTTTCTATGACGACGCAGTTGACCGTAGTTCTCCCAGTTCCCAGTTCTAATCCACAGAAAACGTGAGCTCCTGTCGTTTTTTCAGGCGAAAGGAATACATCAGCACGTTGCTTCCTAGTACATGGCAAAATAGCTCCCCTACCGCACATGTTTGAGGCACGCGGACGCGCAGCCTGTGTGCTTGTCGCTCTCACTGTGATTGGTTTGAGAAAATCTGTCTCCGCCCCAAATCAGCGCTCATTGGGCAGAACTAGGCCAGCCACCCCGCCCCGTGGATTCCCCCATGCTACAGCCGCGTGAGACCAATTCGAAACACAAAAGCGCGAGGTGTCTGCTGTTCAGTACTTCCCGCATGTACAGTGCTACAGGAAATAGTTTTCCATTTTTTGTTGCTTCTCGTACATAGACCAACAAATACTATTGTAACGAAGAATTTCCCGTATTGTATAGAAATTTGAGCCCCGATTTTCTAGGACACAATAGGACTACGTATGTAGATTGTAATAGAAAATCTATGAAAAATGGCTCAACTGTCATGTCATATGCAAATATGCCACTTTCTCTTTGACCATAGTACGTAGACCAACAAATACTATTGTAACGAAGAATTTCCCGTATTGTATAGAAATTTGAGCCCCAATTTTCTAGGACACAATAGGACTACGTATGTAGATTGTAATAGAAAATCTATGAAAAATGGCTCAACTGTCATGTCATATGCAAATATGCCACATTCTCTTTAACCATAGGTAGGCTATATATTCCGTCCTGTTTTATTTTCTTATTTTTATACCAACTACTAATACACTTTTTTATCTATTTTGTAAAGCACTGTGCTACATTTGCTTGTATGAACATGTGTTATATGAATAAAATTGACTTTGACTTTATCAATTTGTATCAAATTATCAATTGCCTCCATTCCCAATGTTCTATTTTTAAGCGTTTTGAACAGTAGGCTATTGGAGTATCCTTATTCTACTAAAAGCACATGACTTGTTTACACCTGGTCAACACTGTTTATTATCTGCAGTATCCGAAGGTCTCCATGTATTACAAGAGCTTTAGTATGTTTAGTAGTTTATGTGTCTGTATTATGTTCATTATAGCAAAGGAGTTAAAGACAATAAAGGATAGTTCTGTTTCCCCTCATAATATCTCCAAAGTAACTACAACTACACACACTATGTCAACTAAACAGCCTAATCTTGATTTATTTTTATTTTTTTATCAAAGCAAATTTATGTTTGTTATTTTCTGTCTTTTTTTTTGTCCTAAGAGCGAGCTCACAACCCCCCACCCCTCTCTCTCTCCCTCTCTCTCTCTCTCTCACACACACACGCACACGCAGCTCATGGACACAGCACGTTCTGTCTCTTCAATCCACCCCCTATCAGTGTAAAATCCATGTGACTGCCACACTCAACCACAAAAGGGCAGGAGCAGTACAGTAAGCAGAGACGAGTTGCCTACTGCCATCTTGTGTACTTTTAACAGTACTGCAGGATGATGGGGTACTGTTTGGGTGGTGGTCATTGGCATTTCATTATAGCATTTTCGAAGCTACACCTTATAATTTAGAGTACCCTATCAATAACAGGGCTAAATACACGTGTACTAAGTTGAAATTTATTGGTATATTCTTTACATCCCGAAATCCATTAGGTTCACAGAGCTTATGAACTATACCCATAACTATACACGTTATAGTAAAAAGCCTGTGAAACTGATACTGACTTTGGTAACTTAACATTTCACTCATATTCAGTAGCTACATTTAAAGACACATCCTGCTCTAAACACAAAGATTAGTCAAAATGATTAATGGAGAAAAAACAAATATGAGAACACGTAGGGTTTATTCAAAGCTGAAGTATAATCAACAACTACCTTTTAATAAGTAAATAAAGTAATAGAAATGTACTTAGAACTATTATTTTTCTTTTTTCTTTAGAAGAAAAAACCAAGGCTTGACCGGGGTATTAACATGATTGCAACTCAGCCAAAAATAGAAGGTTAAATATGGGATTGGCAGGTAGACAGATAAGGTTATACACACATAAATACATATAATAATAACCTTTAGCTACTATGACAGCTCCTAATCTTCAACCCGGTATAAAGTACTAATAGTGAAAGCTTAGAAGACATTGTGAGAAGAAAAAAACAGTGATAAGTTTAACACAATATACGTTACAGTAACCTTGTTTCAACCTGTCTTCAACTCAATCTCTTGGTATAAACGCTATAAATGTTCTTAAAACAAAATGATAAGCAAGGCGTTTGTGTATATCGATTTGTTTTGGCAGGAAGGGAATCCTTATATAACATTTTTCTTACAATGTTTTTTCTCAAATGTGGTTCTTTTCATCATGTGATTTAATCACGGGGGGAACTCAAAGCAATTTTGTGACTTAAACTTAAATACAGTACATGGCATGGCCTTCTGGGATATATTGAATAAACCATGACACAGCAGTGAATTCACAACCTCGGACCAGAGAACACACATGCACCGACAAACTTGACTCTCTACCAACCAAAGTCTTTGTCCCCACTCATTCCTACTCCTAATAAATGCACTTTTTTTACATTAAAAAAAAACCCAGCAGGGCTCTAAGTGAACAACAACAAGACAAGAGTACACAGCAGAGACAATTAAAATACGTAGCGCAGGATGTAGCGGCGGTGCTAGTGAGAGGGCCGGGGAGAGAGATACATTAGCAGGTCAAATCACCTAAACTTGTCTAATAACTGCACAGTGTCAGCCAAGCGTAGTGTCAATGCACTTAAGGGTTAATGATCCTATGCAAACAGTCATGTCTTCACAACATCCTCCAATACAGTTCTGAAGAATTTCAGGTGAGGTCGATCTACAGTAGTTCTAAAAGTCAGTTGAGTAAATGAGGTCCAAACCGAAAACAGGTCAATTCATCATGTATACTAAAGGCATTTTATAGTCCCTCTTCAATCCTTTTTTACAAAGAACCTAATTCACCCCTCTTATTAATGGAATCTTCCTTTTAAATGCTACTACATCAAATCCCCGAAAGCTCAGTATCTATACTCTCCCTGCTGGGACGACGATTCCCCCTGACCTTCTCCTCTCTTCCTCTCCCACGCTCTCACGGGCGGCTTCTGTCCGCCGGCACCCCCTGGTGGCAGTCCCCTGGCCCTGCGGCGGCAGGACGCCTTGTGCCGGTGGAGGAGCGCGGCGTTCCAGAAGCAGGCGGAGCAGCGATGGCAGGAGAAGGACCCCCGGGTGCGATGGGAGGCCCGGTGGATGAACGCCGACAGCGCCCGGCGAGACTGCTTCCCGCACGCCGCGCACCTCAGACGCTGCTGGAGGGGCAGCGCCCGGGGGGGGGGGTGCTTGGCGGCCCGGTGGGTTAGCAGCGCCGCCCGCCGGGCGAACGTGGCGTTGGGGCAGACGGGGCAGGCGAAGCGTTTGACCCGGGGTCGGAGAGACGACAGCGTGTGTATCTTCATGCCTCTGGTGGTGACGAGCTCGTACCCCCCGCCGCTCGCCTCGCCCCCGCGTCTGATCTTCAGGAGGAGAGAGGCTCGCTTTTTCCTCCCGAACCGCCGTTGCGAGACAGACCTCTTCCTCCCCTCTCTCCTCCCGTCAGCGCGGACCGAACCCGAGGACTCCGCCCATCCGCCCCCCCTCCCCTCTCTCCTCTCCGACTTTTTTTCTTTCTTCCTGTGCCTCCTCGCCTCGTCGTGCGATTGGACGCTCTGGTGGCCGTGCGGCCGAGACTGCAGCTCTGATTGGTGGTGGTGGTGGGGGTGGTGGTGGTGGTGATGGGAGTGGTGGTGATGAAGATGATGGTGTTCGGTGGACGGAAGCTCCGTGAGGGGCTGGAACGGCGCCGTCGTGTGGAGGGTGTGGCTACTGGACCCCGCGGGGTAGATGTGCTCCCCCTTCACCCCTGCCGGGGAGTGTTGGTGCTGGGGGGGCATGATTGTGGAATTCGGGGGGAGGGGCTGAGAGTAGGGAGGGACGTTGGAGGCGTTGGGGGCGTGGCCTGCTGCGGCCGCGGCATCGTAGAACAGGGGGGAGTAGCCGGCCGGGGGGTGAGGAGGCGGGGGCTGGGGCTGCTGTTGGTGGCTGTGGGTGACGACGCTGTGGCCCTGGTGCCCCCCGTGGCCCTCGGTGGGAGGGGCCATCTGCAGCAGCGTGTTGGTGGCGGCCTCGCTCTCTGATTGGGCCCCACCGACACCGGCTCCAGCATGGCTCTCCCCGCCGCCGCCGCTCCCGCCCTGCGCGCCAACTTGGCCGGAGCGGGTCAGCCCATGCTGCGAGAGCCGGTGTCGCGTGAGGCTGTTGGAGTAGGCGAAGGCCTTCCCGCACACCTCGCAGCAGAACAGCTTCTCGCCGCCGCTCTCATGGACCGTCTGGTGATGGGCGGTTAGGTGGAAGTGATGGCGGAAAGACTTCCAGCATATGGCGCAGGTGTAGAGGCGGGGCGGCGGCAGCGTGTTGGAGCCTTGAGGCTTGACATCCTGGGGATAGGAGTAATAGGAGGACGGGTTACCTTGGTTCCTCTCTTGGCTCATGCCACATGCAGGATTTGTGTTAAAGCTGTTAAGGTTCTCCCCACCTGGTGTAGTGGGCACCTCCTCCAGTTCGCCTTTCTGGTGCAGCTTGCCGTGCCTCTTCAGACTCTGAGAGTAGCCGAACTCTTTGCCGCAGAGGCTGCACTTGTAGTTCTTGGCGCCGGAGTGGACCGTCTGGTGCTTGCTGAGGTGGAAGGCCTCGCGGAAGTACTTCCCGCAGATGGTGCAGTGGTGGGGCTTCTCGCCGGTGTGGATGCGGTCGTGCCGGCGCAGGGTCTCGCGCCGGGCGAACCCCCGGCCGCACACGCTGCACAGGTAGGGCCGGGGGATGCCGCCAGGCCCCGGGGCCCTGGGGGTGTACTGTCTGCGCTTGGGGGGCTGTCCGTCGGCCCCCGGCTCCTTCTTGGCTCGGGGCTTCCGGGGGCGTTTTGGTTTGGCGGCGGGGTTCTGTGGATTACTACTGGGGTTATGGGTCATACTACCACTCATGCCCTCCTGGCTCCCCCCTCCCCTGTAGTTCTTATCCATCCCGGACGTGGACGACGGGGACCCCAGAGGGCCGAGGCCGAGCCCCCCCAGAAGACCCCCGATGATATCCCTCCTGTCGTCCCCCCGGTTCCCGCTGCTGTTGAGGTCGCAGTTGGCGGCGGCGGCCGCTATGGCCGAGATGGCGTTGTTGACCGAGCTGGTGACGTCGTCCTCCGAGTCGTCGAGGAGGGAGGAGAGGGGGAGGTGTGGCTGCTGCTGCTGCTGGTGGTGGTGTTGTTGGTTTTGACTCTGGGGGTGGGGATGCAGGGTCGGGGCCAGCGGCGCCTTCCTCAGCGCCGGGCCGGCCATGCCGCTCCCGCAGGGGGAGGCGCCGGAGTAACACGGCGACGGGTTACCTTGAGAGCGGTGGTCGTCGTGGTAGCCTGTGTAACGATTCCGAGAGTAGTCAGTGGGGTATTTACCGTCTGCTCTGTCCCTGCTGTTAGCACCCGCGCCCCTCCCCGGCTGATAAAGACCATCACACCCCGACAAGCCCGACTTCTGCTCTCCCTCGCCCACCATTATCACCCCCTCCTCCTCCTCGGTTTTCCCATAAATCACCCCCCTACTGCTTTGGTACTCCCTGACTCCTCCTCCTCCGCCTCCTCCTCCTCCTCCTCCTCCTCCTCCTCCACCCATCCTCCCCTCCCCGTCAGACTCAGCCTTGCCGTCCTCTGGTTTGGGCCCCCTACCTGGCTTTCCGCAGGTGCCGGAGGCGGCGTGGTTGAGGAGGGAAGTGCTCTCGCGGAAGCAGCGCCCGCAGGCGGGGCATCGGAAGGGCTTCTCCTCGTGGATCTTCTCGTGGCGCGTGAGCGACTCGCGGCGGTTGAACGCCCGGGAGCAGATGGAGCAGCCGTAGGGGCGGGCCTCAGAGTGGATGACGCCGTGCTGGAGGAGGTGGCCTTTCTTCTTGAAGCCCTTCCCGCAGTCGGAGCACTGGAAGGTCTTGTCCGGGCTGGGGCAGGAGGACGAGGCTTGGACCGAGTTGGACGAGGACAGGGAGCTGTCCTGGGTGGAGTGGGGGAGGCTCGGGTCGGATTGCGTTTTGATGTGGGTCGGGTTCGGGGCGATGCTGGCGTTGGTGCTGGTACCGGCGGCGGTCGACTCATGCATGCGCAGGTGCCTGCGCAGACTAGAGAGGTGGGTGAAGGTTTTCCCGCACTCCCCGCAGTTATACATGGACTCCGGGTCGGGCTGCGTGTGGCCGGCCGGCATGGAGCCCTGGTTGTCGGGTTTGGACAGGTGAGCGCCGTTCGTCACCAGGACCGACGCCGCGGTCGAGGCGGGGGCGGTGGAAGACGACGACGACACGACGGATGAAGATGAGGATGACGAGGAGGTGAGGAGGGAGGACGGGTCGCCTCCGCCCATGCCCGTCATGCCGACCCCGCCCACCCCGCTGCCTATCATGCCCTGGGACTGGTCGTGGCCGAGCCCCCCCGCCGTGCTGGCGCTGGGGTTCCCGCTGTGACTGCTGTGGCCGTGGCTGCTGCTGCTGTTATTGCCGCTGTCAGACTTCCTCTGAGGCAGGTAGCCGGCCATCGCCTTCTTCCTCCGGCTGCTGCTGCTCCCCCCTCCACTGCTGTCCCCCTTGCCGTCGTCCTTGGACAGTGATAGGTGCAGCGGCAGGGGGAGGGGCAAACCCGTTTCCTGCTGCATCAGAGAGGCGATCTGATTGGAGGAGAGCACGGGGATGCCCTGGAAGTCAAAGCCGCCCAAAGAGGGCTGTGAGCCAGGGTGGAGGGGGTGGTGAGGGTGGGAGTGGGAGTGGGGGTGGGACAGGGTGTGGGGGGGTAGCTGCTGTTGGGGCGGAGGCTGCTGCTGCTGCTGTTGCTGTGAGGAGGAGTGGCCGTGCGAGTGAGAGGAATGCAACGCCGGAGGCGGAGCCAGGCCGGAGCCGGACTCCACGCCCGCCTGACCCAGCCCGATCCCGAGGTGGTTGTGCGTTCCCTGCTGGACGAGGAACTGCTCCAAGCTAGCGTTAGCGGGCACCCCGGACAGGAAGTACTGATTAGCGGCTAGCATGCAGCTGAACTGTTGATGGAGGCTCCGGGCGTCGGACTGGGCCCCGACCAGCTGGTGTCCCAGGGAGGTGACCGCGCTGCTGCTAGGGGGGTTGTTGGAAGCGGCCGCGGAGCTGGAGGGGGAGGGAGAGGAGGAGGAAGGCCCGGGCGAAGCTTGAGGGACAGAAAGGCCAGGATGCAGAGGGGGCGGTGGAGGCGGAGCAGATGTCACGAGTCCTCCTAGACCCCCGGCACTTCCACCACTCACGCTGCCCCCTGCGAAATGCTCGAAGCGCCCCACCCCTGGATGAAGCTGCTCCTGCGCTAGGGCCGCCTCGCTTGGATGGAAGGAGCGCA
Organism: Borostomias antarcticus; assembly: GCF_949987555.1. Classification (NCBI taxonomy): domain Eukaryota; kingdom Metazoa; phylum Chordata; class Actinopteri; order Stomiiformes; family Stomiidae; genus Borostomias; species Borostomias antarcticus. The sequence continues at coordinate 19,978,631 of NC_140243.1, read as the reverse complement.
GGAATTGTGGGTAGCCCGAAACGTGACTCGAGCTGCTGCTGCTCATTTTGCTGGACTTGGAGCGTGAGCTTTGAGAGGAGGAGGGTTGCTGCTGGAGGGGCGGAGGGGGCGGGGCGCTCATTTTGGCAAAAATGGAGGCAGAATCGGAAAAGGCGTTACTTCTCGGCCCCTGGAGGGGGCCCAGGCCGAGCCCAGACAGGAGGGCCCCAGAGGACTCTGCCTGCTGCTGCTGCTGCTGCTGTAGCTGATGCTGATGCAGCTGCACCTGCTGCTGATGCTGTAGCTGTCGTTCTAAACCCAGGCCTTTAAACTGATGGGCCTGATGTCCACTCAACATCTCTATAATGTCTAAATTGTATTTTCCAAATTGGAACATTTCCCACTCGCTAGCACATGGGGGTGCAGGGGCCACACCTCCAGCGCCGGGAGCGGCTACGATGATCCCACCACCGCTGACGGATGAGGTTCGGCCGAGGGATGAGGTGATGCCGCCGCCGCCGCTGCTTCCTCTGGAGCCGCCCGAGTCGCCGCGGCCCGAATCGGAGCTCCGCCCGGTAACGCTGCTGCTGCTCGCGCCCGAACGCACGCTTCTACTGCTGCTACCTCCCGATCGACCACTGCTCCCACTCTCCATCCAATTGGAGAGGGGACAAGTGTGTGAGGGAAATGTGTAAGATTAGTCTTTATCTGAGGCGAGAGATCTTTTCAATATGGATAGCAATTATCCTCATTCATCATAATGTTCATAGTTTGGAGTTGGTACCCAACATATGTCTCTCATACTAAGGGAAACAAAGTCTTGTGGGGAGTTAAGGCCAGTTTTAGGCTGATTTTTGTTGTGTTCTGCTGTGCTGGCAGTTTACACCACAGAACAACTTTTATTAGAGAGCAGATCAGCCGACCGTCGACTGTTGTCTTCAACAATTATTGTGTTTAGTTCCATATCTGTTCCTTCATCCAGGGCAACTTCATCACCCCAGTTCTAGGAAGAGATGATATCGGCTTCCTTTAACTGAAAGAACAGAGACCAGGTCAGAATATATTTTCCATTTCATGCAAAACAGATTATTACATTCTCTTGTGAATGGATCGTTCACACAGAATATGTAAACATTGTTTCATTCATCTGTATAAGCATACCATAGCATAGGATTCAGTAATTCTGTAGATGTTTCACAAATGCAAATTCAAATCTATGTAATAAATGGTCCATGGTCCAAGTATAGAATGTGTAATGACTACAGTCACTTTTGATATGTAGGCTGGGAATTATTCCTTTGTGGGGGGGAAAGGGGGGGGGGGTTATTATATAGCTTACAGAGGAGGCATGAACAGTAGGGAGCATTTTAGAAGAATTAAGCATAAAGTTCTCCCCTCCTTGGAAGTGAATACAGTGAGACAGTGCAATCCATGATTGATCAAGGCCAAGATTTGAAAATATTAGCTTAAATTCACAAATGTCCCATATCTAAAACAACAGTGCACATTCAATTCAAATTATGGCTAAATGTAAGTAAAATCAATCAGTTTGCTGCAATCTAAATCGGTCTAGAATGCATGATTTCTGTAGTTGTCTCTATGCCATTTTAGTTTTGTATTCGCAGGCAAACACGCACTGTGTCCTACTTCAAGTTCACCAAACTGGGATAATCATGATCTTTGAGCATCAATTTCCGTGTTGACGTTGAGAAAAATCTCACCTTAGATTTCTGACAGACGCCAATCAGTCACAAAGCGAGGGGATTCCCCGCGAGCGGAGGAGGGAGATATATCCTGTTTTGTATCACAATCGCATTTTTGGATTGCCTCTCGCATTAATGTTAGACGGCCAATCCTGTAAAGAGAACACACGTTCTGAATCAGCAATTATTATTCCGTGACTGCAAACATCTTCCGAACAACAACAACAACAATAACAACAACAACAACACGAGAACTATTTACTTGCGGTAGAATACTGTTATAGCATTGGCTAACGGTTTATGAAAAGACGCACACATTGCATGTGCAACTTGACAGCTTTCAGCATCACATCTAGCTTTTTTATTCGGCGTGTTAGATATAGCAAGCTAGCCGTTTTAGAGCGTGCAGCGTTTTTGCACGAAATCCAGTCAAATACAACGCTTACATTCATATCTAGGTAAACATTAATATGCGAAACACTTGTGTATGCGAATAATTCATTCGACAGATTCATTTTTACCTACACGTCCAGTTCGAGCCCACAGCCAGATGGATGAGGCCTGTCACGCCTTCCAACCATCTAGCCAGCTACCATTCGCTTCCATTTCTGCGTGCTGTTTTCCAATCGTTAGCCGGAGCCATTTTCACTGATGCTGAGCTGGGTGAACGCTGGCACCCTTTTCCTCCGAACTTATCAGTATTTTAAGCTGCAGCCGTTTCCTAGCCATTTGTCAGGATCAATCCTAATTTACAATGGTGAGTTGGTTATGTTTTGCCGGCTAAAATGTTTTGGACGGTCCGTAATAATTTTTGGGTAAAAGTGAGTGACGTGTGCTCACTTAACATCGGTCCTTTCCGGCCTCAGAAATATTTCCGGGTAGCACAAACTGCAGCAGTCGCCTACCTGCTGTGTGTAGCTAGCTCGCAAAGCTAGTTAGCTTTCTCTCTCTTTCTTTCTCATCTCTTAGATAAACTAATTTTACGTTTAACGTTGTGCTAAAGTTGTTGGTTACCAACGATGTGCGTATCCGATTGACAGTTCCGTGTGTTGAAATTTTGTCCGAAATTGTTTAGGAATCAGTAGGAGGTTGAGGCCATTTTACGGGCTAAAGCTTAGCCGCAGCTGGGCACAAACCAGCCACCAACCCAGTTATTAAAATGGCTGCCATGAAGTCGCCACATGCCAAAACAATTCAGTGTGCATAAAGCTAATCTTGCAATAAAATGTTGTTTAATATTGTGTCATGTCATATAATGCAAGCACAGTGTTGTTCAATTTGTAGGCTATTACTTGCCTCAAATTTCACTATTAGACTAATCTAATTGTCAATGCAATTAAATATAAGCAGGGGTGTAGGTTTACCCTCATTGATTAGGCTATAATACATTTTATCAGAAAATTAACTCAGCATTTAGAGTTGAGTAAACTTAGGTACTCCACTGCACCCCTGAATATGATTGACAGAAGGCTACATTTGAGTTTTCAATGTGTTACTTGTGCAATGCCCGTTGAAGAGAAGGGTCCTTTATAGTATGATGTACGCCTACAACAACCAGATGTGTGTGCCTGAAAGAGTCTTGACAACCGAGGTCCCCTGTTCAAAGCTTGCTAGCTAGTTGGCTAACTTGCATGCCAACCAGGCAACAAAGATAGGGGTGGCTTTTGGGGCTGCAGCCCGAATGTTTTCTCAAAAATCGTGATTTTTTTTATTTTTAAATGACTTCAAATTTGTGTAATTTCCTGACCAGATTAAATACAAAGTTAATGATGTGAAATAACCAGTTGTGTTGCCTGTTTCTCCTCATTTCTTAATCATTAAATATTATTATTATGAAACAAAAAACGGGGACAATTATGGTTTCATTTATTTTGCCAAACGAGGTCTGAAGATCAGCCAGTCTCGCAGTCAGTGGTCCTGGTAGTCTGGGTTAGGGCTGGGTTTAAAAAATCGATTCTGAATCAAATGATTCAGAATCGATTCATGAATCCCAAAATCGATCTTTTATTTAATGAATAAATGAAGGAATGAATAGTTCATTAATTCATTCAATGATTCATTCATTTTTGGAAATCAGTATCGATGCCCAGCCCTAGTATTGATGTGTTGCATAACTTGGCAGTCATGTAATTAAGGTTACAGCAAAAAAAAAAAAAAGGTTTTAGTAACACTAACCAAATCGATATTGAATTGAATCGAATCGGAATCGATTCTGAACCTTGTGAATCGGAATCGAATCGATTCTTGAAATTCGAATCGATACCCAGCCCTAGTCTGGGTAGAATAAGAGCAGAAGAGAACATGAGCAAAGTTGAAAGAACATCATAGTAGGCCTAAGTGAAATAGGCCTACTTATCAACATAAGAAATAAGATATGATTTGGTCATTATATAGCCTACCTGTGCTCTTATGTTTTTAGCAATTCTATTTTATATATTATATGTCACTTTGAATTGCCTCGGTGTATGAAATGAGTTATACAAATAAACCTTTCTTGCTTGCCTTCCCTTACTGAATCTGTGTGTTTGTCAGAAGAGTGTTCTTCAGGATCCAGCATCTCCATGAATGTTTGTCTTCGCGACCGGCTACAGTAATGACCATTCTTCTAGTCTGCTTTCTAAATCCACAGAGTTCAGAGCATGAGGTGATTAGTAGCCTGTTTGGTGCTTGTTCTTAGACCCTGCAGAATACATTGAGCATATCTACTATGGCTGCAGTAGCACTATACAGACAGCTGAGGGAGGCATATATATTTAACAATATTTCATACATTTATTTTGATTGTAAAAGGTGAAAGGTGTACAGTAACATTTCTTGAGGGCTGCTAGAGGTCATGACACTGTCGGACAATGATGCACTTGGTCCCAATGGAATCTGTAGTGTCCTGCTTCATGTCATGATATATGATTTGAAAGTAGACTACCCACCGTTGGGTGCAGCCTGTGATAACTATTCTTGCACTTATCCTTCAGTACTAGATTATGCTCTTAGTCACTTGTTTTAGAAAGGAGATGCACTTGTGAGTTCTAGCAAGTAGTACTTTGGCTTTTCCGACTTTAAATGCAATTATTGTAAGTCGCTTTGGATAAAAGCGTCAGCGAAATAATTAATGTAATAACAGTAACTTTTAGGCAAATAATCTTCACAACATTATAGCTTACAATTACGGTCAGCACTCTGTTGGACATGTTAATTGCAGATGTTTCTAATTTAATAAATACAGGACCTCGAGGGGACTTTATCAACCATAATGAGTTGGCAGCAACTCGGCACACAACACACACACACTTCAGGGGCTGCTGGTAGAATTTGTCCTCTGCATTTTCCCATCCAAGCTGTCGGGAGCAGTGGGCAGTCTCATCAGTGGTGCCCAGGGACAGGACTGAAAAGTAGGCTATCTGTTCTTCTGCATGTTTTTTGTATTGGGTTTTTGGAAGGAAACCCTTGTGAACACAGGGAGAACATGCAAACTCCACACAGAAAGGCCTGGGAAATATCCCTACCTGACGACCCTGGTGACAAAATCCCCAGTGCCGACCTCATCCCAAGCAGGAATCAAACCCAGGACCTTCTTGCTGTGAGGCGACAGTGCTAGAGAGGCAACCTTAAAGGAGTAGTAAAGGGGAAAATCATGTTTAGCCCTGTTTTAAGGTTACTTATGATCATATACAATGGTTCAGATCAAAACGTTGACGAAACTAGCACTTTTGAGAAAGTCTGATAATTGCTCTACCACCGTTTTGGTCATACAATGGATGTGGGTGGGCACCGTGAAAAATCATTCAAAAAACATGTTAAACTCTCAATTTCAAAGACAAGAAACTCACTGAAATCGAGAGTTTAACATGTTTTTGAATGATTTTTCAAGGTGCCCACCCACATCCATTGTATGACCAAAATGGTGGTAGAGCAATTATCAGACTTTCTCAAAAGTGCTAGTTTTGTCAACGTTTTGATCTGAACCATTGTATATGATCATAAGTAACCTTAAAACAGGGCTAAACATGATTTTTCCCTTTACTACTCATTTAAAAACACAATAGATGTCTGAAGTGTGAATAATGGACTATAAGTTAAAATGCATTGTTAACGTTATTGCTTACCATTAGAGCCAGTAGCATCTGTTAATAGCAACATTATCAATGGAATGAACAGAAGATTATCATAGCATCTTATTGTATGGCCTTTTTTTACATTACGTTGACGTTTACTACAGAAAGGGAGTTCTGTTTATATTGACAATTTTAGTCACTGATATTTTAATTCACTACTTACTTTCAAATAAATGCTTACATTTTATACAGTACCAAACAAAAAATATGATGGGCCCACTCCAGTTTCACATTCAACAACTGTACATGGGTATAGGATGATAGTTTGAGTTTAAGATGTTCTAACCATTCCATCACTAGCCATTCCATTTGATCCATTCCATTCCATCACCACAGGTATCGCTGATGCACGGATGCAGGTAGCACTAGCAACGGGCCTTTGATGTGATAGTCTAATAACCATAGGCAAGGCCCTACTGGTGGAATTCTCAGAATGAATTTTGAAGCCTTGATGAATATTCAAAGTTAAAACTATCACATTTATTAGGCATGCTCTTAACTGGTCACACTGGTCCGTCAACTGATTAGAACATGTATGCTGTCCCTGTCCGTTTTGACCTGTATAGAATACTGTGTAGAATCAGTGCGGGTACAATATTTTTGATTGGAAACCTTATTGGCGAAACATTGATACATCCCTGTCTGGCCTACAGCCAAAGGGATAATTGTCATGAATATTTAAACTGAGTGAACTAGCTAATGTCACTGAAACATCAGGCCTATCGTCGTGTACAGCTCACCAATAATGTGGTTAATGAGCGAAGCCCCACAGACTATGAATATTCAAAGTTAAAACTATCACATTTATTAGGCATGCTCTTAACTGACAAGACAAACAGACAAGTTTTCCACCAACTTTATTATACAAATGTGTTTGTCCACTGTGTTATCCAAGGAGATCAATATGCATTGATATGCAAAAGCCTACTTTGATGTTTAAGAGTAGCATGAAAACAAATCCATGAATTTCATTAATGGAAGTAATTTGCTTAGAGCATCCCATACAAATATACTGTATTGTAGCCTTTCTCCATCACTGTTCAAAGGAATTAATTATGGTAATGAAATACACACCATATTAATTTCTCTGTTTAGGTAGCAGCAAAGTTATTTACCAACTGTGTTATTTCTCATTACTGTAAAAAGAAATGTCCCTGTTGCCACATAATATATCAATATAGAAACAGAACAAATGTCATGAGTTTGGCACTACATTTCATAAAATACTCGCAGGTAATTTGTAAGACTCAATTATTACATTATAGAAGAGAGCCACCATTAAAATATTCTGATTGTACTAGCTATACAAAATACAATACTTACACAAATCAGGTTTAGTTTATAAAATAATGGCAGTAATGATATTTATGATGCTTATGGCTTGTGGAAATTACAAACATTGCTACAGACTTTTTGTGACTATAAAAAAAAAGGATTAGCTGTCCCCGATTCCCTGGAAAAGACAGCGTGACTCAAAACATTCAGGTCACTGTTTCCGCTTTTACCCTCCCTGTGATGAAGACAGTCACACAAACGCACACATACGTACATTATGGTGTTTGGTATGTACCCCTTGTGGTTCAAGCAATATCAGTTAATTCATCTGGTGGCATTAACACAATTTTGGCCCAGTACCAAACATATCCCCCTTACCCCTACAATGTATACCCTTATTACACTCCTTAAGGGCATTGAAATGACTGAAGAATTTTAACCATCATTTACCTTATCATGACTGTAATTTAGGCAATTATATCAGATCATCAAGAGGTAATTGTAGGCACTAGATATAGGATTGGAATTGGGCCATTACTAATCATCAATTCAGGCAGATTTCCAGTGCCTTCCAGGTTGGCATGTATCAATATTCAGATATTTGTATTTGTCCCCCATTCCATGTCCTGATGAAAGAAAAAGTCATGAGAAATGTATCTAAAAATAAACATTTAAAATCCCACCAAGAAAAATAACATCAACATCATAACCATAAGATAATAATAATTAATAACAACAACACTTATAATAATCATTAATAATAACACTTGCCAAAATCATGACAATAACCAACACAGACTAAGCATTGTGTGTAGGAAGATTATCCTAAACATCTGTATTTATCAACGTCACCCGTCTTTAACTACACTGCTAAGTCCTTCTTTTCTCTCAATACAAGTTTCTCTCAAAGGTTGATCACACAAATCACCAAGTATCTTTTTTTACAGAATGTAAACCTTGAATATATGATGCAGAGCATGTTTCTCTGTATCTGGTGCAAATATCAGAGAATAGAGTTGTGCAAAAGAGTTTTGTCTCTGTGTTTCTCGCTGAACTGTGCTTTAACTGATCTTTTTTTTTTTTTTTTTTACACATGTCAAACGCTTGGTATCTATAGCACATTAAATACAGTGACAATATCAACACAAAAATCTAGAGAAATCTTTAAAATACTGTATTATATGGACCACAGATGTTACATACTGTATAGGATAGGATAGCCCTTAGTATTGATAAGCTTTATTATGATATTTTGAGTATAGAGAAAGGCTGAAGTACGTTACTATGATACAGCAAGGTCCCCCTTGAAGGATGGTAGGGCTTCCTTTAGCCACCCAAGTCTCCTCTGACCATCACAGTGGATGGCTCTCAAACATCCGAGCCATCCTGTGTAGGAGGCCACTTCCTATGGCCAAACCCCTGGGTACACACACTTTGGCTCGCTGAAGCCAATCAGTTGTATTAAGAAAATAAATTGGCTTGTATCGGTTTTCCTCGGGTGAAAGTAATAAAAGATTGATTGTCATTAGAAGAATTCTCAGTGGTGTTTTCTTTGAATCTCCATTAATGGCTTTTGAAGGAGGGTTGTCAACAGGAAGTGCATGCCGTGCATTGTGGTCTGTTTATTTGTGCTCTATGGGGGGAAAATGACACCCTGTTTACCTGCAGTCTTTTTTTTTTCTTTTTTTTAAAAATCAAAATGACACATGGTTCAAAAAGATTTGCTTATCCTCTCATTTTTCATAATGAAGTCCTGATTTTAAGTTGAGACGGGAGTTTCCGGAAGAAATTGCCCTTTGGCACAAATCTAAGATCAGCTTCCCTTCTCCAAATCCATAGTGGTCATAGAGCAGCGTCTAGAGGCAGCTTCAATATCCTCCCGTTAGAGGATGTCAAGATACAGGGACCGCTCAGCAGCCCAGGCAGATGATTGGCTATCGAGGGTCCTCTGTGAATGAGCTGGACGCTGTATCCTGTCACTGGGGCTCCGTCTTCAGAACGTGAGGGGAAGCAGCCCCCTCCTCCTGGAGACATTCATTCTCACTTCACAGGAAGTGACAAATAGCAGTTTTGCTTTCCTGTGTCAGGATGTGACCGGCTGACGTAGTTCCCACTAGTGTGTCACGCTTCTCCCATGAGCCTCCAGCTGCTGCATCATGTCCAGGGACATGTCCTCCCGGGGGGGGGGCACTGTGGTGTGAACTGTCCCCCCAAGGGAAGCGGGGGGGGGGGGGGGCTGGGGTGTGAATTGTCATTGGCAAGGATTTAGGTAGTAGTTGGAGAGTTACAAAAGTCCAATGCTATATAGCTAATGGTGGTATCTTTTTATACAGCATTCCACAAGCTTGTACTTTTCCTTCAAGTCACACTGCAGCCATCACTGCTTTCTTTGATGTCTTGCTCCCTATCTAATATGGCTCCAAAGTTTATGTTCTAAAACATGTATTATAAAAGACAAGGATATGACCAAAACTAGTTACTTCAATTGGTCCTATTACAGTTTCCCCTATATTTTTTTGTTCAGTTTTTCATTGTGGCACCAATGTATAATATGGCAATATGGCAAATTCTGGTACGAAATATGGCTGATGTATCACATACTGTATATAAAATGGCAGGAAGAGTCCTTACCTTAAACAACTCCAACCAGCAAAACAATGTTTGCTTTTGGATCTTTAAACATGTACTTAGTCACTCTAACCATATTTACAATGTATTTTAACCATCAGTAAACACAACCCTATTTTATACTGGCTTAGGTAGGTCTGTGCTCTCTGAACACTATTCTAAACCCTCTCTCTCCTCCCAAACAGGCAGAGGTTGCCTCGGACTACTGATACAAGTGATTAAAATAATATACAAATCAGCGGTTCATTTTAGGGTCGGGAAAGGGTCGCCGGATCAGTGGTCAAGGGCGAGTTCTACACTACGTCTCACACGGTCACCTCATTCTTACTCCCTGTCCTGATTCCCTGGCTGCCGCTCCCACCCCCTCCTGCCCCTCCGCTGCCCCCTCCTGGTATAAAGTGTAACTGTTCAATGGTGTTCTGCCTCTTTGCAGCGAAAGCCATCCTCCTGGCGCTATGACCCGCTAGCGTCCCAGTGCCCATGACTACCCCCGCCCCGGGCATCTCCCCTGCCCAGCCCATGCCCCCGCCCATGTGCCCCGTCATGGCCGCGCTCCTCTCCTGCTCCTTGCCCGAGGTGGGGTGAGAGTTCATCTTGATCATGTGGTGCCGGTCCAGGGAGGGCGTGGCGCAGACGTTCTGCTGGGACTGGGCCTTCTGCTGGGGGGTGAGCCGGGGCAGGGTCGGGACCATCCCCCCTCCTCCATGGGCGTACGGATCCACCACCACAGGCCCCGCCCCCCCGACCACGCCCATCCTCTCATCCAGATGATTCGGGGACATGAGCATTCTTTCCTGGGTCTTGCGGGTCAGGGTCTGGGTGTTGGAGTTCTTGGTGGCGGCGGCCATTGCTTTGTAGTACTGGTGCTGCTGGTTCTTGGAGAGCCTGGAGAGGGTGCCCGTGTTCCCGGGGAGGTCGGCCATGTTCAGCAGCTGGTCCTGGGACTTCACCTTCCTCGGGGGCTTGGAGAGGGTGTCGTAGTTGGGGTTGTACTGCGGCTCCGGGGGGGGCTCCAGGGGGTAGGGGTTGGGGGTGGGCGAGGTGGGCATGCCGGTGGGCTGGATCCAGGGGCGGGCGGCGTGGCGAGGGAGGGTGCCCCGCCCACCCAGGGTGTAGTCCCCGCCCCAGTGGAGGTGGTGTTGGGAGGACTGGAGCGCCGGCTGGGCTGTGTGGGGGCGGCGCTTGGCGGTACAGTAGCCAGACGAGTACTCGTCAAGACCGCTCTTCTCTGGAGTCAAAACAAACAGTCAATAAACCCAATCGCACAAAAAAACAACGCAATTAAGAGGGAGCGTATCGGTCACGGGGTCGGAGGTCAGACTCACCGAGACGCTTGAGCGAAGAGTATCGGTTGAGCTCGGGCTTGGTGGCGCTCTCGTAGGAGGGTGGCAGCTGCGCCAGGTTGTGGAGGGAATGGTGGAAGGAAGGCTGACCCTGGGTGTTGTTATGTTTGTTGGTCAGGAGGGCGGCGCCGGCCGCTAGCTGGGCGTTGTTCATCCGAGGGGTGCGCTCTGGAGGAGAATGGGGAAGAAGTACGCTTATCAACATGATATGACAACGATGAACACGTGAAGAAGAGGGCTAATCAACACAAACACGTGAAGAAGAGGGCTAATCAACACAATGACAACTGCATCGTAATCGACAGCATTGATGTCACGTAATATCGAGCGAAATGTAAAATCGCGCCGCCATGTTTGAGATGAACGGCGGTGAGATTCCCAGCAGCTGTGTTTTGATCGTACTGTACGTCATGCAGTCACAGGGGCCTCGGCTTCGCCAGCTGCCTCACCGATTGTCGCCGTGTGTTTGGGACTGGAGCCGGACGGGTGGATGAAATTGTGCTGCAAATTCCCCACTGTAAAACAAAACAGTCATCAGCTGGTGATCAACATTAACTCATTTTCTTTGTCTCTAACCCTATTTCTGATTTAATAAAGCTATGTATTGTATTGTGTAATGTAAAGCGACTTTGAGTACTATGAAAAGCGCTATACAAGTTTGATGTATTATTATTATTATTATTATTATTATTATTATTACTACGTACATCACAATGTAGTGTGAGCACTGTAACAAACCGTAATAACGTAATGTAATAACGGCATATTAACCATGCATAGATCAAAGCATCCCTCCTCTCTTCCATAACCTGCTCAAATTCTCCTCTACCTTGATCCCTTACGCTCAATGAGTCTCTGAAAACCAGCATACAGGGCGTACAGTAGCATACTAAACTAAAGTTAACATGAACATAAGCCCCAAGTATCGAGGTAAGCATTGATGACAGAAGTTGTTTTTCTACGACAGTGTTCTAGTGCTTATATGAATATTCTGTTTTATATAATGAAATTCTTTATTAATGTGGGATAAACCCCTTGAGATGTGACATCTCGTTTGCGAGGGGGGTTCCAGTCCCTCACGTCTGTTGTCCTTGCTGGGCAGCCCGGGGGCGTAGAGGTTTTTGGGGGGTCTTCCCAGCGTGCCCTGTCCGTCTCCCGAGGTCAGGACCATGCTGTTGTTTCTCTCGTCCTGCTGGACCGGGCTGGACTGGTGGCGCAGCATGTCCACCAGCGCCCTGAGGAGCGGACAGGGGACAGGGTGTGACTCAGGGGGGGGGGGGGAGAGGACAGAGGGTTTACGGACCGCGAGCGAGGGGTGGGTCCGGCGGGTCTCGCCTCCTCACCTGGGCATGTTGAGCTCACGGTTGTGGGCCTCGCGCTGCACCTTGTTGAACACCACCTTGATCCCCACGGCGACGGCCGCCATGAACACCACCACGCCGCCGATCACGAAGCCCGTGTTGTGGCTCTGCTGCTTCAGCGGGTCGAAGTCCGGGTCCGAGCCCCCGTCCTCGTCCGGGTCCAGCAGCTCCGGCGCCAGCGTCTTGGCCCAGTCCGGGGAGTCGTAGTTGTTGCAGCTGCCCTGCTGGAGGCGCCGGTTGGGCTCGGGGCAGCAGAACCGGTAGTGACAGGTCCCGCAGCAGTAGATGTAGGTGTCCTTGGAGCAGTTGAAGGCGTTGTCGAACTGGCCCATGACGTCGTAGTAGCCGCGACACGCGTCCACTTCCACCCGGCGCCGGGGGGGCGGGGCCGCTTGGGCCGCGCGCAGGGGGGGCGCTAGGGCGCCGTCCGCCGTCACATTCTTATCGAACATGACCTGCGCCAGGGGTCGAGGAGGAGTCTCCGGGACCTGGGTCAGTTCTCCCGGAGCTCTGGGCTCACCCTGGAGGGCAGCGGGACGGAGATTGGTACGGACGTGCAGGAGAAGGAGAGGGGGGCTTCGGGTGGGCCGGGGCGGGGCCACGGACTCTCCCTGGGGGGGGTTGGAGGTTTGGGGGGGGGGAGTGCTCACCACAGCAGAGACAAGGGGGAAGGAGAGGAGGGAGACGAGGGAGACCGCGAGGATTCGTATTCTGCTGGTGGGCGTCATCTTTACATGACTAAGAGCTCTATTTTCTGTCGTTGACTCACAATGCTGTGTCCCCTTTTTCAATTTAACCCACTAGAATACCATTTGAAATCATCTTAATTAAATGTTTGAATGTTGTTTCTTGGGTACTCATTAAGATATGGAATATTTATAAAATATAACAGTGAAAAGGTAGGTTATAATAAAAGAGAAAATAACTAACTCCGCTAACATGAGGTTATAAGTGTCAACCATTGGTGACAATATGTATTTACATGGTTTAAATACTACAGAAATATTTCATAACAAGCTGTTATTTCACTTATTGGAATCTTATCCTAACCAAAAGCTGCTGAAACCTACAGCACTCAAAAAGACAACATGAGCCAATGGGGACAAACTTAATTGGCAAATCTTAATTCTTCTGTTTAAAACAGTCATTGTCTACTTCATCCCTTTAAAATGTTGTTGATGTGGCTCTATATCAACCCAACCTAGTCAGACAACCGCAAGAGGATGTTTTGGTATAGGGTTAGGGGGTTAATGAATTAAGACAAAGTTATTTTTCCTTTCAGCTAGGGCACTTGTAAAATAGTCTCTCCAAATATAACAGGCTCTTTTAAGGCATAGTCCTTGTCTAATTGCTCTCTCCCCTGTCTTCTGTCTTCCTGATTAACTATTTCATTTGTATTCTCTAAGGATTCAAAATTGGCACTTAGTATTAACCTGCAGGAGACATTTCTGAAAAAGTATCAAAATCACCCTGTCACCGTGCTTTTATAGGGGTACGGTAAACAATCAGACAGCAGTTATAATCTAATGGCCAAGAGGGTCTGAACCTAATTGTTTATCTGTAAACATCAAACATTTTTCTACCTGACTTCTGAACAGCTCTGGGCACCATCTACCCATGTGCATCTACCTCTTTTTCACCCCAGTGTTTCCTGGTCTAACACGTAACCTATAGGCACTTCCCGTTCATCTGACCAATCAGACACAGACTCAGTCACCAATGACCAATGAGATGGAGGACGGCATATACTACAAATTAGGAGTAAATACTAAAAAGTGTGTGAAATAGATGGGGAATAACAAAGCTATTACGGTGCGAAAGGGGAGTCATGCACATATTCAGATATGCGCTACGTAAACTGAGACGCAAAAGCCTTAGATCCGATCCGACTGTGTCATTTTAATGAAAGGCTGCTCTGTGCCTTTCCCCTCAAAAGGTGAAATTATTCCTGATCTGCTACTGAGGCTGAGAGAAAGTTGTGTTTTTCTAGAGAAATATGCAAATGCATTAAGTTATTGTGTTTGAGGTTATTGGCAATAATAGACAGGCAGATCTGTCTCCCGCACGAATCATAATTATATACAATTATCAAAGACGTCCCTATCTGTCGCCGAGGATGCAGGCACAGGTGGGGTAGGTAGGATATCGAAATTGCTGATGGCTCCGCTTGTTTCAGTGCACGTTCCTCTAACCCTCACGGAAAGGTCTGGTGAAGAAAAACAACGAGGCACACAAAACAGCAGCTCTCACTGTTCCAAAGGAAACTTCTCAGCTTCAAGTTCTGCTCGCTTTCCTGAACTGTGTTCAGATTAGGATGGAGGATATCGGACCTGGGTTGTGTTGGCTGATGTCTGGATCCCCTGGAACAGAAATGAATGACTGAATGAGGAAGAGGGATGTCTCAGTCTTCTTCTTTGTCTCACACTCACACAAACACTGGCATAACATATTGTAACATCCTAAAGCATGAACACACACAGAGCAAGGCCTCAAGCACACACACACACACACACACACAGACATTATATTGTTCTTCAAAAAAGAACTAAAAATACAAAATAAAGATTCCGATCAGTATAAGTTAATTAGTGTAAACAGGGTACATTGGATACACGTATGTGTGTGACTGTGTGTGTGTGTGTGTGTGTGTGTGTGTGTGTGTGTGTGTGTGTGTGTGTGTGTACTTTATTGTTCATTGTGTGCTGTTGGTGTGTTAGTGTGCTGCCTGTGCATGTTGCACTAACCACTGGATGAGAGAGAGAGAGAGAGAGAGAGAGAGAGGGAGAGAGAGAGGGAGAGAGAGAGAGTAAGGGAGAGAGGGAGAGAGAGAAGAAGAGAGAGAGGGGAAGAGAGAGAGGGAGAGAGAGAGAAAGAGAGAGAGAGAGAAAGAGAGAGGGAGAGAGAGCAGGGGGATAAATGCAGGGTAGGGATTTAAATGAGCAGAGGGGTGGAGGGGAGCGAGGGAGGAGAGAGGGGAGAGAGAGGGGAGAGAGAGGGGAGCGAGGGGAGAGAGAGGGGGGAGAGAGGGAAGCTAGGGAGGAGAGAGGGGAGAGAGGGGAGAGAAGGGAGAGAGGGGAGAGAGAGGGGAGAGAGGGGAGCCTGAGGTATAGTCGCAGGCGGCCGTGCGTGGGAGGGAGTGTGGGTGGTACAGAATCAAGTACATTTCTCCCAGCATTCACCAGTACAACACTACAGTACAGCACACAAACACCAGCAGCACCACACACTGCCTGAACGCACACCTCAGTCAATACGACACGAGAGCAGGGAGGAACCGCCAATAAATAAGACAGAAAATAGTGATTCGCATTTGAATAAGTTGGATGGTCTGCAAGAGTTGCAAAGCAGCCGTTTCGACTGTATAGGGTGTGTGTGTGTGTGTGTGTGTGTGTGTGTGTCTAAAGTACACTCTACAGGTATTTCAACCCTCTAGTCTCTCTCTCTCTCGTTCATTCCATCTCCCTCATTCTGCGTTTCTCTCTTTCTCAGATTCAGTGCGTGGGTTGAGGCAGATATCTCCCTCTCAGAATAGCACTGCAGCTCCGTCTGAACGTGTGAGCGAGAGAAAACGAGCTATAGGAGTCCAATCTGCAGCCATTAACCAAACACAGATTCCAAAACTTCTACCTTCCTCGTCACTCGTTCACCGTGAAGACACCGCGATGCCTTCTGTTGGTTCAGATGTTGTCTAGCCTACAATATGTCCCGGCTCAATATCCTTAACAGCCCAAGACTATGAGGGCATCCTGACCAGCTGTTAGAGACAACCCACCCGAAAAACGCATCCAGAAATATTTTACCGGTGCAATTTTGCATGTTTTACAGTAGACTAAATGCATTTTAGTGCTCAAAAGTTATAGAGAAGCGATTTTTATCTGTACAGTTAGCCCCCCCCCTCCCACCTCGACCCCCCGATGTTGAAGCACTGCAGTTCGGGGGTGGGGGCAGGGGCCAAGCCGCCATGTGCCAAGTAGAGGGAGGGAGGGATGGAGAGAGGGAGGGATGGAGAGAGGGAATGAATGAGAACGAAAGGTGAAGGGCAAAGCACTCAGTACTGCGCAGACCCTGTTGATGCGTCCCTGCTGTTACATGAGGCAAGATGACACGCAGCCTTCACATCCTCTCTCCCAGAACATACCGGTGCCTTCACATCCTCTCTCCCAGAATATACCGGTACCGAGTACCTTCACATCCTCTCTCCCAGAACATACCGGTACTGAGTACTTACTATTCACGCGCCCAGCTAAAACCGCAGCCACGGGATTGAACAGTCAATTCGTTTTTGTTGAAAGGATGAATACTACCATACTACATAGCCTAGTTGAGAAATGAAATTAAAAGAATGCATAAACAAATCTCAGCGAACCGATTATTGTTAAAAACGCCAATATCGTGCACACCATGGACAGTAGCTCAACGCTCGACTATAATTACTGCAAAGGAGGGGGGGGGGGTTATTGACCCCACTCATAACTGCGCAGTAAAAATGTGCGTCTTTGACTGAATCTCTGTCCGTATCTTTATGTTCACTGTAGGTTTGTATTAGGCTACATGTGTTAATAACTCACCGCAAGCACACAGTGGGTTACGGGTATGACTTGCATATCAGTGAGTGTGTGGGTGTATGAGAACCGGAGTGTGTAGCCTCCACTGACTGGCTGCGTCGGGTGTGTGTTGTCAATTGTTTCCTGCATGCCTAACCTGTAAAAACTGTCAATGGACTTTGAATAGGCCCTAAGGGGGTGTATAAGACTTTTAACATAACCAATTATGTCGCAGCATCAAATAGTTTTGTTCTGCTATAGCCTTCAGTGCCTTAGACTAAGATGATTCTAGCCTAACTTTGTATAGCCTACAGTACCATATAATTAGGCCAACTTCTTAATATATGGTATACATTTTTACAAGAGACAAAGGAAAATTGAATATGAGAAATTGTTTAGTAAGATAACATTCAAAGTAGCATGTAAAGGGGATATTGTGTCGTGTCTTACCTGCGCGTTGCTCTGGGAGTTGGTGCTGGAAACAGTCAGAAGAGCGTGCGCACTGTAGCCTTCTAAATCTACAGATGATAAATAGCAAACTAGGCTACGATGTAGCTGGAATATGGTGAAGGTAAAACGCTTCGATAGCACACACGTCCAGAAATCCGCTATGAGCGTTTGTTCTTCGCGTATGCTATCCATCGACAAGCTTCAATCGTCAAAAATAACAACCATTTCCCCCGATTTTCCTCTTAAAGTAGGATAGTCTACTAAAAAGTAAAGTAAATGCGTAGAATCAATTTGATTGGGAATCCTGCAGCAATTTCCCTACTTTTTGAGATTAAATTAGTCTACTAATTCCGTGCATAAAATCCATGTGTTGCACTGTTAGGTTAGTTCAATAGGCTGCAAGGTATCGCCCACTCACTAGCCTAAATCGATAGGCCGTGCCTACGTTTCAAAAAGCATTAGCTATTTAACAGTAAAATGTATTTAGCCTAATACAATTAGGCTATTATTTCCTTTAGAAATCAGTGGTTCTTGTGCGTCGCTAAACTCCCTCTCTCCCAGTCGGAACATAGCCCACACCGCCTAGGTTTGAGCGACTGGTCTCATAAAGGTCCGCCAAGGATAAGCGTGAGCTCATTGGTCGTGTCTTAAACTGGTGCTGTGAGGCTTTAATTCCGCGCGTTTCGACACTCATTATCATAAGGCTACCAATACATGAATCGCCTAACAATTAGCTAGTGGGCTAAATACAAGCCAGCAATAACCACATTTCTCCCAACAACACACTGAAACTGCAAGTGAGTGTAGCTTCACAGGTGCTGCTGGCAGCAAAGTAGCCGGCTGCATGGCTGTCAGAGATCATCACTTAGGCTAGATGACAAAGATGCTAAATCAAGAGCCGCTGGTAATATGTTATCAGTTACGCTACGCTCTTTCCCCGTCTTTCTCGATGGGAAGTGAAAAGATGAAAGGAGGGAGAGAGAGAGAGAGAGAGAGAAGGGGGGGCAGTTGCCACAGCAACTGTGTCATTATGTTGGTGGCAATTATGAAAGCGATGAAAAGGGGTGCGCAGGCAGGAACTGAATGTGAGCGAATCTGTCAACTAGACGATGCGAACATTTCAATTGTAAGTTGTACACGTTTTGTAGTTATGTTGGTCATTCCACCCGTTTTCAATGTCCTGCAAATCACTAAAGGCTGTTTAAATGTTCATATGTCATTTTTAAATTGTCAGATCACTATGCTATACGCAATAGGTGTGTTATGCAGTCTGCACGAGTGATCTGAACGCTTTGAAATGTTTTGCTCTACCCTGCTGTGCACAAACTAGAAATAAATGTGACCATCAGTGCAATTGATTCCAGGTGGAATCAGACAAGCAGCAGGGTGACTGAGGCAAACTGGAACCATTTCTAAAAGGGGGCATCACGGGGGTGTCACTGTTATGCCAGACCCCAGGTGTCTGAGGGCCATAGTTACCTGCATAGCAGACTTCTTTCTCTACGCAGGAGGGAGGCTGAGTGCTTATTGCAGTGAGACCATCTTGGTCAAGTAGGTGCACATTACATGAGTGCAGGTAACCTATAAGCTACCGTGTTGGGTTCAATTCTTTCAATATAGTTGCAATAAATGTGAGTGTATCATAGCAGGTTGCCTATATAAAACTGGTGAGTTACATTAGATGCTGAATAACACAAATATCATAAAGGCATCTTGCACAATCAATTCAATATCTAAATGTTTTATTAATTTAAATAACTTAAATGGACACAAAAAATATCATCCACAAGTCTGCACAATGACTTGGTTTCCAAGGCACTTATTCCACCCAAGTTGAAGAAAGCGCTTGAGAATGTTTCCCTGGGAAATGTAGGCCCCAACATGCATTTAGAACTGAGATTGAAAACATGCCCAGGAAACCCAGCCAAAACCGTGCATTAAGTGGGGAGATCGTTTCTCTCAAATCTGTGGATGCTTCCCAATAGAGAAAGAGCTTTTGTATCCATCTGACCTAAACGGGAACAGTGAAGATGCTGTACAGTGTCATAAAACTTGGAACGTGGTGATTCAATCACATGAACTAAATGGCAGTCTATGGGATTGACAGCTAATCTTCTACCGTATGCACAAGTAGGCACCCTGACATATTCCCCTATGTCAAACCATCTTCCTCACTCACACACCAAGACAGCTGAATATAGGCATCATTTAAAACCACTCTTGAAAATACTGAACGAAAGAAAATGTGTTCGTAAAAATTGAGAACGATTTGTAAAATAGGTTGAAACAAAAATTGGGGACATAAAAAAAAAAATCTAATCACAGGGGGGCGCTCATTAAAGTAGGACCATTCAGTTAGCCTGCTAACTTTACAAAATACTGTGCAATAACTGCATTTTAACCCTATACAGATGGGAAAACTATCCAGCTTGTTGTTAAAGCTGATATTCATTTTTGAAAGTTGACTGGATAATAATCCTGCTTCAATTGACCAAACCAGCTTCATCACCCCGAAGCCCTCCATGTGCGTGTGTGTGTAGCCCATTTTGATTGAGGTATTTAAACTCAGGTGTAGCAAAACATATTATCTGAGCCCAGTTTCCCAACAGGAGTCTGACTGGGCAGTACACGGTACCATCTCAGCAACAGGAACCATGTTGAGAAGAAGGGAAACATATTCTTTATATTATGAAAACATTTCAGGCCATGTCACCTGTTTGCAGCTGCATGCCACACACATTTTCAATAGTGGCGTGTATGCAAATCTTATGAAAAAGGTGGCTAAAAGGTTTTGTGGATTTCTAACCTCTCAAATAGCAAAGGGGCAGAAGGGGACACATGGAACTGAGGAAAAACAGGGACGCAAGATGCAATGAGTACAAAATGGACAGTATAATCATGAGGATAGTCAGGGAGAAGGGACAAAATCATAATCTGCACACTTCAATATTTATATTTACACACACAATGAGAATTAATCTAAAGCATTAAAGTCGCCTCAACGCCCGCTTTTTATCCGTTTTCTTTTTACCCACATTACTATTGCTACTACTACTGCTGCTGGTGGTGCTGCTCGCGTTGGCTCCGTTACCCATGGCTGCCACCGGGGCCATCCCTGGACCCATTGCCCTCTTGGTGGGGTCACCTGCATGTTTTTTGGGCTGGGGGCCATCGGGGGGATCTTGAGGCGCCCCCGAGGTACCCCCGGGTCCTCCCATGGCGTGGATCTCCGTGAGCAGACGAGCACGGGACGCGTACTCCGCATAGTCCTCCAGTAGGAGACGCCCCGCCTCCTCGTTCAGAGCAGACTCAGGGTTTGGGTGGATCAGAAGGCACTTGATGGTCTGGGGGTTGAGGGGGGAAAAAGAGAAAGTGGGGGGGGATTAGAGGTGTACATGTAATATCTGCTGCTTTGTTCAGAGACTAGATGAAAGCTAGCCCCTTTCGGGACTGGAGGTACGGCGGTCGGACGAGCTACCGCTCTCCATATCACCAGTCCCGTGTCCAGCCAGACCTGCTGTTCTAATAAGTGGCTGCTAGCGCCTCCGCTAACAGGAGGTTGCAGTGCAACAATAAACACACTCAGACGCACGCACGCACACATTTATTGTTGCACTGCAGCCTCCTGCTAGTGGTAGTGCTAGCGTGCGCAGTGATTACAGGGTGCACCACCAACAGCCACCTAACCCTAGCCCTAACACAGAAGACAGATTTTTCACAAGGCAGTTTGCCAGAGGTCGAATAAGATGATAACATCATATGTTTATTAGCAATTACGACCATTCTAAACCCAGCGCCAGTTATGGGGCAACCCTTCTGAGTGAGTGAGTATCTTCGAAATTTCTCTGTGACACTTTGTTGAGAACTGGCACTTATTAGAACAGCAGGTCTATGCCGAGCCTAGGGACTGTAGATACGGAGAGTGGCAGCTCGTCCAACGGCCGTACCTACAGTCCCGAAGGGGTCTGGATGAAAACAATACAGCAAGCGTCCCTTACAAGTAGTACATGTCTCAGGCCGAGTTCTGCCTTCCAGTCCCTCTTTAACACGTTGACGCAGATCTCCCCTTTGTGTCCCACGTTGGGGTGGAAAATCTTGGTCAGGAAGTAACCTTTGGGTGGTACAGCAGGAAAATCCTTCCCCAGAACCAGGCGCATCCGAAAAATACCACCGGCAAATGGAGTTCCCTCTGTCAAAAAACATGGAGTTCATCACATCAATAGAATGATCCATTTATGCCATTGCTTATGAAGGTCATTAAAAGGCGCGTTGGTATAAATTGTAAAATGTGCCTGATCAATTTTCAAATTGAGTTCAACAGTCTTAATATCCCAGTAAAAATTAACGGTTACCTGGTCCTTCAATGGCTGTATGCAATTCTGTAATGTCCTCTTCACTGGGGTATATCTTAATGCCCTCGGGAGGGTCTGCTGCTAAAGCTGACACCTCTTTGTAAACCAGACGCAGAACCTGAGGCGGCAAGTTCTCCACATTGGAGTTCTACAACGAGAGAAACAAATGTTAGCCATTTGGTTTGCTCTTCTGACCCAACCCCAGCCCTAGTGTCACACCAAGTGTGTTCGTGTCAAGCTAACAATGTATAGCTAGCTACTGTTCCCACGTTTGGTAGCTTACATTAGTTTCTTGCCACTATGACGAGCCCCAAGGGGATGTATTGGCTCGTCCAGGCTAGTTTTAAGTGCTAGGTAGCCAACTGGGACAGTAACGTTAGCTAATAGTGACTGTGACGGCACTGAATCTGAATCGGTTTATACAGTTTTATAACGTACTAGGAATTTGCTTTCGGTCGTGGTGCATAACATGGAGCCAAAATTGGACAGGGTGCAGGGACACTAACGTTTTCCTAGTCAAAAAGCCACCTCGGTTAGTTAGTTGGATAACGTAGCTAACCATCATTGTTACCTTAATTGACTCCAGCACCAGATCCAGAATATCAAACCGTCCTTAGCTAACGCTGGGAATTCATAAAATAATGTATAATATGCGTGGCTGGTGTCTATAATGTAATTACTCAACATTAAAACATGTGAGGTAGATACGATAACACGGTAGCTAGCTTCGACCACAGCTGACGCCAGTTTGTAGCTAGCTAGGTTAGCTGGTAACTAGCCAGTACTAGGTTAGCTAGTAACTAGCCAGATAGCTACTGACTGGCCTCAAAGCTCGCAAGCTAACGTCCGTGGCTAGCGACCCCCAGGAGACTGGAGCAGTGAGTGCAGGAGTTGGCTGGAGATAGCTGGCTCGTCGCGGTAGCTGGTAGTAGTAGCTGGCTAGCCAGCCTAGCAAGTTTGTGCTAGCTAAATTAACGATCTACGTTAGACTAACGTTAGCCTGCTAGTTAGCTAGCTACCGCTAGCGAAGTTTGACGGCATAGCTAGGTATTATAACGCTACCCACATACCTACCGTTATAACACACAGCAACGGCAAACAAACGTTGTAACAGTCTATTAACAATTGTAATTTTCTGTAAATTAACGCAATGCTGAACAATGTGTATGTTGATCAAAATAAATGACTTACCATGTTTTCAAACGTAGCTAGTATCTGTTGACGCGTTAGCAAGCTGGCTAGTGCTAACAAGCTCTGACAATCGCTGGAAACGAATAGCAGGCTGAAGGAGTGTTTTATTTCGAAAGAGCTTGGTATTTAGTTAACACAAAGTCCCAGGTACGATGGGTGCGTAGCAAAAGACGGTAATCGTCAATTTTCACAGTGGCTTGTCGTTGTTGGCTAGCTAGCTAGCTTTTCTCTGTTCTCCTTTATCGCCTCTTCGTTAACATAGGAACAAAAATACGACACCGTGTATAATGCCTCGGCCAATCATGTATGAAGACCCAACCGATCTGACCAATCAGAGGTCAAAATTCCCTGCCATTATCAAAGCTGGCAGCACCATCAGCCACCCAACGTCGACGAAGTCAATTACACTCCCAAGCCATAGGTGAGTTTGAATAACGCATGCCGCCTACCGAGCCTGCCCCTTTCGTGTGTGTGTGTGTGTGTGTGTGTGTGTGTGTGTGTGTGTGTGTGTGTGTGTGTGTGTGTGTGTGTGTGTGTGTGTGTGTGTGTGTGTGCTGTCCCTCACCTCACTTGCATTTTGTCTGTATGTGCAGTGGTTGAATGTGTAAGTGGAGAAAGTCAACAGACATTCCCTCTCACTTTCTACTGGGCTATCAGAGTCCATTTAGAATATAATATAACGTTTATTCATGTTTAACAAGTACGGGCCCAGCTACATTGGAATTCTTATTTCTTGTCTTTACAGTATCTTATCAGTGCTGCTAATCAGGATCTGAATTCGTTTTATTGCCATGCCGTTTTTCAACGTACTAGGATGCTTTCGGTCGTCTTGCATAACATTGAGACAACAGTGGACAGGGTGCAGGGACGAGACAGGACAGTGCAAAGACAGGACAGTGTACAAGTACAAAATGCAAGTGCAAAAAAGGATAAGCTAAGAAAAAGAGCAATACACAAAAAATAGTGCAGTTAGTGTGTAGCGAGTGAGCAGAGTGTAATGTGTATGTATGTGTGTGCGGAGTGATGTGAGTGCAGTGCAGGGGCGGACTGGGGAAATAATTCAGGTCAGGCAATGCAGCCCCAGTCAGCCCATTGAAGATCTTGCGACCAGCCGGCAAGTTATTGAGTGGGGGGGGGGGGGGGTGCTCGTGAGATTTGTTGAGCGGGGGGGGTGGATTTACAGCAACCCAGGCCAGTTAGCGCCGGGAATATCCTATCTGAATATCTCACTCACAGCAACCAGGCCGGCACACACCGGCCCACTTGAGGACCGGCCCATCGGGATTCGTCCCGAGCGTCCCGATGGCCAGTCCACCATTGGTGCAGTGCATCCTGTACAGTACATTCAGTTCATGTGCAAGTGTCTCAGAGGGGGAAACTAGCCTTGTTGAAGAGACTGGTGGTCGTGGGGCAGAATCTGTCTCTGTGGCGTGCGGACGTGGCCCGCTTCAGGGTCCTGGAGTTGTGTAGGACCAGGAGGGAGGGCAGGTTGGACGAGGAGGGGGGGCAGGTTGGACGAGGAGGGAGGGCAGGTTGGACCAGGAGGGGGGACAGGTTGGACGAGGAGGGAGGGCAGGTTGGACGAGGAGGGAGGGCAGGTTGGACCAGGAGGGGGGACAGGTTGGACGAGGAGGGAGGGCAGGTTGCAGCCGATGACGCGCTGCAGTCTGACCCTGTCCTTGTCTGTAGCGGTGGAGTACCAGATGGTGATGGAGGAGGTGAGGATGGACTCGATGATGGAGGTGTAGAAAAGTACTACCATTTTCTTTGGTAGTCCGAATCTCTTTGGAATCTTGAATCTTGGAGGAGAAAAAAAACACTCAACTCTTGCTGAATAGATTTAGCACTACCTAGAACTAGGGTTAGGTCCTGTGAGTCCTCCTAAGAATTGCATGAAATCTTTATATTAACAATCAAAGCATGAAATTAAATAGCTTATGACCATTGACTCTCAGAGATGTGTAGGCTATTAATAATTGAGAACAATATAATTCTCTAAACCTTGATCATGTCTGGACTGCAGCTCCCTGCAGTGTCCAGTAGTCACCACTGGAGGGCAGTGGAACACAAAGGGTATTTTTTCAACCCTGTCCACGCCTATATCCATGGTCCGCTCTGGTCATGGATGTATTAGGCTCTGGTCCACACGAGTTTTCGAATTTGGCTCGAATTTTCTACTGAAGGCAAATAGATTGACAGCATGTTGACCTGTGTGGGTGTGCGATTCTTGTCGTTCATCGCACATTCTTCGTTTTACCTCCGTCTAAAGACGTGTACGTAGGTTTAAAAAAAATAAAAAAGAAAGAAAGAAAAGCAAAAAGGAGACGATGTGAGAGGAATAGAGAGAAGACATCCAGGGGCCACGATGATTGGTTGTTCAAGTTAGATAAAATCCTTATGTAGTAGGGGCGTGGCTATTGACAGCAGCACAACAACAACACAGCTTAGCTTCCTGTTTCTCGTTTTTACTGGAGTCCAGCATCCTCTTTCAAACGTCAAACCGCGTGGTCAGCAAATTCATGCATAGTATATTCATCTGTACAATTAGTGCAATTGTACATTTATTTAGTCGTGGAGTAAAAGCTGTGAAAAATATATTACTGACGCTCAAAGACTGCACTGTACGGATATTATACGGCATTCAACTTCCATCAGGGTAAGTATGCATGCCATGGTCAGCTAGCTATAGTAACGTTAGCTAGTTAGCTAACGTTACAGATACATGAAACCGATAACTGGTAACCATTTAAGTGCCTACCTTTGGACATAGCTAGAACGTTGTAGTTGTGTTTTTTGTCGCCAAAAGTGTGTCCTACATAAACAAAGTAGCTAACGGTAGCTAGCTAGTAGCACTAATACTCTTGACTGCACGCCTGTCTGTCTGTGTCTATCAGAGTTACTATGAGCGAAGGGGAGGTGTTTCATGAGAAGCAGAGACTGGAGTTGTGCGCCATTCATGCTCTGAACAACGTGCTCCAGGAGCGAGTGTTTACCAAGGAGACAGCAGACGATATCTGCAAGCGGTAGGTCATATTTTGGACACAAGGTTGTGTGCATCGCTTCTTGGCTACACGCCTCTGATGGTGCCCCTCTCCCCTCTTCTGCAGGCTAGCTCCACAATGTGTCGTCAACCCTCATCGCTCAATGTTGGGGACAGGGAACTATGATGTCAACGTGATAATGGCTGCGCTACAGAGCAAAGAGCTGGCAGCTGTATGGTGGGACAAACGCAGGTAAGAATCAGACTCCAACCTGGAGGGGAGTAGTGCCTTTGTTGTTGTTGTCATTGATTTGGGTCCTTTTTAGTTTCAAGTATTGTGATTTTCATGTAATGTCTGTGCAGTTGTTGGCACATGTTTTTGTTGTGCCTTGTGTTGTTTGTATGCTGTATAAAACAAAAAGGTAATAAACATTGATTTAAAAAAAAAAGAATCAGACTTCTAACCTGACCACCAAGGCCACATATACGAAATATATCATAAGTTCTCCAGACCCCAGAAATATCCCCCCCTCTCTCCGACCCTCTCCCCACTCTCTCTGTTAGGACGGTACAGAGCCTGTGCGTCTCCAAAGTCCAAGGTTTCATCCTGAACGTCCCATCGCGTGTGTCGCTCGGATTAGTGTCCCTTCCGCTCCGACGACGCCACTGGCTGGCGGTGCGTCAGGTCAGCGGACAGTACTACAACCTGGACTCCAAGCTGAAGAGTCCCGTCTGCATCGGGAACGAGGCAGAACTCCGGTGAGCAGGGGAGAGAGGGAGGGACGGACAGGTGGGCTGGTGTAGAGCAGCCGCTGCTTTCTCCTCCTTCAAATTTCAAGAATCGATTTGATTCCGATTCACAAGGTTCAGAATCGATTATCACGATTCGATTCAATATCGATTCGGTTAGTGTTAATAAAACCTGTTTTTTTGAGCTGTAACCTCAATTACATGTCTGCCAAGTTATGCAACACATCAATACTAGGGCTGGGTATCGATACTGATTTCCAAAAATGAATGAATCATTGAATGAATTAATGAACTACTCATTCCTTAATTTATTCATTCATTCATTAAATAAAAGATGGATTTTATTTTAGAATCGATTAATCGATTTTTTTAACCCAGCCCTACCCATGAACACAATGACATGCCCAGTATAAAACTCTTATGTAGAGTAGAGGTAGTATTGCTCCTGACTGGAGGAGTTAAACAGGCCGTAGCGTTTCAACTATGCATCTTATTGGATGAGTCATGCTGAAGTACTCGTCATATGAGGTTACCTCACTGTCTGGTTGTTTTTGTTTGCACTTGTTCCCTTGTCAACCATTCTCCTTCTCTTCCCCTTTCCCTCTCTCTCTCGCTCACTCTTGCTCTCACTCTCTCTCTCTCTACCTGATTCACACCATCCCTCCCACCCTTTCTCTTACTCTCTCTCCCTCTCTCTCGCTCACTCTCTCTCTTTATCTCTCTCTCTCTGCCTCCCTCCCTCTCTACCTGATTCACACCATCCCTCCCACCCTTTCTCTCCCTCTCTCTCTCTCTCTCTCTCTCTCTCTCTGTCTCTCAGTGTGTTTCTCAGTGAACAGCTTTCTCAGGACGTGGCAGAGATGCTCCTGGTTGTCCGAAGAGAGGTGGAAGAGGACGGGACTTGGCTGAACCCTGACGACCCCAGGAAGTGATTCGTTGGTGCGGGAACATAACATCGGGCAGCATGGACTTCAGAATTCCGCTTGAGGAAAAATAGCATCTTTGAAAACGAAGATGCTACACAAAAGACCATCTTTCAGGGAATGCAGTGCACCACGAAATTGTTGAGATTGTGTGAATACACTCACAGACACACACTTCTTCCCAAACACACAAATACAAGAAATTCCAAAGAGAACTGAAGTGGATGAAGGCTTTTTTCAGAAATTAAGAAGTGGCAATGTTTTACAGGATTGGCCGTTCTTCTTATATCTCCATATCTCTACAGCTTTGTTGTCTATGCTACCCCCCCCCCCCCCCCCCAACCCCCCACACCCCTCTCACACCTATGCACTGTTGAGGTAGACCTGTTTTTGTCATTGTGTTCACCTATGCACAGAGGGGGTAGTGAGAAGGCGGTGTCTGGTACTGGTATGATGATGACTGTATGCAATATCTGTCCTTGTTCCAAGTCTTTCTCTCCATTCTAGACTATCTATGCATATGCAAATGAACGGGAGCGTTGTCTCTCTGTAACACACTACACACATGCATGAATATGCATGCCCTTATGCAGTACACTACACACACACATATACACACACACACACAGTAACATTGAGGCTCAGCGGATACAAAATTAAATTCTTGTTATTTATATTACAGTGTTAATCTGTCATGTTTTTTATTGTACTGTACACAGCTTAATCTCTGTAAGGCAGTGTGGAAAACAAGACGAATTAGACATGGGCTTATTGTAGTTGTTTAATTATATTAGACTCTGGAGTGTAAAAGGAGCATTGATAATACCATACAAACTCAATTCAAGGGTTAACAAGGTCAATAGCCAAGGAGGGGGTCCAATGAAATCTCTGATATACCATACCATATATATATTTACATAACATCCTATAGAGACCTCAGAAACCCACTACTATACATAGTTATTATTGCTAGTTACGGTAGAGCTACTGCAACACCAGTAGCATAGTTGTATTGCTATGTACCTGCTGTCATTGCATGGGAATTGTAGTTCTCTATTAAACACTCAAGGCCAGCTGGTAGTTGTAGTTCTCCTCTTAGCCTTATAGCCCCCTGGGGGGTTTTCTTAAGACCAAATTATTTTTTTTATTTTTTAGATCTTATCAACAGTAAAATGTACAGAATAGTATCAGAAGATATTATAAGGGAAATACAGAATTGCCACATATAAAAAATAAAAAATACCAAGTGAGGAAACTGCATATTCATTCACGGAAAATGTGTTTTGTTGCTACGTGCCAGTGTTCTACAACAATATTTATATATAAAAACTTGAAAATAAAGTGGTGATACTGATACATTAGAAAATATACTGTAAAACTACAACGTAGTAACGTCAATACCATTTGGCTTGCCTCACAACAGCTGACACAGACTCTGGACAGACTGGGGATTGTAAGGGGTGACTGACTGAGTGAATCTGGTTGAGACTTCTTCATATTCATGCTACCTATCTGGCATTAGCTTACTGTGAGTTACTAGCCTACAACAATCCATTCAATCCTGCTTCTTTTAAGTGCTTCAAGTCATAACACTCGATGGTAATGACGTTATGCACCTATAATTTACATCTAGCATGTGATTTATTTAGATTAGTTCTTTTCATCTCAGTAAAGTGTCCATAAGAAAACTAAACATTTTCTATACATTTTCTAACATAAAAAATAATCAACGTGAATATAGGTTTCTTGAATGGGCGGGGTTGGGGTGTGATTGACTACCCCCGTAACCAGTCAGCATGCTGGGAGAGTACTGTACTTTCAGAACACAAGATGTGATTGGATAGAAGGGAAGCCGTTGTTGAAGATCCAAGGAGGAAGGCGTACAGAGAGGAGGGAGACAAAAAGAAAGGAGATCTCAATTATTCATCCATGTCCCAAAACGATCTGATGAAAAATAGGAGAGCCCTCATGCTTGCTATTGCTACCTCTCCACAACAGCTGGTGCACACATGGATCGGAGGTAGAGGTCACCCCCTAATCTCTGATCCATGGTCAGATGCTTTTAGAAGTCACCTCAGTTTCAGAGAAGAGAGAATAGGAGTGAGGTTCTCTGACTCTAAGTCTAGAACAAGTGGTAACTTCTCCCTCAGGCACCTCAATGAGGACTAGGATAGTCCCTAGATGGGCAAACCCAGTTCAAGGTTATAGGCTGTATGGTTAGTGTGACAAAATGGAGGCTCTTCTAGCATGGCCATGTCATGTCTACTTCAGGATAGCAAGAGCTCACTCAGAGTAAGAATTATTAAAGGTACAGTGACAACGTTTGTGACCTAGAGTTAGTCGACGGTACTTTTAGTTTAGTCTGATTAGATCTGACAGGGTTTTTCCTGGCTCAGAATAGGTCTTTGGGGGGTGATGTGTACACAATTTTTTGGGGGAAACCTCCGTTTTATGCCGAGTAGCCTACCAGCATATTTAGGCCTGTATTCTTTGCTGTCGTTCTGACTGAGCTCACTTTTCACAATTGCAGGAAATCTCCTGACATGACAGAAAATGGATATGAAGACAAAATGTTTAAGATACTGATAACCTGTCTATTAATTCTCTTGTTTACTAGTGGTCCAAACCATGGACAATGCAAGAAAGAGGGATGGGCTGCACTTGAAACAAGCTATTAAACACATTTGGAGAGGATTTTAATTATTATTTTAATTCTAAATTTTTACCATTTTGGCACTGGTGATTTTCCTTTGGCTCTCTTTGGGGGGCGCCCCAAAAAATCCTCTATGCAGGAAAAACCCTGATCTGATTTAAAATGATTAGTTTGATGAAAAAGAGAGCGGTCGGCCGACAAGAGTCCAGCGGGTTTGGACCCTCACCGCCTCAGCACCAGTTACTGCAGACACAGCGTGTGATCGGGACCCGTACCATCACGCCACGCCCCGCAATTGGGTCTACACTTATAACGGGGTTCACGCCCACAACCAGGACAAATGCCACGGATTATGATGATGTCACAAGTACAGAGGAACTCACAGAGGGGGGTGGGGACTGCCTGTCAGTCAAAGGCAGGCTCTCATAGCCAGGGTTGCCATTGGAGGAAACGTTTGGAGTCCTGCGTAGAGACAGAAAGAGAGGAAGAGGAGGAAGAGGAGGAAGAGGAGGAGGTGTGGAGGATGAACGAGAGAGGGATGAGATACATTGAGAAAGAAGGATAGGGCAGGGGGGTGTGGGTGCAAAGGGAAGTGGGTACCGAGGTGGGGGGGGTAAGAGAAAGGGAGGAAGAGTGATTAGAGAAATGGTGGTGTATTAAAAACAGACCTCATTATAACTGGTGGCATTCGTGTTTATATTATTGGTAGCGTTAAGGTAGCGTGTTAGTGTGCTCGGAGCCCGGGGGGGGGGGGGGGGGGTTGGACAGTCCACTCCTGCTGTTTGAGGCCTGCTGACCGACCCGGCCCAGTTTGAATATTTGCTCAGAATAATTAGCTGGCTTTGTCAGGTGTGATTAGCGCGATGCTGGAGTGTACAGAACCCCCAGGCCATTGATTTAACAGGAGTTGACTGTACTTGTTTCTTGCTAATTTGATTT
Source organism: Borostomias antarcticus (assembly GCF_949987555.1). Classification (NCBI taxonomy): domain Eukaryota; kingdom Metazoa; phylum Chordata; class Actinopteri; order Stomiiformes; family Stomiidae; genus Borostomias; species Borostomias antarcticus. Next base: position 19,947,448 of record NC_140243.1, on the reverse strand, counting down.
CTGTAGTCTTTGTCAGTTAATTCTGGGTGGTTTACTCATGGTGCTCCACACTAGGATGGTGACCACAGACTGGACCAGGAATCCAGCGCTATTTCTACCCTAGGTGGGAGAGGACACTCCTAAGGGAACAAACTGGACTTGCAAAATTGCGATAGTGAGAGAGAGAGAGAGAGAGAGAGAGAGTGAGAGAGAGAGAGAGAGAGAGAGAGAGAGAGAGAGAGGGAGACAGTGAAAGAGAGAGTGATAGAGGCAGAGAACGAGAAGGAAGGAGAGAGAGAGTAGCAGGACAGCAGGAAGTGGAGGGAGTGATAAAGCAAGAGTCAGAGAGAGAGAGAGGAGAGTGAGAGAGAGACAGAGAGAGGAGAGTGAGAGGAGAGTGAGAGAGAGACAGAGAGGAGAGTGAGAGAGAGACTGAGAGAGAGACAGAGAGAGAAACAGAGAGAGGAGAGTGAGAGAGAGACAGAGAGAGAGAGAGGAGAGTGAGAGAGAGACAGAGAGAGGAGAGTGAGAGGAGAGGTCGTTTGAGAGACCCGGTCACACGAGACTTGACTTGGACACCACGGTGAGGATGGCGGATGGGAGTGATGGGAGTTTTACCGACGTCCACCTGAGCCTCACACCTCCGGAGTGTTAACACGGCCTGCCTGCGCCACAATGACACCCGCTTCCCCGCCACACACTGAACACTACTGAACACTACTGAACACTACTGAACACTACTGAACACTACTGAACACTACTGAACGCTACTGAACGCTACTGTCCTAGAGCCGGAGGAGCAGACAGTAGCGTAGCGCGTGGCGTCGGGGAATGGGGCGCCATTTGAGACGCGGCCCAAGACCTTCGAACCCGAGCGGCCTACGGACGTCTGTCTTTGGAAGGCTCTACAGACCATTAGACAGACACACAGACAGACAGACAGACTTCCGGAGGTGTGTCTGTTTCTCTGCCTACGCTGCAGTCCTGACAGACCTGTCTGTGTGTCTGTCTGCGTTGCGTGTGTTTCAGCTGGCAGGGTTGTGGGGTTAGACCAGCCCTATCTGTCTATAGGATGAAAGGTGTGAATTTAATGTCTAGAATACTGTACCCACATGAGTATATTGTATTTGCTCTACTGGCTTTGTGAATGAGTGTATGTGCGGGCAATAGGTTCCTTTATGTCCTGTGTGTTCTGTCATGTGTCTTCTCACTGTATGTGTGTGTGTGTAAAACTTGTGACCTGTGATGTGCCTGTCCACACTGACTGTACATAAGTACTCAGTCAGTCTGTCTGTCTGTGTATTGAACATGCATACTCCTCTATCTGAGTGCCCTGATCTGGTGCGGTAGCCTGCAGTTGGAGCAGAGGATGCCCATAAGTACAGATCCAGGATCAGCTTAGCGTCCCCAAAATACCAAGATCCCTTACTGAGGGGAATAAACTCACAACTGACCTGAGATCAGTGCATAGGGGCAGGCGCGACACCCGGAGCCTCCCTGTCTGTCTGTCTGTGTGTCTGCGTGTCTGTGTTACTCACGGTAGGGGCGGCGCGCTAGAAAAGGGGGGGGTCCAGCCGGCCCCTGGGTAATTATAGAAGGGGGGCAAGGCCCCTCGTTGGGACCCCGCGGCCGTCTGTCTACGTGCCTGATGGGAGGTGAAGGGGTCCTCGCTCTCGCTGTCGGAATCTTCGTACTCCTCCGAATCACTGTCGTCGTCGGAGAGAGAGGAGAGGAGAACGAGTGAGTGGAGGAACGGTTCCAGCACCCACGACCCTGGGGAACCTCAACATGTCGAGTTAGATCGTTCCGTCTGGGGTTTAATTCAACGTTTTCTTTAGCGCTGCAGTGTAGAAGTGTCCGTTAAATACTTTTTTTGAGGCCATACAGTGTTAGAGCCTTCTATGGGTCATGGAAAGGTCATAGTAGTAATTTAATAATTTAACAAATTCATATTCTGTTTACACGGAGGGCTTTGTGGCGGAAATTCAGCCCTGTCTTTCTGTACAGATTTCCTGTTAATTTGACATTAATATTCACATATACAGTAGCAAAAAATGAATCCCTTCCTTGATCCCTTAATCTTTTTTTCCCATCAAGCAACTGGCTGTGTGGCTCAGCTGGAAGCCGTTAACAGCAGGACAAAGCCGTGACAGGCCACACATCACACACAATGAGCCACACACACAATACAATAGAAACGTGCACACAATCATACCTTATGGCTGAGCATGGAGAAAAACTAGGCACAATGATTATGTGGAAAAACCTCAACAACATCAACATGATGACATCAGTGAGCTCGCTTCCACACTGTTCACTATGGTTTAAATGTGTGAGCGCGCATCACACACACGCGTGCGCGCACACACACACACACACACACACACACACACACACACACACACACACACCTACATACTTACCTACCTACATGTACACACACAAACACACACACACACACACACATACTTACCTACCTACATGTACACACACAAACACACACATATGCAAGCAAACACGTGTACTCACACACATACGCTCACACACACACACACACACACACACACACACACACACACACACACACACACACACCTGGGAAAGCTCCTCCAGGCCCCGGGCAGGGAGCAGAGGATGGCGGTGAAGGCCAGAGCAGAGAGGAAGGAGAAGAGCGACAGGTAGAGCAGCCCCTCCATCCCATCATAGCACAGCCCCTTCAGAGAGTCTACGTAGTCCTGGAGAGACAACCACACACACTCCGTCACACACTACGTAGTCCTGGAGAGACAACCACACACACTCCGTCACACACTACGTAGTCCTGGAGAGAGAACCACACACACTCCGTCACACACTACGTAGTCCTGGAGAGACAACCACACACACTCCGTCACACACTACGTAGTCCTGGAGAGACAACCACACACACTCCGTCACACACTACGTAGTCCTGGAGAGAGAACCACACACACTCCGTCACACACTACGTAGTCCTGGAGAGACAACCACACACACTCCGTCACACACATCCGCCACACGGCGTCACGCGTTAACGCTACACACACCCCCACGCGGAGAGAGAGGGGCTAACCTTGTTGAGACCTCGGCAGTTGAGTAGTGCCACCAGCTGGTGGAAGTTTCCCTCCGTCGAGTTGAGAATCTGCTGAACCTCTCTGAGGGATTTCTACCAAAACAACAGATGAGGGTTATAGCGCTCACGCTCCGGAAGTGGTTGTGTTTTGAAATAGTGCTTTTTCGGCGGCCATTTTGAGTCTTGCGGTGAACGATGGCTGGGAGTTGCGTACCTCTGCCCTGGGGAACTGGGGAACAGCGTTCCGGTCCAGGCTGGCCAGGTTGGTGTGGATGCTGGACAGCGCCCTCTGGGACTGGGTCAGCAGCTGGACCCGACCGGTCAACAGAACCACAACCTAGCATTACCTTCCACACACCCTAACCCACCCAGACCTGCATAGCAGTCTATCTAATGTGTTAGAAAGTAGCAGAAGGAAAATGGTATTTCTAACTGACAACAAAGAATATTTTATTTTATTTTATTTTATTCTATTCTATTCTATTCTATTCTATTCTATTCTATTCTATTCTATTCTATTCTATTCTATTCTATTCTATTCTATTCTGTTCCGTTCTGTTCCGTCCTGTTCTATTCTGTTCTATTCTATTCTTTTGTGTTCTATTCTATTGTGTTATATTCTATTGTATTCTCTTCTATTCTGTTCTATTCTATTCTGTTCTATTCTATTGTATTGTGTTCTCTTCTATTTTATTCTATTCTGTTCTATTCTATTCTATTCTATTCTGTTCTGTTCTGTTCTGTTCTGTTCTGTTCTATTCTCAGTGGCAGGGTGTAATAGGTTTCCTGCAGAGCGGTGCGGTGTACCTGCTGGAACGGACTGCTCATGCGTCGGCTGCAGGTCAGGTAATAGTCCAGCACATCTGAGGTCAGGGAGGACAGCGGCAGCCAATCAGGTGTCGGGTCACAACAAGTTCGGTTCACTACATTCCGTTGAAATTGATTCATGTTTACAGTCTGCACAGCTAGCAGGGGTTACGATGTACTGGACAACGTTGTCCTAAAGGTGACAACCCAACGGGACATTGTGAGTAGATGGAGTGTTTGACTGTATTCTGTGTGGGAGCAGCAGTGAGGGGACATGGACCTCAGTACCTGAACTGGTCCCAGAGCTGAAGTGGGTGGAGTTGAGGATGAATGTGTTTGGATCCGAACAGAAGTCACTGAGGGCCTGATGATGCAGAGAGAGAGAGAGAGAGAGAGGGAGAGAGAGAGAGAGAGAGAGGGAGAGATAGAGAGAGAGAGAGAGTGAGAGAGAGAGTAAGAGAGAGAGAGAGAGAGTGAGAGAGAGAGTGAGCGAGAGAGAGAGAGGGAGAGGGGGGAGAGAGAGAGAGTGAGAGAGAGAGAGAGAGAGAGAGAGAGAGAGAGGGAGAGAGAGAGGGGGAGAGAGTAAGAGAAAGGGTGGGAGGGATGGAGTGAATCAGGTAGAGAGAGAGGGAGGGAGGGAGGGAGGTAGAGAGAGATAGAGAGAGAGAGGTAGAGAGAGAGGGAGGTAGAGAGAGAGAGAGAGAGAGAGAGAGAGAGAAGAGTTAGTTGAGACCCACTGACCGACTGACACACTTTTCCCCCTCAGATAACTGACTGCAGCTCTGCCCTCTGGATGCTATCGATCAGCAGAGTGAATCACACGCTGGAGAGACCTACTTCTCTCAGCTCTCCCCCACGTACTCCCTCTCCCCCTCTCTGTCCTCACCCCTGCCTCCCTATCCCTCTCTCTCTTCACCCATATTTTCTCTCACTCTGCCGAAAAGCACCTCTCTCCTTTTCCCTCTTTCACAGATCTCTACCTCTCTCTCTCTCTCAACCCATGCGTCCTCTCATTGGGCGAGAAAAAACATCTGCACACATAAACCATCTGCACACACACACTCACACACACACATACACACACACACACACACATGCACACGCACACACACACACGCACTCTAACACACACACGCACACACACACACGCACACACACGCACACCAAGCCCCACCAGAAGAGGGAGTGAGAGCTACACACACACACACACACACACACACAGACCCAGAGAGAGAGGAGAGGAGAGGAGGAGTCGGTCCAGGACGTGAGAGGGCCCCGGGCCCTGGCCCCGCCCCCCACAGCTGGGCCCATTGTTCCCCTGTCAGCGGCCGGGGACAGAGGAGCTCTGTGTGGGACCCACAGGCTCTGAGACATCCCCCACCAGCCCCACACGGCACTGGACCGCTGGAACCCACCACACAGACAACCAGCCCCCCCCCACCTCAAACCCCCCCAACCCCCCCCCCACCCAGCCACCCCCACTCCCACCCAGCCCCCCCCACCAGCCCCACACGGCACTGGACCGCTGGAACCGACCACACAGACAACCAGCCCCCCCCCAGCTCCCACCCAGCCCCTAGACGCCAGCTCACGGCAAAGCAACACTGGCCCTCTTCAGCTTGTCAACCCCCCCCCCCCCCCCCCCTCCATACCCCGCCCCCCCCCCCCCCTCCACCACTCCGCTGCCAAACTCTACAGGTCATGGACCCAGACTAGGCAGAATGCTCACAAGCAGTTCTCAATCACGGACATGAATAAAGATCACTATGTTCTCTGTTCACTGTTCTCGGCAAATGCCACTGTCTGCGCTGACTACAGAACGAGGGTTGTGCTGTGAGAAGCATAATCAATAGAAGATGTGTGTGTGTTTGGATGTTGTTTGGATGTTGTTTGGACGTTGTTTGGATGTCGTCCCCAGCCCCATTCTCTGGAGTCCGTGCCTACTATCTCAGGGTCCTGGTGATCCTTTAGTGATGCAGTGAAAGCCTCCGGTCTCACACTGGGCTGGCTGATTCATCCTCCCCCTCTCTCTTTTCCTTAAGTGTGCGTGAGTCTCTCTCTCTCTCCATCTCCCTCTCTCTCTCTCTCTCCATCTCCCTCTCTCTCCATCTTGTTGAAAGCACTTGTGTTCATCTTCCATCTTCGCTCCTCAAAGCCACTCGCCCACACACTCACACGACGACATGCACTTTTATGCACTGACGCACACTGAACAACACACAAACACACATACACACAGACACACACACCTACACACAGAAACACACACACTCATTCAATCTTTAATCTCTGCCCCATTTTCCTGCCTTCTTGGTCCCCAGCCATAGCTGTTCCCAAGGAGGCCTGTCTTTCACTGTTTAACACAATGGGTACAGAAACAAGCACACACACACACACACACACACACACACACAAACATGCACACACACACACACAAATGCACACACACACACACACACACACACACACACACACACACTTGCACAGAAACACGCACACAAGCACGCACACACACAGACTCTGTTTGATTCTGAATGTGATTCTGTTCTAAAGCCCAATGCATTCCTGACAATGCTCTCTTTGGCCATGGAGGGTCCACCCTCACCCCCCCCCCCCTGCACCCCTCTCCCCGCCTCTCTCCTGGAGAGAACAGGAGAGAGACAACGCATCTGTGGTATCCCTGATCCTTCCACCCAGCTGTCCTCCTCTCTCTCCCTCTCTCCCTCTCTCTCTCTCTCTCTCTCTCTCTCTGAGGTAGATGTATATTTAGTTGGCTCTAGCACTAGATTATGCTCTTAGTCACTTGTTTTAGAAAGGAGATGCACTTGAGAGTTCTGGCGAGTAGTAGAACATTGGCTTTTCCTACGTTAAATGCAATTATTGTAAGTTGCTTTGGATAGAAGCGTCATCTAAATGACTGTAATGTAATGTAATGTAATGTAATTACTCACCACCACAGTGGCCGTCTCCAGGCCCAGGGAGCCCCAGCTCAGGAACAGGGCCAGCCAGGCCAGAACCGTCATTCTGCCAGCAGTACACACACACACATACACGCAGCAGTACACACACACACACACACACACAGACACACACACGTCAGTGAAGAGGCTTTGGTATAGTACGAAGAGAAACATGGTACAGTATGTTGTGCGTGTGTGTCTGTGTATGTGTGTGCGTGTGTGTGTTGTTGTGTGTGTTGTTGTGTGTGTGTGTGTGTGTTATGTGCTTACAGGATGAGCAGCCAGCGGGCCTGCTTGGCCAGCCCCAGAAGGATGAACAGACACACGATGAGGTCCAACAGCAGCAGCAACACGTAGGACAGCCACCTGCAACACACACACACACACACACACACACACATACATACACACACACATACACACACATACACACACACATACACACACGTACACGCACACATACACGCACACACAGACACACACACACACACACACACACACACACACACACACACATCAGATATATCCTAAAACTCTAGTAGTCTCCTAAAACGTGCTCCTCCAGAAAGCTTCCTCCAGAGACACTGTGTTTCTAGTCTCAACGCCAAACCCATGAGAGTTCTTTCACTGATGCGCTACGGAAGCTACGCTAACTACGTTACTGCAAGCTGCAGATCTCTCTATGGGTCTGGGACACTTCATGCAAAAATCTGGTGCTCAAATCCTGGCAATTCATTGTTTTCGCAGGAATCCCTGCGATACGAATCAGTAACGACTTTCGCGATCAGGCGTTCCCACCCATAGATGTGCCCCGCCCATCTAACCTGGGCTAGCGTCTCTCATTGGCTGCTACGACCTGTCACTCTTTCAATTCTGACCCCTGGATACTCCCTCAGAACACCAGCTTGGGCGGCGAAGTGGCTCAGACTCAACGTGATATGTGAGTCTGGAGAGAGACTAAACGTGAGTCTGGAGAGAGACTAAACGTGAGTCTGGAGAGAGACTTAACGTGAGTCTGGAGAGAGACTAGTTGTGAGTCTGGAGAGAGACTAAACTTGAGTCTGGAGAGAGACTAAGCGTGAGTCTGGAGAGAGACTAGTCGTGAGTCTGGAGAGAGACTAAACGTGAGTCTGGAGAGAGACTAAGCGTGAGTCTGGAGAGAGACTAAACATGAGTCTGGAGAGAGACTAAGCGTGAGTCTGGAGAGAGACTAAACATGAGTCTGGAGAGAGACTAGTCGTGAGTCTGGAGAGAGACTAAACGTGAGTCTGGAGAGAGACTAAGCGTGAGTCTGGAGAGAGACTAAACATGAGTCTGGAGAGAGACTAAGCGTGAGTCTGGAGAGAGACTAAACGTGAGTCTGGAGAGAGACTAGTCGTGAGTCTGGAGAGAGACTACTCACCGGTAATCCTCGTTGACCATCAGGGTGTTGGCCGCCCAGCCTGGGGAGAAGGGGCTGGGCATCACCCCTCCTCCGCCGGGCGCCACAGTGGGCGGGGCCACAGAGGGCGGCGATGGGGTGAGCGCCGCAATGGGAGCCCCGCCCCCGCCCCCTC
>NC_140243.1:19932796-19936355 GCF_949987555.1 Borostomias antarcticus | reverse complement strand
GTCCTCCCTGTCCAGGGGGAGGGGCTCTGTCCAGGGGGAGGGGCTCTGTCCAGGGGGAGTGTCTTACTGGACGTCCCTCTGTGCTTGTGTAATAGATACATTCAAATGAGTGTATTCTCTGCTCAAGACATTGTCTTGAGTCTGTCTTATAAAGAGAGAAGCTGTCCTCTGTTTCTTGCCCGGACCCCTCTACCCCCAGGCCTAAACAGTCCTTTATGTCAGGAGACCTCACCAGAGGTCACCTCCTCCCAGCTGTCTCTGATCTCTGTAATGTTCACTTCAGCTGTTGACCCTCTGACCTCGCCTACTCACTGATGATTGGCTATTTTGCATATGCAGGTGTGGTCACACCCACACTGTTTATAATGCTCCGTTTTCCTGATAATCTTTGCTCTTGGTGGATGTTCCTTTCTCTTTGAGCCCGACTTTGCAAACTCAACCAGCTTGGACTTGCAACGATGAACCTTGGCGTTCTCGACCACTCTTTTCTGAATTATTAGAATAAGTCTAGAACACTTGTCCGGTGCGAGATCTGTCGCCGAGGGCAACGTCTACCAACCCAGCAAACATGCGACGTCAGGGAGACGTTCAGATCATGTCTTAATAACGTCCGTCGGTCCAGAACCCCATTTGTACATCTGCTGGACCCCTCAATATTCGAACGTCTGGCTTGGACCCCTCTAAGACGTCTCTGGACGTGCAGAACAGGTTCAATATCTGAACGTCTAAAAAAACGTTAATTCTGGCTCCTAATTGGATGTCTTTTGGAAGTGTCTTTGCTCAGTGGGAAGCCTGGGGAGAGCCCATCTCTGCCAGGCGAGACGGAGAAGGTTTCCCAACCACAACCACACACTCAAACCTTAAACCTGCGACGAAAGATGGGCAGCGACTCTGCTGTCCTGACATCAGTGGGCAGCTCATTCCACCACTGCGGGGCCAGGACAGAGAAGAGCCGTGACCGTGTCGATCGACCGCAGGAGCCTCGGAGTGACGGGGCAACCAGTCGCCCTGAGGTAGCAGAGCGTAGCGGTCTGGTGGGGCAGAGCGGGGGTGGGGCGAGGCTCTGATTGAGCAGATTAAGAGAATATCACCACAGTTTTTCCGTTTTAAGACAAGGGGGGTTCTCAAGACAGTTTATGAGAACAGCTCTGAGACGCAGAGAGAGAGAGAGAGAGATGGTGGTGCGGGGCTAGTCTATTAAAATTCTATAAAGGGAGACATAGAGGGGCTTATATACCGTCCTGGGGGACATACAGTGCATAGACACTGATAAACAGCGAAAAGACAATGTTACATTTGTGTGTAAAAGGGTTTGAAAAGATGAATTATCCACCGGGTGCTATGAATGCTGCAGATGTTTATTCCGACACAACATCCAATCAATACAGTATTCTATAGCCTACTGCGCTCCGGTATTTTCTCAATAGCCCTATTGATTTACAGTACCGGGACTACATGACACCGATGCCGACTAGATACAGACTACAGTCAACTGTTCTGTAGAACGTATTTGTTTTACTACAGTGTACGACCGTCTATGTGTGGCGTATTTGACAAGCGGAGAGATTAATTGCGCCGCTGCCCCAGAATGAGTTAACAGATCGCCCACAGGCCAGACAGAGCAGCTATAAGCCCATTAGAATAAGCCCGTTCACCTAAATGCCCCCAAAACCCCAACCGTCACAAATCAAATGAATGCCGGCAGTCCATTTCACTTATTAAAAAACCATAGAGAGCATAATGATTCTCACAAGGGAGCAGGGCATGCATCAGGCTCACACTAACCACGTCAACAGACTGGCATTACCGTAGACCACCATCATTACCGTAGACCACCATCATTACCGTAGACCACCATCATTACCGTAGACCACCATCATTACCGTAGACTACCATCATTACCGTAGACCACCATCATTACCGTAGACCACCATCATTACCGTAGACCACCATCATTACGTAGACCACCATCATTACCGTAGACCACCATCATTACCGTAGACTACCATCATTACTGTAGACTACCATCATTACGTAGACCACCATCATTACGTAGACCACCATCATTACCGTAGACCACCATCATTACCGTAGACCACCATCATTACCGTAGACTACCATCATTACCGTAGACCACCATCATTACGTAGACCACCATCATTACCGTAGACCACCATCATTACCGTAGACCACCATCATTAAGCTCACAGATTGTGGTCGTATATCAACTCAAGAAGTGTTCATCACGTTATGGCTACTTGTCTTGGCTTAAGCATGCCAGAGGACGCTGCCAAATTAGATGAACTGATAATCCTCTAGGAATGACAGAATCGAATAGAACGGAATAGAATAGAATAGAATTGTTTTTCAAAAAAAGGTGTGTGAGTTTTGAAAAGATGAAGCTGTGCAAACATAAATGTCTTCAACACAACTGGCAAACAAGTCAATGACATATAAAACCCCCACAAAGCATCATGGATCATCTGCTTCAGGAAGGTTTCTAACAAAGTGCCTATGAGGGAGAACCTAGCGGGGGGTAGGGTGAGGGGGGTAGGGGGGGTGGTGGTAGGGGGTGGATGCTCACATTGATGAACTGCTAAATGTCGAGGACAGGAACGAAGCTGTGTCCAGGATGTGAGGTGGGCAGCAGAAGGAGGAAGCAGAGGGAGGAAGCAGAAGGAGGAAGCAGAGGGAGGAAGCAGGAGGGAGGAAGCAGAAGGAGGAAGCAGAGGGAGGAAGCAGAAGGAGGAAGCAGGAGGGAGGAAGCAGAGGAAGTAAGCAGAAGGAGGAAGCAGAGGGAGGAAGCAGAAGGAGGAAGCAGGAGGGAGGAAGCAGAGGGAGGAAGCAGGAGGGAGGAAGCAGAGGGAGGAAGCAGGAGGGAGGAAGCAGAGGGAGGAAGCAGAAGGAGGAAGCAGAAGGAGGAAGCAGAAGGAGGAAGCAGAAGGAGCACCTTGGAGCAGCGGTTCTTGTTGGAGGGGGGAGGGAGGGGGGTCGGGGAGGGGGGCGTGGCTCACATTGATGTGATGGTTCCTGTCAGCTTGTGATCACGCTGGTTTCTATTGCATAACTGAAGGCAAATGAATGTGGACGCTCACGTGATGGAGGGATGGAAGAGGGGATGAGAGGAGAGGGGATGAGAGGAGATTGGAGGAGAAAGCACAGCCTCACTGTGCGATGCTGAAAAAACCCATCCCAGAGCTTGTGGAGGGAGAGATGGGAGGAGAGAGAGAGAGTCCGGGGGTTGGAGGATTCTCTCTCTCTCTCTCTCTATCTCTCCCTCTCTCTCTGTACTGAGCAGCCGTGGGCATGGAATCATTTCAGACAGTGTTTTAGACTCCATGTTGTCTGAATCTACGAGGCCATTTTGAAAGATAGATAATTAGGAAGTGTGAAGAAAATATTCCGCCTGGATGCAACATCTTATTTTGTATTTTGGAGGGACCTCTTTCGTCCTGTGTTGCTTAACGCACACTGCTATCACCATCCTGTGATATCGACACCGTTCGAATGAACAGATGATTCACTGCAGATGAAATCACGCTTGCTACTCTGATGACGG
>NC_140243.1:19850296-19927796 GCF_949987555.1 Borostomias antarcticus | reverse complement strand
TGCAGGCCGCTGTTGAGCTGCTGGAGGTGCAACTGAGGCCGGGGGCTCAGGTAGAGAACCCTCCCACCGAAGTGCTTCAGTTTCGGGGGGAAGGAGACGGCCACCGGGGGGTTGCGGTCCAGCCGGGCGAAGCGGCGGAGGATCTCCCCGGCGGCGGCCACCTGGGCCGGGCCGGGCAGCACCAGGAGGCACAGGGTGACGTGGAGGGTGGAGGGGGGGAGCCAGAGGGAGGTGGAGGAGGGGAGGAGGGAGGTGAGCTCCTCCCGGAGGCGCTGGAAGGAGGACAGGATGGAGGGGGTGTTGGCCCGGAAGGTGATGAAGTGGGTGGGCCTGAGTTTAGGGGGTTGACCCCTGTTCCTCTCCGCCCTCTGCTCCAGAGGCGCCGGCGTGGAGGTGTGGCCGGATGGACTCTGTCAAAGACACAAATAGGTCACTACTCAGTAGATCTCACACACAAGACATCGCTAGGCCTACATCCAGATAGGGACAGAGCTGTAGTGACTGCTGTTCTAATGGTTCAGTTTACAGGGAAATATTTATGCCAAGTGTACCCAGCTTGTCTTAAAGTCCAGCTGAAACGGACGTTTGAGATCATCTAACTTCCGTAGTTTGACGTATTTCCGACTCAAACAGGCTATAGGGGCGGGACATAACGTTTAGAGGGATTTGATTGGAACATTGACAAGTGGGCGGGTTATAACACTTTTAGACAGATTCGATAGATGGATAGCGTTGATTGACGGGTGGATGTCGTGAGATTATTGGTTGACCTTGCTCTTGCATCGCTGACATAAACACTCGGGAGATTTTGTTATACAGGAAGAAAAAATCTGAATTAAAGATTACAACGAAACAGAAATTTTGAAAAATATTTGGCATATATTATTAAACAGGTACATACTATGACCAAGGTCATGTGATCCAAAATCGAAAATAAAATAAAATAAATTGATTTCATTGCGTCTTTAACATCCTAGTCTTAATAATGCATAAGACTGCATAATGATGATGGCTGTGTGGTTCTTTTCTGTTTTTCTCACCAGACTTTCATCTTCTCCTTCCCAGCTCTCCTTCCATTCTTTCCTGAACTCGCCCTCCTCCTCCCCCGTCTCCCCCTCTCTCTGGGACAGACTGATCTGGTCTGTGAGGGCGACTAAACCAGCCGTCTCGTTAATGCCCTCCTCCTCCTCCTCGCACGGTGCCGATTCCCTTCCTGCTTCCTGCTGACCCCGGGGAGTGCTTCCTGCCGGGGCACCGTCAGTTAGGCCCTGTTCACTCGACTCCGGAGCGTGAACGCAAACTCTCTCGCTCTCTTCTCCCTCTCTGGGATGCCTGTTTTCAGCAGGTTGTGGTGACGTGGTCTCTTTTGCGTCTCCCTGTACAGTGAGAGCAGATTCTTGCTTCTCTGTTGATTCCTGGCGCTTGTTCACCAGCTCGTCTCCGACATCTGGCATCCCTGTTCCTAGGAAATAAAGACACAGGATGTTAATCAACACAGATTTTTGGCAAAAACAGGAAAAACAGGATCGGTCTCTGTTTCAGTGTCTCGTCTCCCTGCCTCACCCTCACTCTCAACCTCCACTTCCTCCTCCCCCCCAAAAGGGGGAGCCAGAGGATGCCCAGTAGAGCCAAACACCCTGTCCATCCTGCCGTTGCGGTCCCAGACGCAGCGCCCCCTGTAGGTGAAGTACTGGATCCTGTGTCGGGGCAGGGCCAGCTCGGCCGTGTAGTCGCAGTCGCAGGGCTCGGCCTCCCAGTTGAATTCGGAGAAGGGGCGCTCCACCACCCCGAGGAAGCGGTCCACGTAACCCACCACGAAGTCCACCGCCCCCACGGACGAGTCCCACAGGACGCGGGAGATGACCTCGTCCGCCGTGCGCATGCGTGGCTTTTTAACCGTCTCTGGTGGTGAAAGGAGAGACAGTCATGAGTATGAGTCATGGCGTCCTTTCCGGCGTCCTGTCCTGTCCTGTCACTGGTCCATTGTTGTATTGTTGTAAACAGCACCGTGTGGAGAAACATTCCTATGTAGAGGGTTTATCCTGGCTCAGAATGGGACTTACGGGTGTCATGCCCACACAAGTTTTGGGGGAACCTCAGTTTTATGCCGAGTAGCCTACCAGCATATTTTAAAAAAATCCTCTATGCAGGAAAAACACTGTATGTAAAGTACAATGGCAATAAAGGAATTGTGATCCTGATTCTGATGGTTCTCATCCCTACAGCGAGGCCTGTTCTGACGCACTCTGGGCTCACGGTACCTGGTTCTGATGGTTCTCATCCCTACAGCGAGGCCTGTTCTGACGCACTCTGGGCTCACGGTACCTGGTTCCTCAGCGTCTGTCGGCTTCTGTGTTTTGTTTGCTTTTCCTTTCTTCTTCCGGTGCTTTCCCTCCTTCTCTCCATCCCTCCAGCTGTCCGGGTCCATCTGGCCGGCCTCGGGGTCGTCCGGCGCAGGCCTGCTGTGGGAGGTGGGGCTGAGAGAGAGGGGATGAAGGGAGAAGGAACGAGGAAGGAGAATGGGGAGTGTGAGGACACAGCAGAAGGTGATATTCCAATTCCCTTCAGTGTGACATTCATGTGTTTCTTTTCATTCACTCTGGGCAACATTAAAGGCCAATTTATACTTTTTGAAAGTGTTGACAGACAGAAATGACGTCACTGTCGACACTTTTTGTGTGGGACAGGGGTGTCTTGCAACCACCAAACTCTCTAATGTCGCAGACGCCGTCACTTCCGTCGCACAGCTGTGATTGGATAGCTAGATAGAAGGCACATTCGTTGCCATGGATCAATCAGCCACGTGTCTGCAAGTTACCATGGAGGCGATCAGACACTTGGCTGAAGTATAAATGCTAAATGTCGGTCAACATTTTTTTTCTGTCCACAGACATTTGTCATACGACACTTGACGCCTGAGTATAAATTAAGCTTAACTCTGTGCTTTAAGGGGCAGACAAAACCTCTCATTTTATTTTACATATTTACATCTCTATCAACGTCCTCTCACTGATTGGTCATGCTACTTCCTGATCACTTGTCCCAGGAAGTCGGAGACGTGTCTCAGGGTTTACTGTGTGAGTAGATACACTAGTGATGTCATCAGCCAACGGAGGTTCCCCTGTCGCCGGGCAGAGTTCAGTAAAAACCCTGCGTTCATCCGTGTGACGTTTGCAGCAGCGGCATCTTCCGCGTCTCTGTCTTGTTCCATGACTGTTTTTATATACCTTCCTGTGTGTGTGTCTGTCGCAGAATCCAGACACACAACGACCTGCGTGTTACACACCTGTGAGTGCGTGTTACACACCTGTGAGTGCGTGTTACACACCTGTGAGACAGACGACACCTGGATCCAAAACGGCACTTTCCCAACAGGAAGAACTGGCACAAGCCCCCTCCCTCCTCCGGTGTCCTGGGCTCTGAGAGGGGCCCAGAGGGATACGAGAGGAGGAGAAGGAGCAGGAGGGAGGGTGAGGGGGAGGGACAGGAAGTGGAGGAGTGGGAGAAAAGGGTGAGAGGTCAAGACGCTTACATGCCCACTACTGCAAAGGCTGCATTGACCATACCAAAAGGTAACAAAGACACAACAGATAGGTATAATATAGATCGGTATAATACAGATAGGTATAATACAGATCGGTATAATACAGATAGGTATAATATAGATCGGTATAATACAGATAGGTATAATATAGATCGGTATAATACAGATAGGTATAATATAGATCGGTATAATACAGATAGGTATAATATAGATCGGTATAATACAGATAGGTATAATATAGATCGGTATAATACAGATAGGTATAATATAGATCGGTATAATACAGATAGGTATAATATAGACCGGCGCTCATTCTGTCTCTCTAGTGGCCGTTCGTGTACTGTTAGAGATTATAGCCGGTCTATCAGAGCGTCCTTGGCTATTCTGACAGGTTCCTCTCAGGACAGGTGGGTGAGTTCTCACGTGTGGATTGAGACCTAGAACCTCTGAGTGTGTATTAAGACGGGATCTGCAGGAGGTTCAACACTACGAGTCAGTCAGGTGGACGAGGTGAGGAGAGAGGTGGTCTGAGGGTGGGGCTGAGCATCGGTCACACCCAGGGCCTGGATGAGGTGAGGAGAGAGGTGGTCTGAGGGTGGGGCTGAGCTTCGGTCACACCCAGGGCCTGGATGAGGTGAGGAGAGAGGTGGTCTGAGGGTGGGGCTGAGCTTCGGTCACACCCAGGGCCAGGGATCCTGGGGGGGGGGGGGGGGGTCAGGGGGGACATGTTCTCCCCAATATTTGAGATCATTAAAATTGTCCTCCCCAATATTTAGATTGGGGTAGTGGCATTCAAATGACCATACAGCCGTGTAGGAAGATGTCCCCCCCAAAAAAATACTCTTGCAAAATGTCAATGTAAATGTCCCCCCCCCCAAAGTTGGATACAGATCCCCACCACTGGTCAGACCAAACTACGCTTCTACAAGGAAAGGGCCGAGCAGCTAGAGGACAGCGCAGGTACGCTCAGAAAACAATATGGAGGACAGCGCAGGTACGCTCAGAAAACAAGATGGAGGACAGCGCAGGTACGCTCAGAAAACAAGAGTCAGTGTCAGCCTCTGAGAGCCAGGCTGAAGCTGAAAATATACTATGACTGATTAATAACAGTAATTACATGATTACATAATTACTGATGAATAAGTTAATAACAGAGTAATAACATGAGGAATATAATAACAGAATCAACATTTGACAAATGTTTTGTACCATGGAATTTGTTCCGTTATAAATACACCCCCGGCCACACACACACACACACACACACACACACACACACACACAGACACACACACAACCGATATGTTGTCATTTCTGCTCAAGCTGCAGACCTCGTCACCATAGCGGCCAGACTGACGGCCAATGAGAGAGAAGGAGAGGAGCTGAAGAGACAGAACTCAGTTAGTGACAGAGATCAGTCATCAGATTCAATATGTAGGCCGAGATCATTCACTTCTTCACGTTAGGATACTAAACTGAGGAGGATGCTAATCTCAGCCACATGTTTGGTTGCCAGTCCAAGAAGCCAGCCTGAAGAGCAGTGACACCCAGGTGGCTGAGCTGAAGAGAGAGAATGCAGGTGAAGATATATTCAGAGAGAGAAGAGAATGAGAATGTAGTAATATATTAAGTAGTATTAATATTATTCATAATTTCAATGTAGGAATTTAAACAACATAGTAATACCAACCCCCCCCCCACCCTCCATAGTATCTTAATCTACATAAAACCACTTTTTAATCCTTTGTCATTAACAGACAGACCAAAAGTGGCATTCTATAGCTTTGACTGATTCAGGACGTATAGAACCCTTCAACTCTGACATCCCATTGGTCTACAGCAAAGTCTTCACCAACATAGGCAAAGCCTACAACACGGTCCCCGGTACAGGATCGGCCATGTTGACCTGCTGCCCATGCATAGACATGAGAGTATGACCTGAGGTCAGCTTTCACAGTGGAGCAAACCGCAGACCGTGTCATCCAGGACTGTCCGATATATATCGGACACCCAACGGAACGGAACGCGTGGCCTGGCGGTTGTGGATGACCAAACGGTGACATGGCTAATGGAGGTGTGCCCGGATATATAGCCCGGGTGACCCCTCACCCAGGCTCGGGGTGGTAAAAGGATAGCCTCTCGGCCCCGAGCCTGGGGGGGAGTGAAACATTGACACCCACACAAGAAGAAGAGGAAGAAGAAGAAGAAGTAGAAAAAAAAGAAGAAGAAGAAGAAGAAGAAGTAGAAGAAGTAGAAGAAGAAGAAGAAGAAGAAGAAGAAGAAGAAGAAGAAGAAGAAGCTTTCACAGTAAGTACACCCTAGAGCCTAATCATGTTGATGTATTCCTGCTGTCGCTGCTCTACAGGTGTCTTCCCAGCACCAGTAAGAGGTTCTACTACATCACATTTACTGCTAGTGACAACCCCACTCCTGGAGAAATAGGAGTTTACATGTAGAAGAATGATGTCAGGATCATGTTCAGTTACGCCCACGACCCCGACGCCCACGACCCCCAACGGCCACGACCCCGACGCCGAGTCATTCTGCAGCAGGAGGACGGAGACACTGTCATGATGATGCGTCTTCCCTCGGGAAAGTCGCTGTACGACGACCCTGATGACCTCAACACCTTCACTGGCTTCCTGCTTCTCCCTGTGTGAGGGGAAATCTGTTCGAACCCATACCCTATGGCATGGTTTCCCAACCTGGGGTCCGGGCCCCCCTTAGGGGGGCGCCATCGATAGCAGGGGTGGCGCCAGGCCTCAGACAATTTGAGGCCTTAATATTAGATAGACAAATATTTGTCAAAGAATCATGTTATTGACATGTCACACAGGAATTTTAACAAAATACATGATCATATCTGATGAAGGGTCAAAAAGCCTTATATTTACGGCACTACAATACCATATAAACTACAATACCATATAAACTACAATACCATATAAACTACAAAACCATATAAACTACAATACCATATAAACTACAATACCATATAAACTACAATACCATATAAACTCAACAAATTAATCAGAGACTATGAATCGTGTCAACATTAATATTACAGCTACACTAGCGAAGCGCTTCATTGTACCCTAACCTACACCTGATGGAATTTGCGCACATATGAACACACACAGACTGGACGTTCACAGAGATTTGGGGGGGAATTCCATCAGGTGTAAGTTAGGGGGGCTCTGGGGCAGAAAGGTTGGGAACCCCTGCGCTATAGCTTAATAAAAAAATTAAAATGGCATCACTAGCCACAGGACATTCATTCCCCAGAGGAGATGAGACAGGTGGGGGTGATATGACAGCATCTGAATGTGTGGGTTCAGTGAGATCGACTAGCTTGTTTTGGTATTCTTCCTGTGAGCCAAACAGCAGCGGGGGAGTTGACAGACGCCGGTAAAGCCATCTTAATCTGAATCTCATACCAACAAGTGGGGTTGTTGCGCAACTGACTAGAATGAACCATGGACTCAAAACTCCCTTTCTGAACAAATCTCCTGTGCCCTTTTAACAGACAGTCAAGAACATGAGTACATATTAGACCACGGGGTGTGGTCATTGAGAGCTGGTGCCAGATACACGGCTTCTCAACCTGGGTTGGAATGTCTGTGGTCAGGAGTGATTTCCCTGAAGTCAGTACAATCCTAGTCACTTTCCTGGCAATGTCACTCAAGGGAGTATGAGTACAGACAGGCACAGCTGTGGAGGGTTATCTAATGCCTTGCGTCAATGAGAAATTAAATAAACAAAGGACTTGTCTGTAAAGAATTAAAATTGCTTTGGGAATAATTTAAAAGTCAGGTGTTTCATTTTTCAGGGTATCTATCAGTCTATGTCATTGCGTTCGATGATCAAACAGGCTATAAAGGCTTTCTCCCTCTGCCCAAGATCGAGCCCTGGAGCTACTGTATAACCCTGGTAGAGAGACAAGCATCACTCATGATTTCACAGAACTCAATCATAAGCCTCCAGTGAACAGAGACCCAACTTCCCAGAACATCAACACAAAGCCTCTCTCACAGTAAACGAAATGTCACACTATCTGTAAAAGAGCTTATGTCTTTGTGCGGTGCTGTAATTCTGTGTCATAATACCTTTCGTTGACTCCTGGGTCTGTCTGACTTTACTCTGATTGGCTGAGACCTCTGACTCTGGTCCTTCTGAGGAAGTGTGACAGGTAGAATCCCGGTTCTGACCGCTCTGGTCCAGAACCACAGCCAAGTCAGATGGTCCATCTGCTGATCCATCTGACGCCATGGCCGGCCTGTGAAAGTCATACAGGGTAAAGTTAGATTCTCTGTAGGTTTCAACTACGACTGTACATTGATCAATAGCTTTCAGTAGCTATGACTTCAGTAGCTATTACATGACTGTAAATGAGTGACTCTCCAGTCATCACTGAAATGTGAGCAACATAATGACTAATAAGTGTCTGTTATGATTAACTAAATACAGTCAAACATGAGTCATACAATATTGAGCTATGACGTCTATGACTACCTTTATTTATTATTTATATGGATTTATCAATCAATCAAAGCTTTATTTGTATAGCGCATTTCATACCCAGAGGCAACACAATGCGCTTTACAGAGAACAAGGGAGGTGGGCATACGACCCACTCTCTACATATTCCATTGATTTATTATTATTATTTTTTTTTTTTTTAAACTAGCTGGCTGGCTAAATAGCTTTGCAGAATCAGGAAGTAGCCACACAAAAAACATAACAATCATTATACTAGCCTACTGCATTCTTGCTTAAGGAGGAATAGAAAAAAGAAAAGAAAAGAAGAAGAAGAAGAAATGTGTGTATTAATTTATGATTATATCATCAGGAAGGGTATGGGAACATAGTTACAATACCTGAATCAACACCCTCTGATGTGACAGCTCTCCCTGATATAAACCACCCCTGAACTGGGTGGGAGCCGAAGACTTTTCGGCCTGACCTTTGACCAGTTTGGGAGGGAGTTGTGGGTAATGTAGTCCCTCTGTCTGAGCAGAATTGAATATGACGTGTGCACTCAAATATGATACGAATAAGAACCCAGACCTCTTTTATCAATTATTCAATCATCAATAACAAACTAGCTATCAATTCCCACCTGTTTATCATTGTGGAAATACACTAAACACGAGCCGAAAACCGAGCGCCGCACAAGATCTGCGTCATTTGTGTGTTCTAAAGCGCGTGACCAAGGAAGAATGGACCCTCGTTTTATTGTAGCCGCGCTGCAGGCAAGGGCGGAGCATCCCGCTCAATCGAAGAGTTATCTGTGCACTGCAGACTGTGCTTCGACCAGCGGGGATACATTGTAAATCAACATGTGTGTAATATGTAAATACAAAGACCAACATATAAACGTATATTTTAAAGCAACTGTTTTCTTGACATAGGCTACCATTCGTTGTGAAATGTAATACAATCAGCTGCAACCGGCAACCATGTGCACCGCGGGGCAGCCCGGGAAATTAAAAACATTGTAACTTTAAGTCACATGACATTTGTACTTCTAGATAGAGGCAACACAGTGGGGCATAAAGTATAACATAAACAAACGCCATGTCTGTAAGAAATTAGAATTCCTTTGTAAATAACTTAAAAGCCTGTGTTTAGTTTTTCAGGGCGCTGTAACTATCAAGCAAGTCTATGTCGTTGCATCTTAGCAATGCTAAGGATTAGCTTAGCCTAACGCTGTCCTTTGTGATCCGCACAGATGTGATCCGATCAGCTGTCATTTGATGACTTGACTGACACCGTCTTCTGATCAAGGTAAGTGGCAATGAGTACCTATTTACAGTAAACACTAAGATAATATACTGAAAAACACTTTCCACAGATACCTGTTTATTCTGCGAGATTATAGCGAAACAAAGTGTATGTCATTCATGAGCACTCTATTACACACACTATACATACACGCACGCACGCACGCACGCACACACACACACACACACACACACACACTGATCATCAACCATCTCACCCCTCTCAGATGAACGCCCTAGTGGCTCTCTGTCACTTCTGTGAGCTCCATGGCCCTCGGACGCTGTTCTGCACAGAGGCCGTGCACCCCCCCTCCCCCTCGCCCCCCCAGGGAGGAGCCCCCGTGCCTGGGGACCGGGACGGCGACCGGGAAGGGGAGGGTCTCACAATGAGGGCCAACAGCTCTGCCACACAGAGAGGGGACATGTGTGAGGTGAGTCGGTCCTGGGAGTGGGAGATTGACTGGACGCATATGAGTTCAATTACTAGGAATGTATTCTATTTATAACTGCCGATACCGATTCCGAGCACTGACCGTGAAGTGAGGCTATCTGCCAATTCTGGGCACAGATGCCGACTTGTCCTTCTAATATGCCCTGCAAGCTGTAATCTGTCTCTAGAGCTCAGTCAAGCCATGACAGCCTCTCAGCTTCTCGACCAGAGCAACGCATTCATTATGTTTCTCTGTTATTTTCATTGCTTTGATGCATTCGTGAGTTAATTTCTCAAGCTTTTGTGTCATGTGTCATGGTATCGTATTGGAATAGCATTCCTTATCATGATACCAGATAGAGCTGATACCTATCAACTACCATGGTGGCTAATCAGTTGTACCTCAAATTACATTTCAATCACCTTGTCATCTTTCTCTCTCTCTCTCTCTGTCTCCCTATCTCTCTATCTCTGTCTCTATCTCTCTCTCTGTCTCTATCTCTCTCTCTCTGTCTCTCTCTCTCTCTCTCTCTCTGTCTCCTCCTCCAGGGGTGTCGGTCTCTCCCTGCGTCTCACCCAGGCTTTGTGAGTGTTGACAGTGAGACGGGGATCCGCTTCCTGAGCCACCAGCACCCCAGACAGCCACAGCTCTTCAGCGTGGTGCGACAGGCCTGCGTCCGCAGCCTCAGCTGTGAGGTAAACCTGTGTGTGTGCGTGTGTGAGTGTGCGTGTGTGTGAGTGTGCATGTGTGTGTGCGCGTGCATGTGTGTGTGTGCGTTAGGGCTGGGTTTAAAAAATCGATTCTGAATCAAATGATTCAGAATCGATTATGAATCCCAAAATCGATCTTTTATTTAATGAATGAATGAATAAATGAAGGTATGAATAGTTCATTCATTCATTCATTCATTCATTCAATGATTCATTCATTCATTAATTTTTGGAAATCAGTATCGATACCCAGTCCTAGTATTGATGTGTTGCATAACTTGGCAGTCATGTAATTAAGGTTACAGCTAAAAAAAAAATCAGGTTTTAGTAACACTAACCGGATCGATATTGAATCGAATCGAATCGTATCGTATCGTGATAATCGATTCTGAACCTTGTGAATCGGAATCGAATCGATTCTTGAAATTCGACTCGATACCCAGCCCTAGTGTGCGTGTGTGTGCGTGCGTGAACCATCTTTTCTGAACCACATCAAACGGATCTTGCATCTTCCTGTCTCTCCTCACACTCTCCCTGTCACCCCCCCCCCCCCCCCCCCCGCCCACCAGGTGTGTCCCGGCCGTGAGGGTCCCATCTTCTTCGGGGACGAGCAGCACGGCTTCGTGTTCTCCCACACGTTCTTCATCAAGGACAGCCTGGCCAGGGGCTTCCAGCGCTGGTACAGCATCGTCATGGTGGCCATGGACAGGATCTACCTCATCAACTCCTGGCCCTTTCTGCTGTGCCACCTCAAACTGACCATACAGAGCCTGCAAAGCACAGCACTGAAGGTAGAGAGTGCGTACACACTCACACCCATGTAAACATAGAAACACACACACTCACACCCATGTAAACATAGAAACACACACACCCTGTACTGTAAACTCACTTTGAAAGATGAGGCTACAGCTAGACTAGTCATTGTAGTCATATTTTGGGGTGTGATGTTGTTGCTTGACTTGGCTTGGCTTCTTATGTAAGTTGACTGCACTTATATGGCGCTTTTATCCAAAGCGCTTTACGATGGCCTCTCATTCACCCATTCACACACACACACTCACACACCAATGGCGGCAGCTGCCATGCAAGGTGCTAGCCTGCTCATTGGGAGCAATTTGGGGTTCAGTGGACCCAAGGACACTTCGACATGTGGACAGGATGAGGCGGGATTCGAACCGCTGACCCTACGATCATCGGACGACCCGCTCTACCTCCTGAGCCACCGCCTCCCCCATACGATCATCGGACGACCCGCTCTACCTCCTGAGCCACCGCCTCCCCCATAAGTCTCACTGTTCCCTGTCCTCGCTCCTCGCCCTCTCTCTCTATCCCCAGGTGTTCGACAGCGAGCAGTGTGTGTGTCCCCAGCGAGCGGTCAGGATGAACAGCGCGTTCTCCCCCGCGGTCTTCCCCCACCAGAGAAGTGGCAACGCCGGCCGGTCCCTGCCCTCGCTGACCCAGCACCCCAACCTCTGGGCCAGCCTGCACTCCTCCTTCAGCTGGTAGCCTACCTCCGCCCGCACGCCGTTTCCTTTTACAACGCCGCTTTGAAACGAAAACAAAAGCTCTGGCTGCAGCACCGTTTCAGAAAGGATCTCCATCCATACTAACACACCTGAAAATTCATATCACGTGATCATTCACGTACATTCAAGCAGGAAGCAGATTGTTGTGCCGCTGGACATGGGAATTGTCGCTAATCGCTCAAATAATAGCTTTCCTCCTGCGCATGTAGGCAGTAGTAGCTTTAGGAGATGCTGAATTTAACTGCACAACAGCTACTAGTACAGACAGCAAGGTCAGCAATGCCTGTAATTCGTTATCCATGTTGAATTAACCACTGGTAGTCTATGCTGAGGTCATTTGTTTTCTTCCGGAAAAGGGACACGTGATAAGGGCTTGACGAATCAGGGAAGGACACGTTGTGACTGATGAGACCCAATCAGGGAACCAGTGTGGGTGTCGGTGTCACCGTTTTCAAAAGTCTCAGTTTCAGCCCGTCCAGACTAACGGTTTACTAAACTAAAACGGGATCAGCAGCATTTTTAAAAGTCTCAGTTTTAGGGGTTTGAAAAGGCCGGAGTAATGTGGACGCTAGGCGTGTTTTAAAAACGAAAACTATTGGATGGACGTGGATGATGGATGTGGAGCCTTATGGATGTAGCCTTTGCCAATGCTCATCCATCAACTGACTGAGAGACACTCATCCACTTAGATACAATTGCTTGCATTGTATCTGTATCCCTTGCTGTTTTGTTCATGTACAGGCTATTAAGGGAGTGTGGAAATTGCCTGGCAAACACACACGCACACGCACACACACACACACACACACACACATTCACTTGCTGCTCTCGTGTTTGTCGTCCTCTCCAGGCTGTTGAAAGCGTGTGGGAGTCGTCTGACAGAGAAGTTACTGGAAGGAGCCCCTACTGAAGACACGCTGGTGGTCATAGAGAGACAGACAGGTAGGCAGACTGGTCAGACAGACAGACAGATGAGTAGGCAGACAGATAGACAGGTTACAGACAGATGAGTAGGCAGACAGACTGGCTACAGACAGACAGACTGATAAGTAGGCAGACAGATGGACAGGTTACAGACTGATAAGTAGGCAGACAGATAGACCGGTTACAGACAGACAGATTATTATCAAACTCTTTTTATTGTTTTTTTTTTTAGAACATAATAACCACAATCACACATATCACACACATATCATACACGTATCCCTCCCCACCCCCCCCACCTTGGGAGACTGGCTAAACTCAACATGGGTTATATACATAACTGGAATAAGAGAATTGACAAGCAACGGCAATAGACAGACAGGCAATATCACTAAACGATAAAATAAAATACACAGACAGACAGATGAGTAGGCAGACAGACAGACAGGTTACAGACAGACAGATGAGTAGGCAGACAGACAGGTTACAGACAGACAGACAGATGAGTAGGCAGACAGACAGGTTACATACAGACAGACAGATGAGTAGGCAGACAGCTAGACCGGTTACATACAGTTTAGAGTGTCGGTTAGTATTGAGATTAGGTGCATTGTGGGTACAATTATTATTCTTTGTTATAGTCATTATATTTCACAACATAGAACTACACTAACCCGAGTATACCTGAGTATCCTAACTAACCTGAGTATACCTGAGTATCCTAGTTGTCAATACATCCTTGTCAAACAAGGATGTATTGACAACGGAAAAAACATCTTCTAAGGAGTAGCACTATGCATGAGCTCTAACCAGTTTGTGTGGAAGATGACCGGACGATCGGTCTGTCAAGCTGATGCTCTGATGCTCACATATACTGTAGGCAGCCAGGCAGCGTTGCAAACTCATCATGGTCACCAGTGAAGCATGTGTTCTAGTGGAACCACCTTACAAGCTAAGCTTGACAAGTGGCTCTTGTCACTTCCCAGGCCGCCATTGTAAAAAAGAATTGGTTCTTAATGACTTGCCTGACGAAATAGAGGTTTAAAAAGAAGCTTGGGCATGTGTACCCATCGCTATTATATCAGAGGAACATCCACAGACACCCTACAGTACCTCTGGACATAAACCTTTGACAGTTGGACACTATATGACCTAGCCAAAATCACTAATCTACTCTAATCTATCCAATATTATTTTAAAAATACCAAATCTAGACCCAAATAATCTATTTTGTGAAATACAAGGACTTAACTACAATAATTCTACAATGCACCCAACCTCTAATGCTAACCCAGGCAAATCGACTTAGCTAACGTTACCAACACGCCATTTAATCATATTGTACAGCTTGTTTGCTCAATTCACCAGTTGTATTCAATGAATTGCCAACAAACTGGTTATGCAAGCTGACTATCCCAAATGAATTCTTGAACTAGAGCAGATTCAACTCGGCGCTCAGGCGAGAACAGGGTAATAATATATCTAGTAAGTCTTTCAGGTGCTCTTGGGGTTTTGGAGGGAAACTCATGTAAAACCAACAGCAACCAACCAGGCACTCAAAACCAGAAGGCGTGGAAGGTAGGATAAAAAAGCCTTTATTCAGTCATCTTGGGCTTAAAAATATTTTTAAAAACGACATGTTTCGACCGCACTGGTCTTCTTCAGGGCAGAGAATGGTATGATATCATACCATTGCATGCATACCATTCTGTGCCCTGAAGAAGACCAGTGCGGTTGAAACATGTCGGTTTTTAATATTTTTAAGCCCAGATGACTGAATAAAGGCTTTTTTATCCTACCTTCCACGCCTTCTGGTTTTGAGTGCCTGGGGACCTGCTGGTTTTGCAAATGTTATTCTTGATTGATACTTGGCGAGGCAGTAGACAGTCACGAGTGGCAGACAGTCCCAGCAGTCCTAGCACAGATGAAAGAATGGGTTGTAGCTTACAGTAAGCTGTTCTGGGTCAGAGACATTAGGTTACCGATAATTAGAGGCGACAAATGTTCTCTTGAATCAGATATTTTTTCCTGCCATTGTTTTTAAAAATGTTGGCATCATTTTGGGCGTTAGGGCGTCACGTTTACAGACCATTGTTGGATTTGTACTTGTGCACTGTTGGGCTACATCTATGTTTTACCATTAGAATAAACCTGCAAATGACTCTTAAATTGATTATTGATGCAAAGGAACAGTATACCATTGGTGGTGGAAAAAATGTTTACTGTGCACTTTTAACTCATTTTTTTAATGATGTCCTGTTTTTCTTTGCAGAGCAAGAGGAGGAAATGAGTTGCTGGGAGGGAGCGGAAGGAAGCAGTACAAGACCCCACCAATCAGAGAGCTCGCTGGGAAGGGACTTCCTGTCTGAAGATGGGAAATTAGAGGGGCTTCCAGGCCCAAAGTTCAGATCTTTGAGACACTTGAGACAGGTAAACATTGATACTCTTATTCATCTTTTATCATAGATAAACATAAAACCAATTAACCCCTTTGGTAGGAAACCAAAAAGTCCCTAATGTTTTGTTCTAGAGTGTCGGCTCACACAATGATCATATCTTGATTGGTCTACAGGTCATCGGGGCAACTGAGTTCCGTCACCTGGCATGGCATGTGCTCATGGGAAATCAAGTTATATGGAGAGGTGCAGACCCCGGGCTTATCCAATCAGCATTCACAATACTGAAGGTACACCATGCTGCTGCTTATTTCCTTGAACGAAATGAACTTTACCAGAGATAATAATACTGACCATAGATCAGTTTCCAGAAGCAGCTCAGACCTACTGTATACCTGATTCCCTTGCTTTCCCATCAGGCCTTGCTCCCCGTTGGCTGTGTCCGTTCCGTGCCGTACAGCGCCCAGTACGAGGAAGCCTACCGGTGTAACTTCCTGGGCCTGAGCCCCGACGTGGCTGTCCCCACCCACGTCACCTCCTCAGGTACAGAAAGGACCCCAGCATCACCGAAACTAGGCCTGTTAGTCAATGAGAAACATCACTGTCCAATACCCCTTAAAGACACTTAAAAAAAAAAAAAACAACAGATAAGACAAATAAAATAAAAAAACATTTTATTTTGTTTTCTTTTCACCCGTGAAGAATTCTCCGTGCTGGTGGATGTGCTGAATGCAGAAAAGGGCTCTCTGTACTCAGCAGCGTGTGAGGAAGAGATCCCCTCTCTCTACCAGTTCAACATCAGCAGTGCTAACACCCAGCCCACCGACCGAGGTGAGCACGCGTCAGAAAGCTGAGCAGACCTCTACTAGTTCACCGTTTGCAAAGAAGAGTGAGTGTTTTGCTTCGTAGTGGTTGCAGACACTCTCTCCACAGCAGGGTTGCCCAGCCTCAGCGGGGCGCTAACGATAACGGGGGGGGGTGGGGCACTGCCAGATCTCAGACAATTTGAGGCCTTAATATTAGCTAGACAAATATTTATTAAAGAATCATATTCACGTCACACAGCAATTTTAACGAAATACAGGATTATGTCTGATGAAGGGCCAAAAGTAACCTGTATACCGGGCGTTGACCAGGCTTTTGGGGCGGTGGCCCCAAGGCTCTGGAATGCACTCCCCCAGGACTTGAGAGCCTCTGCCTCCGAAAATACTTTAAAAAAAACTGTTGAAAACGCACCTGTTCAGACAGGCTTTTGGTTGCTAGTAGCTCTGATTGCTGAGTTTGGTATTGTCTGTCGTTTCTATGTTGTTGTGGTTCTCTTTACCTGTGTATTAATCTCTTACTGCACTGCACTTTGTATGTCATCGCACTTGTACTTTGCTTTCTTATATTGTTTTTAATCTGCCTTTTTAATCCCTGTGCAGCACTCTGTGCATCCGTGCTGTGAAGAGCGCTATACAAATAAAGTTTTACTTACTTTATTGTAGTGACTTCTAAACAAAACAATATAGGGTCGCTGAGAGGCTTAGATGGACTCGTTGCTGTTTGACTCGTTTGAGAGATCCATGTCCAGACAAAATTACGTTTAAGGTTTTATTAAATCAAACTAAATAGCACTTCAACTTATGAGGAAGAGAACAATATGAAACTAAACTGAAAGAAATGAATGAAAACGTAAATATGACGGTCAACAGAAAATATCCCGAGCCAACTAACCCCCTCTCTCTGTCTACCTGTTCTAGGCCCTCCCTCCAGTTATGTAGGTAGAACCACACCCTGTAGGTAGACACACCCACACAACAATTAGAGGAACCCAATGACAAAATAATAGACAATAAACAAAGGCAGTTATGCAGGCTCATAAACAATAAACCAAATATAAACATACACAAACAAAATAAACATTATGGCTCCTACAATCTCTATTTCGGCTTGAGCGAGTTCTCCAAGTCCAAGTCTGTCAGTTTTCTTGGGGTCATGTTGATCGGCTTGTCTGTTCTTTCTGCTCTGAGACAGAAGCAGTCCTTTGAATCTGAGCATCCATGCCACTGCTCTTTTCAAACGAGTCCAGGATGAGAAATGATGGATCAAGCGGGGATCCACTTCCTCTGATGTTATCTGAGCAGCGTGCACCCTGATGCTCTTCACTTCAGAGTCCTCCAATAAAATCTCTTCCAACCCATCTGGATTTTGAGGCCATACCTCCTGAGGCTGGTACAGAAATGGAGGCCCAGCTGGCCAGATCTCTTTCTTCAGAAAGGCTTTGACTGTCAGGCCCAGCTCATCCATTCCTGTATGATGCTGTCTGGTACTTCATCATCCCATCCAATCTTTTTCCGACATAGATCCTGCAAGATCCTTTTTGCAGTCAAGACAACTGGAGCCACCAGTCCAAGAGGATCATAAATGGAACTGACAGTTGACAGAATCCCCCTTCTTGTGCAAGGTTGGTTCTTCAGGACGAACTTGAACCTGAAAGTGTCAGACTGTATGCACCATTGCACTCCCAACACTCTCTCCATGGGAAGACTGTCATGATCCAAATCCAAGGTCATCACCTCTTTGGCTCTGTCCTTTTCAGGTATTGCAGCCAACACATGACGGCTGTTACTTATCCACTTGTTGAGTAGAAAGCCTCCTTTAGAGCAGATTGCTCGAAGCTCATGGTACAGAGCAATCGCCTCTTCTTCAGAAGCCACTGAAGCGAGACAGTCGTCCACGTAGAAGTTGTTCTGAATGATGTCTATGGCTTGAGGGCTGAACTGTGCCACATTGTCCTCAGCACATCTCCTAAGGGCAAAGTTCGAACAACTTGGAGATGATGTTGCCCCAAACAAGTGTACAGTCATTCTGTATTCCACCATGTTTTGATTGCAGTTTCCATCAGGCCACCAGAGGAACCGTAACATATCACGGTCCTCACACGGCACCTTTACTTGGTGAAACATTGCTTCAATATCTGCAGCAATGACCACAGACTCTTTCCGGAATCTGGCGAAGACTCCAAGCAACGAACTGGTCAAATCCGGTCCCTGCAAGAGTTGGGAATTCAACAACACTCCCTGAAACATTGCTCCGCAGTCGAAGACCACTCAAAGTTTTTTCTTCCTTGGATGCACAACTCCATGATGTGGTAGGTACCATTTTCTGCCATCATTGCGCTCCAAGACTTCATCAGGTACCTTCTCTGCATACCCTTTCGATATCATGTCAGACATGAAGTTGGTGTAGTCTGAATAAAACACAGAATCCTTCTTGAACCTTCTCTTCAAGTTCAGTGTGGGCTGTTCAGCAATATTTCTGTTGTCAGGCATGCAGATTTGGTTCGTCTTTAAAGGCAATTCAATACCTATTTATTTAGAGGCCGTCGACCATTTTGGATGACTTTGTGACTAACTCCAAAAACTGTTCATCTTCTCTTGAAGGTTCATGGTTGTCTCTAATGCACTCAGGAAAGTCAGTCTTGAACTGCTGATCCCACAATTCCTCAAGCTTCACAACTGATATCCTGTTGGCAGAATGCTCCTGGACATCATTTTCCCTTCCTAGAGGTCCATTGACCGTCCAACCAAGAATGGTTTCCACTGCATATGGACCATCACCCACACTCCTGATGACATTCAGTGGTTCCAAAGCCTTTGGTACATCTGAGCCAATCAGCAACTCAATCTCAGAGTCAATTTCAGGCAGGCGTACATTCCTCAGATGAGACCACTGTTCAATGTCGCTCTGACGTGGGATGTTTCCTTTATGCACAGGCATTGCTCTCTGTGTGTACAGGCCAGGGAGAGCACAAAAGTCACTGCTTTCCAGTCCTGCAATCTCTAGGCCTGAGACAATGCTTGTTTCAACAATCTTCCTTTGACCCATGGTTCTTAACAGAATATTTGATCTTCTTCCCTGCACATTAAGCTTGTTCATGAGACCAACTGTGCAAAATGATGCAGTGCTGCCTGGGTCAAGAAAAGCAAAGGTATGCACTACTGCACTCCCCTTCTTGGCCTTCACCTTTACAGGTACAATTGAGAGCTTACAGTTGTCTCCACCGGCCCCAGTGAGACCACTTGACTGTACAGAGGTCACAGAGGTTGCAGCACTGCCCTATACTGTTGCAGTACTGATCTCCGTCTTCTTTGGTTCTGCCTGCTCTTTGTCCATGTCCTTCCTCTTCACTTGGTGGATATGCAGCATCTTTGGATGCTTTAGACCACATATGGGGCAGCTCAGTCGCTTCTTACAGTCTTTGCTTATGTGTCCTTTACACAAACAACCAAAACATATACAATTTTCCTTTATGAAAGAGACTTTCTCATTATGTGCCTTCTTTTCAAATTGTGGACACATACAGTATCTAAAGCATGTCCCCCTCCACAGGATAAACATCTGGACACAGCAGGCAGACTCTCCTTTTCCTTAGTTCCTTTGTGCAGTTTCTTCTCAGTGACTGTCACAGTGGTGGCAAAGGCACTTCCTTTCTTTGGTTGAGGTTGAGACTTCAATCTCCTTGCATCTCTACTCACTGCTGGAGTGTCTTTAATATCCCCAAAGAATGGGTCTGTTGCAATCCTCACTTGCCTTTCCAGAAAATCCACCAGGTTCTTAAATTTAGCTCTATTGTTGCATCTCTCTTGGAAATCACAAGCCACAGTTCTCCATTTATCCCTCAATCGATATGGCAACTA
Organism: Borostomias antarcticus; assembly: GCF_949987555.1. Classification (NCBI taxonomy): domain Eukaryota; kingdom Metazoa; phylum Chordata; class Actinopteri; order Stomiiformes; family Stomiidae; genus Borostomias; species Borostomias antarcticus. The sequence goes on along the minus strand of NC_140243.1, from coordinate 19,907,797 downwards.
AACTCCTGCAAATAACTGACGTCATCCATTGTGTTACAACAACCACGTAAAAACAAGGTGTATGCTTGCAGAGCCTTTGTGTCATCAGATTTTATATATGTCCAGGAAAGAACCTTGTCCATGTAAGCTGTAGCAATTTTATGCTTGTTACCAAAATTCCTCTCCAACAAAGATATGGCCTTCAAGAATCCAGACTCTGAGGCCATATATAGGCAACTCCTTACAAGTTCTCTTTGATGTCCTCTTGTATATTGCTCCAAATAGTAGAGACAATCTTTGGGATGCGTATTCCTGCTTTCAATATTATGCTCAAAAGATTTAATGAATGTTTGGTACTTGAGGGGATCACCGTCAAAAACCTCAATCTCTTTCTTAGGCATGGTTGAAAGACACTGTTGCTGAAGTAATAGTGCAGTGATTTCATTTTGTTTTTCCATCAGTCTATAAATATTACTCTGCTCGCTGTTGCTTAAAACAGGCAGTGTAGCTGTAGATGTCACAGTCCTTCCTTGATTTCCATCTCCATTTCCACTACGTGAATGATGTGTTAAAGGAGCAGCAGCCACAACTTGGCTGCCAGTTACAGCACCGTCCAAGGTAGGTGACATTTGTTGTGATAACCTCACGCTGTGCTCTGGGAGAGCCCGTCCATCTGTAGGCTCGCTGGGAGCTGCAGCCACAGCTTGGCTGCTAGTTACAGCCCCCCCTGAAGGCCTGGCTTGGTTCTGTGCCGGGTTTTCAATTTGTCGTCTCTCAAAATATGAATTCATACCATCACTTCCTCTTGATGCTCTCCATTTGCTGCGAACACTTGATCCTTTTAATGAGCTTAGAACTTTCACTTTGGCCAAAGTAGCAGCAATGGTTGCTTCCAGCTCCATCTGCTCCCTTTTCTTTCTTAACTGCTCCTCCTGCTCTTCCAAGGCATGTTTATCCTTTAGCAGTTGTTGTTTCACTTTAAGAGCAGCTACTTCAGCTTCAACTATGATACGTGCAGCCGTAGTGCTTGAAACTCTGGAGCCTGAGTTATGAATTCCAATATTTGATGCACTATCCTCTGGCCGTATTTGATCCAGCAAGGCATTCTCTCCCTCCATGTTTGACTCAAGAGGTGAGAACATCATAGTGTGGAGCATCATCCATATGAAGGTCTGTCTCCTTTGATTGCTCGGGTGTGACCATTTTCCCAGGTACACTCTCAGGTGCCAAAGGAATGGCCGTCTCTGCAGCGTCTGGGTTTTCTTCAGTCACATGCAATTTCCAAGGAAGCTTTTCAATTTCCCCAAGCCATCTTATCACATCTTCCTTAAAGCCCATGTTGCATTTTGTTATGCATTCAAACCATTCATTTTGGTGTTTCTGTTCATCTTTGGGAATTAACACAATCACTGATTCATGAGAAACCTTTGCATTTTCATACAGTTGAAGCATTTGGTCCAGTTTGCATCGCACTTCCTTTGCATTCACATCACTTTGCATTAGCCCTTTAATTTCATTTGCGAGCCTTTGATTCCTTTTCACACAGGTTTGACGTTCCTTTTGAAGTGTTTCAATTTTGTTTGCCAAAACCTTGGCTGAAAGTTTGACAACCCTCTTTCCCTCCATTTCATTAACCACTTGTTTTGTTTCGCTCATTGTATCACTTTGAACCGCATTCAGAACCGCATTCAACAGGCGATTGCGCAATCACGAGTGGGAGACGCGATATTCAACCCAACGCCGACAGCCACAACAAGCGCCCATAACAAAACCAGACCAACGCGCGCAACACAAACAATAGTCCCCAATGGACAAGCGGCACAATCGGCTTTCAAACAACAAAATAGCCTACCGCTTCTGGCGCTGTGCGTTGCTGGCTGGGGCGATGTTTCCGTGGCTCCAATCAATTAGCCCGGGCTCGGCTCCATCTCAGGTTACAAACTGAAGGGGTGAAAACGCTGTAATCCATTTCTTTGATTGCGAATTCGGTGTCCGCCGCGACTCCCGTGGTTGTCCTCATTGACCGTTTCTGTTGACTATATTGTAGCGACTTCTAAACAAAACAATATAAAATATCCCATGCCAACTAACCCCCTCTCTCTGTCTACCTGTTCTAGGCCCTCCCTCCAGTTATGTAGGTAGAACCACACCCTGTAGGTAGACACACTCACACAACAATTAGAGGAACCCAATGACAAAACAATAGACAATAAACAAAGGCATGCAGGCTCATAAACAATAAACCAAATATAAACATACACAAACAAAATAAACATTATGGCTCCTACATACTTACTTACTTACTTAAAAAGCCTTGTATTTACTACACCAGCCATTCTCAACCTGTGGGCTCGCGGTCCGCAGAGCGCCCCCCAGTGGGCCGCGGAGGCAGTGCTAGCCTACTGCCAAATGGTTCGAAAAAATACAAAATAAAGTTAGGTCATCTATAAAGTTATTTTAGTTATTATAGTTATTTTTATATCTAAATGTAATCAAGGATTCACATATAAATACAAAAACGTCTAGTTAAAATGCATCATTTCAATGACCGTTTGAATATCACATCCATTGGTGTAGCAAATTCCCTCAGGTGTAAGTTAGGGGAGCTCAGAGGAAGAAAGATGGGGAACCAGTATGTCCACTTCTCACTCACTCACTCACTCACTCACTCACTCTCACACTCTCTCTCTCACTCACTCACTCACTCACTCTCTCTCACTCACTCACTCACTCACTCACTCACTCACTCACTCACTCACTCACTCACTCACACTCTCTCACTCACTCACTCACTCACTCACTCACACTCTCTCACTCACTCACTCACTCACTCTCTCTCTCTCTCTCTCTCTCTCTCTCTCTCTCTCTTTATTTCCTCTCACGTAGGTCCTACCCTATTGAACAAAATGGAGGTGGCGTTGTCCAATGAGAACCTGTCTGTGGAGGTGGTCTCTCACTGCCTGCTGTGTCTGAAGGAGGAGTGGATGAAGTGAGTCAGGACCGTGTCTCCGCTGCTCAGCTTCTTCTGGCTGGTGCCTCATCGCTGTTTTTAGGGATTAGGTCAAAGTTGAATTGAAGTATTTGTGGTGACTTATGTTACTTGTGATGAGTAAAGTATGAATGAACATATGAGTAAAAATAACCAATAATCTGTCTTGAATTTCAAGAGTCCATCCAATGAATCACTTAAATACTTAACTTGAAATACGTAACTTATATTAAAATCAGTAGGGGTCATTTCATTCATACATGATCAAACTCAAAGTCTAAGGGAATTCAGGACAGGTTATTGTGGTTGGCTGGTATGGAATTAGCAGAGCAAAGAGTAGTTGGGAAATTCCTGGGGGATTCCATCTGAAAAAATACCTGCCTCACTGTGCTTTCTCTGTCCTTTCTCTGTCCTTTCACTTTCACTCTGCCTCTCTCTTCACCTCCCATTCTTTTCCTGTCCTCTATCCTAACTCTCTCACTCTCTCTCTCTCTACCTCCCTTTGTTTTCCTGTCCTCTACCCCAACCCTCTCACTCTCTCTCTTCACCTCCCTTTATTTTCCTGTCCTCTACCCTAACCCTCTCACTCTCTCTCTCTCTACCTCCCTTTGTTTTCCTGTCCTCTACCCTAACCCTCTCACTCTCTCTCTTCACCTCCCTTTATTTTCCTGTCCTCTACCCTAACCCTCTCACTCTCTCTCTCTGCCTCTCTCTTTTCCTGTCCTCTACCCTAACCCTCTCTCTCTCTCTACCTCCCTTTGTTTTCTTCTCCTCTACCCTAACCCTCTCACTCTCTCTCTCTCTACATCACGTTGTTTTCCTGTCCTCTACCCTAACCCTCTCACTCTCTCTCTCTGTTCCTCTCCTCTACCCTAACCCCCTCTCTCTCTCTGTCCTTCAGTAAAGTGAAGGTGCTCTTCAAGTTCTCCAAGGTGGACGGCCGGGGGAGGGAGGACACCCAGAAGGTGCTGGCCCTGCTGGGGGCCACCGGCCCTGGGGAAGAGGACAACGTCCGGCTGCTCAAGTTCTGGATGACTGGACTCAGCAAGACCTACAAGAGCCATCTGATGACTGCTGTCCGGGGAGGAGAGCGGATCCCGAGCCAGTGAGAGGGTGATGGAGGTCACCATAAATAAAGATGTTTTGTTTTGGATAGGTAGGGGGAGGACCCTGATAGAGAAGAACAAGATGAGGGGCTGATGTTGAGTAGAAGATCAAAACTGCATCAGGGATTTAGGACTTTTGCAGACAGACCACTTAGAAAGGGAGAGGAAAATCTAAATGTGAGAGAGGAACCAGGTGTTTATGGTTCAGACGACGAAACATTGTTTTGCGTTGTTGATCATTTATTCAGTTCATAATAACATGCTTTTTTAATAATGTATCTAGGGATTTTACTTCTCAAAGGGAATTCTTATAGGAACACTGTCCATACTAATATGCCTAAATTATTATCAAAGTTTATTGTTTTGTTTTTTAACACATTGTACAGATATGTTCAAATAAATTGACAAAACTTATAATATTTGTTGCCATTCATTTAAACTGATTCGCACATCTGGCAGAGAAACAGGACAAAGTCGAATGGAATGGGAAACTAAGGAGGCCAAACAGCTTTTTTTCCTGGCAACTGTCATTCACATACTTTTTTTTTTACAACGAGGCTGTCCTCAAATAGAGTAAGAAAGGTCATAAGTTTTTCCTGTTGGCCCTCAACATAAAAAAGCTGTTGCATAACAAGCTCTCACTCCAGGATTGTTTAACCACCGCAGCAGGGATTCAGTTCCTCCCGAGCCAGGCCACACATTAATCAACTAAACTGCATCAATCAATTTGTATAGCGCATTTTATACCCAGAGGCAACAAAATGCAGCTGCCAGATTACTTACCAGGGCAAAAAAGTCTTGTCACATTACATCCATACTCGCCGCCCTTAACTGGCTACCTGTCTTTTTTAGAATACAGTTCAAGGTTTTGTTCTTCACCTACAAAACCATCCACGGACTAGACCCCAGCTAGTCGGTCTGTGACCTCATCCACCACCACACCTCCAGCCGGACCTGATAGTGCCTCGGATGCGGCTAAAGACAAAGGGGGATCGGACTTTTGGGGCTGTGGCTCCTAGACTGTGGAACGCGCTCCCACAGGATCTGAGAGCTGCGGTTTCTGTGGACAGTTTTAAAGGGCAGCTAAGACTCACTTATACAGACAAGCCTTCGAGTGCTAGGCCGTCTTTATCTGCCACACTCTCTCCTTTCGGCTTGCCTGTTTTCCCCTGACACTGACCTCTTTTATGTCACTATGTTTACGTGCATTCTTTCTCTTGATTGTATTTAGTGCACTTGTATGTATATGATTGGACTATGTTGTTTTTAATGTGCCCACTGTAAAGCACTCTGTGCACTCGTGCTACGAAGGGTGCTATATAAATAAAATTTTACTTACTAACACAATGCGCTTTACAAAGAACAAGGGAGGTGGGCATACGACCCACCCCTACATATTCCAGAGGGAAGAAAAAAAACAGTATCACCCGGGGGCCAGATAAATGAGCTGTAAAAATTCTTCCCTGACCCCTCTCAACAAGGCGATCGAGCAAGCTCCTGGAGTATGTTTGTCTACCGGCTAAGAACATTTATAAAGCAATAAATTACATTAAATTACATTTTCAGAGTAGAAGAGGCTAAAAACATCATAGGAGAGACATGGCAAACACTGGTGTATGTCTGTGTGTGCGTGAATGTGCCTGGGCCCAGATAGAGGTTGGGGTAGGGCGGGGGTAGGGAGGGGGAACGGACCCGGGTTAGGGTGCGGGGAGGGGGATCTGAGCCCAGGACTGGTGTATGTCTGTGTGTGTGTGAGTGTGCCTGGGTCCAGGACTCCAGGTTGAGGCAGGGGTCGGGGTAGGGTGGGGGTAGGGAAAGCATAGTTTATGTATTCACAGTTATTTGAGCCTTTTAAGAGTTCTGCAGACCTGTGCAATCCACTGGCATGTGGCTTTGTCCAAATCGGTGCCTGTATTTGTGCAGGATTGTGCAAACAATAGCGTGTGGCAGATTTTGTGTCAGGTTTCATTGAAGGATCAGTTTTAATTTGAACATGTTATTCAAATAGATCAATTATACTTGTTCCCACTTTTTTCAGGATGGATTATGTACATGCTATGTATGGATATGAATAAATAAATAAGCCGTTAATAATAATACGGTCGTCTGGCACTGGACCTGGTCCCATGCTCTGAGCTGCAGGACGTAGGAGAGATGAGCGAGCGGAGCTGTTCTAGTGTTCCCTGGAGACTTGTTTTCCCCGTGACCTCTGACCTCGGCCTCACCAGGGGTCTGTTGGTGAGGGGTGAGCTCTGATGAGGCCCCTGGGAGCCAGAGGAATGAACTCCCCCTCTAGAACACGCACTGCTTCTCTGGGATGGAGGTCAAAAGCAAGCACTCCATTTTGAAAAGGAGACCTGCATGTCAGAATCAGGACAGATACATTTCCTTCTTTGGTGGAAAAAGCTGTTCACAATAAGCAAGTAGCCTGAATCTCAGATGCAGGCACTAGTTTGAATCAACATTTGCAAAGGGGCAAGGTTTTACAGGCATGACAACAAAGTTGTCAGTGAAAAGTCTCCCTGAAAATGAATGATCAGATGGTACAACTCTGTTTTACTGTTAGTGGATACACTCCTTAATGATCCCAATGTCAATATAACCATAGTATGTAAATCTCATCAGTGAACAATTTTGAAGAGTCGGGGTTAATCCTTAACCCATTTCTCTCCAAGATGGTTTGTTTACCCAATCAACCTTCAACCCCAAATCTTTTGTTGTCTCACCGTGTGCTGTCTTGGTCTTTGTTAGTAAAAGGAAGCAGGCTGGACTACTGCAAAGCGCTATTGTCTGGCCTACCAAAGAAAGCTCTCTCTAAACTACAAATGATACAGAACGCTGCAGCACGAGTCCTCACTAATACTAGACGGAGGGCACACATCACACCAGTCTTACAATCACTAAGTGACAGTTTTAGAATAGACTTCAAAATTATTTTACTAGTCTTTAAATCTCTCCACAGTCATGCACCTGAATACATTTCAGACATGCTTGTTAAGTACATGCCCAACAGACCACTCAGGTCCTCAGGTACTGAACTTTTAACAGTTCCAAAAGCCAGGACCAAGAGACACGGAGAGGCAGCTTTCAGTTTCTATGCCCCCAACCTCTAGAACACCTGTCAGAGTACCTAAGCAGGGCTGAAACAATGGCAATTTTTAAGAGAGATTTTAAGACTTATCTATTCAGTCTCGCCTACAATCTCTAGTCAGGACCTAGAGACACGGAGAGGCAGCCTCCAGCCTGCTAGTGAATCCTTCGTATACATCGGTGTATATCCTTTTATGTACTGTGTATATATATGGATGTATATATAGATGCTTGTTGCTCAGCGACTGGCACGGTCTGGTGAAAATGTGTGTTGCTTATGTGGCTCTGCGTGCTACTAACCCTGTTCTGCCTCCCCTCTTTCTAATGCCTCTCCCTCCTATTTTCTAACCAGGTCCAGTGGACGCCCCTCTGTCACCTGCAGACCACCCTGGGTCCGGTAGAAATCCCTGTGATTGCCGTAGAGGTCCAGCAATGCTACTAACCCTGTCTTCCTCTCTCCTCCCTGGTGTCTCTCCGTCTTATACTCTAAACAGGTCCTGTGGACGCCCCCCGGTCTCCTGCAGGCCACCCTGTACCCAGTAGAAATCCCCCTGACCACTGCAAAGACCCAGCGCAGCTACTAACCCTGTCTTCCTCTCTCCTCCCTGGTGTCTCTCCCTCTTGTACTACACCCGGCCGGGTGGTCCAGGTCCCGGAAAGTCCCCCTGCTCCGCTTTCCCGGTCAAGGTCCTCCTAATGTCTCCGCATGGCTCCTGGAGAGGCCCCCTAGCATCCTTGTCTCCAGCTCCATCTCACTGTGTCGTCAGCTGTCCCTATCAAGTCAACCCCCCCCCCAACCCCCCCCCTTTTTATTTGTGTCTCTCAATCAATCAATCAATCAATCAATCAATCAAAGCTTTATTTGTATAGCGCATTTCATACACAGAGGCAACACAATGCACTTTACAGAGAACAAGGGAGGTGGGCATAGGTCCCACCCCTACATATTCCAGAGGGAAGCAAAAAAACAGTTTCACCCAGGGGTCAGAAAGGTGAGCTGTAAAAATTCTTCCCTGACCCCTCTCAATGAGACAATCGAGCAAGCTCCTGGAGTATGTTTGTCCAACGGCTAAGAACATTTACAAAGCAATAAATTACATTAAATTACATTAAATTACATTTTCAGAGCAAAAAGGGCTCACTGGTGTATGCCAAACACTGGTGTATGTCTGTCTCTCTGCTTTCTGTCTCCCCACTTCAGCTTAGCAGCTATACCTACATTATTTATGAGCCTGTCTGCTAAGTGCTTATAGTGCCTTATTATATGATACACTTAGATATCCTGTCATGGACTTCCAAGTAGGCAACATCTCTATAGCTATTTACTACTGCTTGATCGTCATTGAGAGAGGTCAGGGAAGAATTTTTACGGACCTTGGGTGAACTGGCTTTTTGCTTCCCTTTGAAAAATGTAGGAATAGGACCTATGTCCACCCCCCTCCACCCCCCTTTGCTCTCTGTGAAGTGCACTGTGTGGCCTCTGTGTATGAAATGCGCTATACAAATAAAGTTTGACTTGTTTTGATTTGATTTGATTAATAATTACCTTTGGAGCATCCGGTCTGCTGCCACTGATAGTACTATCAATAAAATGTTGGTACAAATGATATTAATCACAGAGCAAGTTAAAACTTCTACTTCATGGAGTTGCAAATCAGTAACACACACAGTAACCTGCAAGAAAGCCAGGGAATGTTACTTTTGTCTTTGAAGTTAATAAAATGTAGTTTTTCCGGTGACTAAGCAGATGAGTATTCACTGACGCCCAAGGGGAAGCTGGCAGGCACTCTCTCTCTCTCTCTCTCTCTCTCTCTCTCTCTCTCAAACACACACACACACAGATGGGGAGGGGGGGGTTGAAATGAAAAACATGCAATCCAACTGGATGACTAAGCCTGCTGAGGCCTCATTGGAACGGAGTGAGACAGGGAAAAGGGAAGGGGGCAGGGTTGGTCAATAGTGAGGTAGGAATCATGGGTAAAACATGGAGGTGGGAGGGGCTGAAAAGCCAGGGAGCCGACAAGTACAGATCTGAGCTTTCACTTTCAGACTGCCCAGAGGGAGAGACAGAGAGAGACACAGAGAGAGACACAGAGAGAGACACAGAGAGAGAAGAGGTCTGAGCGCTGCTTGTCTCACTCTATCCATTAGCCAGTTTGAGGGGAGAGAGAGGAGTGAATCAGATTAAGGAGGTCGGAAATATACTGGGCCATCTGTGAAAGAGAGGGAGAGGGGGAAGAGAAAGAGAAAGTGGTCAGAGATAAAGGACAGGGAAAGGCCACAGGCACCTCTCCCAGAAGTGGGAAAATCCAAAGTGAGAGTGAAGAAGGAGGAGGAGGGGGGGGGACTTGGGCGAGAGTTTGGAAAGTACCAGAAACAAAAGGAAGAATTCTAAAAAATAAAAATAAAAACTTTAGACTTTAGACAAGCTTTTAATCTGAACAGGACAACAACAAAAAACAAAAGACAGCGTCCCAGACCTGAAGAAAAACACAGAGGAAACTCACCTCTCTGCAGACTGACTGCCATCATATAGAGAAATGTCACTACTCGGGAAAATAAAAGGATGACACTACAAGGTAAGAGTACATTCTTATACATTTACAACTGTCTGACTTGATGGAACTATTTTTGAGACTAAATTATTTATTTGAAGCTGTTCTGCGTTGTTTGGTGGGTGGGAGCAGCAATATTTTTCCAAATCACTGAGACCTCATCAATGTGGTGGTTCAGATTTTTTTTTTTTTTTTAATTATTATTATTGTTCACATGCCGAAAGTAGAGGCTGCGACACAAAAGCCTTGAAGAAGCATACAGCTTGAGTCACATGTGCTAACCACAGAATGTTTCCATCCAGTAACCTGCATCTCTCTCTCTCTCTCTCTCTCTCCTTCTCTCAGTTTTACTGTTGCTATCAATAATGACTGTCGAATGCGGTGGATGCAATGCATTTGAGAAGGAGAGTATCGAAAAACTTAAAACAACAATCGACCATAACCATGCTGGTTTTGTAAGTTGAGCATATTGGCTATTCATCTTTAGCAGCTTGCACTCTCATATTCAGTCAGTCCTCAAGGCTGGTGTGTCTGAGCAGATGGTTGGAACTGGAGTTGTGTTGTTAGAGGCAGCATGGTAGCCCACCTTCTACTCTCATGTCCTCTATATTGCTCAGTCAAGTGTGTCAATGGGGCAAGGGGTCAATGTGGTCCCTTAGTGATGGTGGTGGTTTATACACTAGTTCTCATACTCGTTGGAGCACACAATCACTAATTGGCCATGTAGTCAGCCTGTGTTCACCGAAAATGCGGTGTCGAAAATGTTCTACGGACAAACACTCATACACCCACACTCGTCTGTAAAGTTGTTTAGCTCTTATCTATACAATGTACCCTATATCGTGTGTACACTGCGCACATTGCGTGCCACCTGCTGGCTGATGTGGGTATTGCTATTACTATCACTAATTGGCCATTTATTTGGCTCTAATTACCTAATTAAAAAATCTGGCCCCGTCACTGTCTGCGCAGGACCCCTGCCGGTACCCATGCCAAATATGAACACTGTCAGGTCAACGGTGTCTGAGGAAAATTGAAACAGACAGAGATACAGAGGTCTGCTTATTTATGTGTGGATGTTAGATGTGTTAGAAAAGTTACACCTGGATAATTTAGGATATGATGAAGGTGCTATTGATTGGTTGATTGGTTGATTGGTTGATTGATTGATTGATTGATTGATTGATCGATTGATCGATTGATTGATTGATTGATTGATTGATTGATTGATTGATTGATTGATTGATTGATTGATTGATTGATTGATTGATTGATTGATTGATTGATTGATTGATTGATTGATTGATTGATTGATTGGTTTGGATTTTGCACCGAAAGGGCTAGAAGATAACTCATGAGAGTATCAGGCAACCCTATTCCACAGAGTTTCTAATAATATTATTTCTATCTGTATCTGTGTACCACCTGTAGTCCAATATTTGTAATCTGACCCTTGCAAATATTTTCCTCCACAGCGTGCAGTGTTTCCTGTAGATTATAAGATTCTTCACCACTACAATGAGAGCATGTTGTGCTCTGAGCCGGTAAGACTTTCTTCATTCAGCATCCTTCACTGTCCATGAAAATCATCTCCAATATGTCACAATTAGCCTAATAAATCTGCATGATTGCATTTCTATATTTTATTCAATACTTTGCCATAGAAATCTTGGCAGCTTCCTCACAATGTTTGTGACGAGTGATAATGATCACTGTAGCTCAACTATAACTCTGTCTCAACATGTTCCCCTCAGTGTTGTGTGTTCCGAGCTGCAGCTGTGCTCTATGACTCCTGGAACCAGCTCTCAAACAACCTTTGGCCAGAGAACAACAAGTACAGTGTTATCCATGATTTGAAAAAAGCCCTCAATTCTATAAAAAAAGAGGTATGTTTCTTACAGACCGAGCCGTGACGTCATAAGCTAACCTGAAAAAAAAAAACTCCCCTGCTCAGGTTACCTTACAGGAATGTGTCATGATCAACAATTTACTCATGGAGAAGGGGGCTTACTTTAAGCGTGCTATGCTTATTTACTCATATCGAAGGGGGCTTACTTTAAGCGTGCTATGCTTATTTGTGGTTTTCTGAGTAAAGTACATGTGTCAGGTCATTTAACACCTTTGCGTCAACTTCTGTAAATCATTGACACTGTTCTGACTTGCTGTTAACTCCTCTCCTATCCGGAAGAGTCTTATTATTTCACTCAGGTTTCATGTACACACTTTTCAGTTGATCTGCCCTCACAGAGCATCTGCAGCATACTGACATGACTTCTTCCACTGGGTATATTCATCTCCTCTCGTCTCTCATCCCCCTCTCTCGCAGAGATTAGAGGACGAGCCTGAAGTGTCTCTCTTTCCCGAAATCCTCTCCTCCCCTGAGGAGCTCCTATCCAGGACATCCGCCCTCTTCTCCAGATGGCTGGACATGAAGCCCCACTGCCCCCCAAGTCCACAGGACAAGTGCGTCTTCCCCACTGAGCCCACACTTACTGAAAAGAGTCACCCTCCATTGAGGACCAAGTTATTGACCACCCGAGCCATTCGTCCGGACATGGAATGGCGGCAGCAGCAGGACGCGTGGAACATTGCAGGGCCTCTGTCCAATGGAGGCCCCTCGTGCCTGCAGTTTCCTGGACGTCTGGGAATCCTGTTGCTTTGGGGACTCTACTCGTTGCAATAGGAACGAGAACACAAACATCTCCTCAATGATGCACACAAAATGCAGAAATATCTTTGTCTGAAAAATGTTTAGCCATGCTCTTTCCTGCACTGACATGTGCATGTGCATCTCACATTCGGTCTGTCTAGATGTTGAAATCCAGTAAGCTTTGTTCATATTAAGTATATAATAATAATAATAATAATAGAATAATAATAATAATATGATAATGATAATGATAATGATAATGATAATGATAATGATAATGATAATGATAATGATAATTATATTATAATAATATTGATCGTAGTCACACTGAATGCAGAACTGCAACTGCAGACCAAGATAACAGAAATAATACAATTAAGCTCACTGCACAAAATGTTCTGTAATAGCTAAGTCATTGTACCTACTCAAAGCGATGCAACATAGCCATAAATTGAGCTCCAACTAACTCTGCTCAATGTTAACAATGCTTCATACAGAGCAAGCCACTGCACCAAAAACAATGCTCAGTATTTGATGTAAAATTCATCAGATGTTTACAAAGTGTTTGAATGTTAAATATTTGTCTTAAAATATGTTTGGCTTCAAGAAATGTTTTTGTACATATGTCGTACTGTAAATAGAAAAAAAACACACAAATGCAATGATTTCTAAGTACTTGTGGAAAGTTTGAGGCATTTGCATCATCCCATGGAGCAGTGTATTGGTCAGCTTGTCTTCATCACATTTAATCTGTTGAGATTTTGGTCTCTCTGCTAACTGTACTTTATATTACTGTGTAGATGCCATGTTAAATTACCCCAATAATGTGTATAAAAGGCTGTATTTAAGTATCTTATTTGAGGAATGAATTGATTGATTTCTGTTTAATTTCTTTCATATTTCCACTTTTTTCTCTAGTGTTATTGCTCCCAATATTGTTACAGACCAACTAGATACATACCTGTAGCCCTAAGATGTTCAGCTTCTCTCAGAGTAACCAGGGTTACTACATGGCATGTTTGTTACCAAAATGAATTATTCAGGCCTAACTGAAGGTCTGAGTTTGGAGAGAACAGTGTGTGATTATCTGCAGTGGCCAGTCTTGGATCAGACTGGCATTTAATTTATTTATAAAGCCTACCTTATCATAAAGAACACAGTGGGTGTCATATCTATCACCCGTAATAAATCTTAGGGCCGAATGCATGGCTGACATGTTTCAGGATATTCCTGTGCATGACTGAGTGATTTATAAACTAATAAAATAATCTTAAAATATATTATAAAACAGACAGTTAACCAGTGCAGTTATTTTAAGACCGGTGTGATGTTTGGCCCACTAGTCTGGCCCAGGAGTCGTGTTGCAGCATTTATTATCATTTGGAGTTAAGCGGCCTGCTGGAGATTGTAAGGTCCCTGGTTCGATCCCAACTCCCAGCATTGCGCCGAAGTGTCCTTGAGCAAGACACTGAACCCCAAAAATCGCTCACGTGCGGCACGGTGGCGCACTACCTAATAGGCCTACTGTCACCTCACAGCAAGAAGGTCCTCCGGGCCTTTCTGTGTGGAGTTTGCATGTTCTCCCCGTGTTCGCAAGGGTTTCCTCCCAAAATAACCCAATACGAGAAATATGCAGAAGAACAGCTGCTCTTCAGTCCGGTTCCTGACCAGGACTTGGACTGAGCACTTGGACCAGGTCCTCGGGCTCCAGGAACGATGGCCCACTGGAGGAGGACGTCTTGGATGGGATAAACGCAGGGGACAGTTTGTGCATGTGTGTTGTGTGCTGGGTTCGCTGCTCACGCATGTCCCACTGTGTGTGTCACTGTGGTGAATAAACAAAGATACTTAACATCCTGGAATTTTGGGAGCTGTAGTGTCAGGAATGCACTTCCCTTACAAAGTGGCCTCAGACTCAGTACTGAAGTCAGTCTCTGTTCTGGTGAATCCTTCATGACCATCCTAGGCTATATTGATCACACACAGGCCTACTCAAAGAAAGAGACACATTCGCACAATGATACACACCCTTGCATGTAATAATACGTCTATTAATAAACCTTTTTATCTGTATAGCACTTTTCATAGCCTACAGAATGCTTTGACATTTCAGCAAACAGCAAAATTACTAAATAAACCATAAAATAAACCACAAAATCAAAAACAAGAATAAACCACACAATCCAAGGGCCATAAAACGGGGAAGATATGCTAAGTAAAACAATAAAACAATTTAAAGAAAATCAATTATAAAGAATGGATAAAATACATAGCCTATTTAAAAAGAATTAAAAAGAGTATTGCAACTAGACTTAAAATGTAGTCTATGTAGACTTGGGAATGCATGCCAGATCATGTTTAGGCTACGCCCACATAGATCATTAACATGCCGCAATGGAGTGTAACCTACAGACAGTAGCCTATTTTCAAGAGACACTCCAGTCCTTCAATTTGTTTATTTCATCTCTGCATGAAAGGTTTATTCCTGTCGTAGGCCTAAACTTCTTGTCAATCTGATAAGTAAGAGCAATGGGTAAACATTTAAACTGGCCAAATGACAAACTGACTGCCAAGTGTGCAAGAATTCTCCTAAGTGTGGTACGTGCGTTTGAGTGTTCGTGTGTGTGCGTGCGTGCGATCGTGTGACGCTGGAGAAGCAAGGGCTCGAGGCGGATAGGCGTGGGCTTTAAACCACGTGGACACATGGGAAGTACAAAACGTGTTGGTCGACAAGATGGCTGCGCCCGATGAAGACACGTTTGTGAACGAAGATGAAGAGGCGGAAGAGATGGAAGACGAAGACGAAATGGAAGAGGAGGGAAAAACCGGGGAGCAAGAGGAGAAAGTTTATGTTCCCGGTATAGAGCTCCTTCAGCCGGGAGAGGAGCTTGAGATGGACCGGTCGGCTTACCGCATGTACCACGAGTGTCAGACAGGTTGGTCGGAAAGTTTGCACGCGCTGGCCCCGTACGGAGTTTGACGTCCTAATCATTAGCCATATAACCAGTGCTACACCATATTTTAATACTAAGAAACCAATGTGAATGTCAACGTGCATTGCTATTGTTTTCAACCGCTCATCCACACTGTTGCTAACTAAATTCTGGTAGGCAGCGACCGTTTGGGATAGGGTTGCCAGGTTTGAGGCTGGAACAACTCCCAACGCTGTAATCAGAGCTAACGATGGCATCATCATCTGACGTTCTCCCCTCGCTGGCAGGTGCTCCTTGTCTTAGCTTCGATGTGTTGAGAGATGGGAACGGAGACGCCCGAGACCAGTATCCCTTGTCAATGTTGCTCTGTGCTGGCACACAGGCTGATGCTGCTCTTAGCAACAGGTAGGCTACAATTGCTACAAACAACTATAATAACAATAGTTGTAATAGTGAGCGACTCCATACACACTTCTCTGCACACCTAAAACGGGGGTCCCCAAATAAGTCCACAGGGCCATTGCACATACACACACACACACACACACACACATACATACACACAGCTGTTGCTTGTTGCTTGTTCGTTTCCCCCTACTGATTCTTCTGTCAATGTTCAGACTTCTGGTTATGCGCATGCACAACCTTCATGGGACGGAGAAAGAGAAGGAGGGAGAGGAGAGCAGTGATGGGGAGAGTGATGAAGAGGAAGAGGAGGATGAAGACAAGAAGCCGCAGATGGAGCTAGCCATGGTGCCTCACTACGGAGGGATCAACAGAGTCCGAGTGAGTCTTCACAGTTCTCATCCGAGCCAAATTATCACCTTGATGCTTCCTTTATCTCAGGAGTCAAGGCTATCGAAACACGCCTATGTCTGTCTGAACGAGGAGCCTAGCTCTAGCGGGACTATTTAATTCATTAGGGCTGGGTTTAAAAAATTGATTCTGAATCGATTCTGAATCAAATGATTCAGAATCGATTCATCCATCCATCTTCATCCGCTTATCCGGGGTCGGGTCGCGGAGGCAGCAGCTCCAGCAGGGGGCCCCAGACATCCCTTTCCCTAGCAGCATCAACCAGCTCTGCCTGGGGAATCTTTAGCCGCTCACAGGCCAGTGCGGAGATGTAGTCCCGCCACCTAGTCCTGGGTCTACCCCGCGGCCTCCTCCCAGCCGGACACGCCTGGAACACCTCCCTAGGGAGGCGCCCAGGAGGCATCCTCACTAGATGCCCGAACCACCTCAACTGGCTCCTTTCGACGCAAAGGAGCAGCGGCTCTACTCTGAGTCTCTCCCGGATGACTGAACTTCTCACCCGATCTCTCAGGGAGACCCCAGCCACCCTCCGGAGAAAACTCATTTCGGCCGCTTGTATCCGTGATCTCGTTCTTTCGGTCATGACCCATCCTTCATGACCATAAGTGAGGGTGGGGACGAAGATAGACCGGTAGATCGAGAGCTTTGCCTTTTGGCTCAGCTCTCTCTTCGTCACAACAGTGCGGTAAAGCGACTGCAGAACCGCACCAGCTGCTCCGATTCTCCGGCCAAACTCCCTCTCCATGGTTCCCTCACTCGTGAACAAGACCCCCAGATACTTGAACTCCTTCACTTGGGGTAAGGACTCATTTCCTACTCGGAGCGGACAGGCCACCGGTTTCCTGGCAGAATCGATTCATGTTTCCCAAAATCGATCTTTTATTTAATGAATGAATAAATGAAGGAATGAATAGTTCATTAATTCATTCAATGATTCATTCATTCATTCATTTTTGGAAATCAGTATCGATACCCAGCCCTAGTATTGATGTGTTGCATAACTTGGCAGTCATGTAATTAAGGTTACAGTTAAAAAAAAAAAGAAAAAAAAAAAGGTTTTAGTAACACTAACCGAATCGATATTGAATCGAATCGAATTGAATCGTGATAATCGATTCCAAACCTTGTGAATCGGAATCGAATCGATTCTTGAAATTCGACTCGATACCCAGCCCTATAATTCATGTACCCCAGTTAGACTGCAGGGCAGCAGCTTAGCATTGTTTCCCTTGTCCAATACTGTAAGATAAATGTTCTCTGACTATATGGTATTGTTGTTTCTTCTTCCCCCCCAGGTGACCCAGCGTGGGGAGCAGTCATTGGCTGCTGTCTGGTCAGAGAAAGGTCAGGTGGAGATCTTCGACCTCCGCCCTCAAATGGAAGCGGTCCACAGTTCCGCTGCCATGGCAACCTTCATCAAGCAGCAGAAGGAAGCCACTCCCCTCTTCAGTTTCTCGGGTCACATGACAGAAGGCTTTGCGATTGATTGGTCACCAAAAGTGCCCGGTGAGTTGGACCTTTGCCAAACTGTAACATTTGCCAGATGTATCCATACTCATAAAGTTTAAAACAGCCGTTTGTTGTCAAGAAGCTCTACTACATGTAGAGCTTGGTATGTGTAGGATTAGCCTATAATGTTGGCTTCATAAATCTTGGCCTTAGATCAGTTTCACCCACAACAGTTCAAATTACATTTGGATAACAAAACACAAGCACAATTAGCTGTATAATGAAGCTAAGGATATTGTGTTTAAAGCCACAGGAAACTTGGCTTGAAATAGTAAAAATGGCTAGATTTAAAAAAAAAGATATATTTAGAGGGCATTTCTGCATTATTATATAGGACAGTATGTAGACAGGAAAGGAGGGAGAGAGAGAGAGGGTAACATGCAGCGAAGGGCCTGGACCATATTTGAACCCAGGCCTCTGTGGTAGTGAGCAGTCTTTCCCTGGTACGTGCATTAGCCCAATGAACTACCAATGCACCCCTAAAAAGGCATAGATTATATCAACGTTTAGTGTCTCATTAAAGGAACCTTTTGGGGAAATTTGAGTTGCCATCTTCCCCAACGTCAGATAAGATGCATACCCTTCTCTGTGTGCAGTAGGAAGCATTGAGACCCATTCCCCCAAATTTGCCATGTTCCTTTGAGCATCCACAAAACTCTTGGGTGAAAATAACGCTCAGAACGATTAGAAAACCTTGTTCAAAAACAGTTCATTTTGCTGTTTAGACCATTTCTCAAGATTGTGTAAGTGTGGCAGATCAAGTTTTGATTGACAGCTCCACCTATAAAACACTAGCTATGGAAAACGCTAGATAGCTGGCCGGCTAGAAAGTCCGAGACGCATGCTCACACGCAGTTACCTTAACAAAACTCAAAAAGGTTATGACAGCTACCTGGGTAGCTACTTAAATTAGCAATGGCACAAAAGCTTGATAAACTAGCTGTTGACTAAGCTTAGCGTCTGCCATAACACTGCTGGCTTATTGCCCCAGACCCTCTGTAAAAAAAAAAAAAAACTGAACAATAATCTTGCCCTACCTGTGGACCGAATCACCAGTTGGTGACACTAGTTACCTAGTTAATTGCCAAGCAACAAGCCCAACAGTGTTGGGGTGAGACGTGGATTTTTTAATGATTGGTTCGTGGAATTAACTACGTAATAAAATCTGATCATAACCACGCCCAATTCAATCCCACTATCAGGAACGTTACAAAGACTTAAATGATAATATTTCGAATTTGGATTTAAGCTGATTTCTAATACTTTTAGATGCTTACTATCATGTACATGAGACTCTGAAATTACATAGGCTATCGTGGATTTGGGTTCACAGGGGCTTTAATGCTTCTTACCCCTTTTCTTCTCCTCCAGGTCGCCTGGTCAGTGGTGACTGCAGGAAGAACATCCATGTGTGGGAGCCGCGAGAGGGCGGAGCCTCCTGGCAGATCGACCAGCGACCCTTCAGTTCCCACAGCAAGTCTGTGGAGGACCTGCAGTGGTCCCCTACCGAAGCCACGGTACGTCCCGGTCAGCCGTGCTGCGATTGGCTGGTTTTCCCAAGCTCGTCTCTGAGGGTCATCATAGCCGCTGACCTGCGTTGTTAGATAACAGTCACCACAAGTCTGCGCAGTCACCACAAGTCTGCGCAGTCACCACAAGTCTGCGCAGTCACCACAAGTCTGCGCAGTCACCACAAGTCTGCGCAATCACCACAAGTCTGCGCCGTCACCACAAGTCTGCGTTAAACGGTTCTCCTCATAGGCGATGTGCAACATTCTGCTAGGCTGACCCAACAGATTAGTTATTTAGGTTTGCTCTTCCCACAGGTCTTTGCCTCCTGCTCGGTGGATCAGTCTATCCGCGTCTGGGACATCCGTGCCCCGCCCAATTCCATGCTCTCAGCCAATGAGGCTCACTCATCAGATGTCAATGTCATCAGCTGGAACAGAAGTGAACCGTTCTTGCTGTCAGGGGGGGACGACGGGCTCCTGAAAGTTTGGGACCTTCGGCAGTTCCAGGTAAGAACCAGGGCTGCGTTCCGAATTGCATACTTCTACTTCTTACTACCAGTACCTACTACAGCTGCCCTTAGAAAGTACTACTTTGCAAGCAGTAGGCATCCAATTGGGACATACTACCTTGTCATAACATTGCGCCTTGAAATTTGCCCACATCCGTCGCTGTCCATAATGCGACATTCGTCTACAGCTGTCACGACTCACACGTGACGCACATTTCCGCTGCGCACAGGATTGTGGGTCAGAATAGCCTGAAAAGCCTGCTGGCTTGCATTCCGCAAAATACGACCTGATGTAGTAGGACATCCTGGTATTTTTGCCATACTGCATGTGGCATACTATGTATTGGGACATACTACATCCTGTTTTGGCATGCTATATAGTAGGGTAGTATGCGATTCGGAGCCGATTCCCAGAGCCATCGCAGGGCTATGTGCGTCATAAGCTACGTTATGAGCACTCCCTTTAGATGGCGCGCAGTTTCCCAGAGCCTCCTTAGCTTAGGTATATCTTACTTAAGGGATGCTTTCTTACGGGCGGTCTGAACCCATCGTAAGCTGTCCCTTAGCGATGCGCTCCGTTCATCTCGTTATAGTTTTAGCCTGATTAGAGCAAAATTATACTTTTAAAAAGCAGAGTTGCAATGTAGTGCACATCTACCCTACCTGTGCAAATAAGTCTACAATCAACTTTATGACCCGATCGGAAGCATACTTTGTGACGATTTTTTTGCGAGAACATCAATGGACATCAGTGACCACTGAGTTTCCTGTCTTTGAAAACGACAGTTTATGGTGTTTTTGAGGGATTTTGTTTATGTACCTATGGATCCATTGAGTGTATTAGCGGTGACGGGCTATATCTCGAGTGCCTCGTTTGACGAAACTTTGATATCGGCCGTTGTAAATAATCGCAAATAACCTTATAACATGCTTTATAATGCTAAATTCCGAACCTGTCCAGTTTAAACCATGCGTAGCGCATCCTGTCAGATTGGAAATGTCAAAATGTCCATCAACATATCCTACCCGACAGGATGCGCTATCCATGAATTAAGCACAATAAAATGAGTCGTTAAACATTCTGATAGACATCTCCTACCTGACAGGATGCGCTACCCTACATCGAAATGGGGAAAAGTGGCCCAGAACACACAACAGTCAGCATTTGTTGTAGGGCTGCACAATTAATCGTGAATGAATCGAAATCGCGATTATGACCTCCGCAATTAACTAATCACAAAAGGCCGCAATTAATGTGATTCATAATTTTGCTTTGAATTGAGTGTGCTAGGACTACACGGACGAATCACAGGCGCTTATGCTGTCTGACCAATCACATGTGTTTCCGCTGAATGCGCTGTGCGCAGCAATTTCACTGAGAAGACAGATAGCAGTAGGTCAAGACACAAGAGTACCTGCAGCCGTGAGTAGTGAAAAAATGAGCGAAAACTAGGTCAGTGAGTTAGTAGCAAGAAAGGGATTGTCTATATATATCTATATCTTATATATTAATCGCAATTATTAATCGCAATTACCATTTTGAAGCAAATAATCGCAATTATTATCTTTTGTCATAATCGTGCAGCCCTAATTTGTTGCATACTGTTATGGCTTAGGCCTACTTGTCAGTGCAGTTTGTTCAGTGCAATTCGTGCAGTCTGTCCCATCCTGGCTGCCGTAACCCGGGGTCAACACTGCATTAACTAAAAGAATGAGAACAATGCAGCAGCATACCTGCTATTGTAGCATCAGGCTTTGTGTGCTTCTGTGGGTAGTTATCTGACATCAGTCTCTTCCGTTTAATGCCTGTTGCACAACTGGGCTCACCCGTTTTCTTTGTTCCCGCTCCATCTGAAGTAGTCTCAACCTGACGTAATGCACATTTCAAGATGGTGTAAGTTAGGTTCTGAACGCACTATCCACCTGTGGATTTGAGCCCAAAGTGACCTCAGGTGTAGGGCTTGGCTTTCTACAGCCAGCTGTGTTGTGCCAACATGTTCATCAGAGTTGAGGGATTATGCCTCCGATCTAACAGCAGCTGATCCGTTCCTCCAGGCTGGGCGACCGGTGGCCAACTTCAAGCAGCACAGCGCCCCGGTGACGTCGCTGGAGTGGAACCCGGTGGACTCCAGCGTCTTCGCCGCCTCGGGAGCGGACGACGTTGTCAGCCAATGGGATTTGTCGGTGGAGTCATGTGACGTGGGCGCGAGGGCAGAGGGCGTGAAAGACCTGCCCCCCCAGCTGCTCTTCCTGCACCAGGGTCAGACAGAGGTCAAGGAGATCCACTGGCACCCGCAGATGCCAGGGGTGGTGATCTCCACGGCCCTGTCCGGCTTCAACGTGTTCAGGACAATATCTGTGTAGTGGGGGCGCCCCAATGTCTCTCTTTTGCATCTGTTGTAAAGTACTCATATTTTTGACTTTCAATCCTTAACATCTTTTCACATGCATTTACTATGTAACGTGCATGCACCCAATATGACCGACCAGTTTCCTCTGTTCATGCCATCATCTGTATTGTTTACAGATACTGGAATGTAATCATGTCATGTCTTATCCCCATGCTGTGCATTTGTTTACAGATACTGGAATATAATGCCCTCGTCACCGTAATGCTGTGCGTTTGTTTACAGATACTGGAATAAACTGCCCTCTTGTCACCATGCGTTTGTATATTTACAGTACATGCACACATTTACAAACTAATCACACTTTTGTGAGTGAAGCATTCCTTTCCTTTAATCTGGTCAACATGAACACAGACACCAAAGGAAGCATTCAAGATGGTTGAGAAAATAGAGCTGTAAAGAAATGTTTATTTATTTATGTAGCCAGCATATCCGAGTGGATCTTATGAGATGAAAAACATTTCAGTTCTATTTCCTAAGAGAGCTCCCCTTTCCATCATCGAATACAATTGGTCCAAAACGATATCCCATATAATACATGCCTGCTTTGAGTCCGGTTTTAATAATGACAAAGCACAATTTAAGATTGTCAGTGGTCATTAGAGTCACTAGTCGTTTTCCCCACAAAACAGTAAAACAAAGATTTGGTGATTCTTCTGCATTCATTGAGATTTAAAGGGATATTCTGTAATTTTTGAACTAGGGCCTCATTTTCGACTTACCTCTGATGTTTTTGACTGATCATTTTCAGTTAATTCCATGCTGTAGATAGCTTTGGGTCTTTCCAATTTCCACTGGTGGCTAATGCTAGTGCAACCCTATTAAGTCACGTTAGCCTGTCCAAAAAAACGCACCCAAAAACAAATTAAATATGAGTAAAGTCTCTTGGGGATTCTTTTGTGTCTATTTACCATCCCTTTTGAATTCAATAATATAGATTTGGGGACCTATTATTATTATTATATGATCTAGCTGGATCTGAGTGTTACTCCGCCTGCCGACTCACAGACAGAAATATAAATTCCACAAACCAGAACTGAATTCAAAACGGATGGTAAACAGACAAAATAATCCCAGAGAGACAATACTCATTTCATTTGTTTTTGGGTGCGCTTTCATCTTAAGTCGAAAATTAGGCCTTAGTTCAAAAATTCCAGAATATCCCTTTAAGTAGTAATGTCGTAAGTTGGAATAACTCTTAATGTGAGCATTTCACAGTACAACATTGGAATGATGAGTAATTATAAGAACACCATTGGTTTCAGAAAATTACAACTGAACAATACTCAGCGGTATTGAATACTACGAAGCACATGTTTCCAGACTAATGACAATTTGATCTGGGGGAATAATGTAAGACTTCTATATGCATAATAGGAAATGAAAAGTAACAAGTAAAAGATGGACAACACAGCTATAATAAGCACAGGGATATGAACGAATACAACTCCCTTTAAGGCACCGTCACATAGAACTCTATAATATGCTTAAGAAAAAAATATTTGATTTGGTAAAACTAAACTAACACGTGATCTTAAATCCATTGAGTTTGATTGAATCTGTCAGTTAACAAAACACTTTCCACTGAGCAAAAAAACCTGTGTGAAATGATCCAAAGTGCTGCAAGATATTCACTGGAAACCATTTTGACATAAAACAGTTCTCTTCCTCTTTGGATTCAAAGCTAAATGTATCTTTTAATATCTGTTACAAACAGTATTTTTTAATCGTCATCTTTGGTTAAACCTCCCTTTTTTGTGTTAATTTCAGAATATTGATTAAAGAAAGAAATTATCAATGTACATGATGGACAATTAATAAGGAACTGTTTTCACAAGGCACCGTGCTGCTCTCCTAGAGGCCAATTTCATCATCAAACTCATCTTCAAATGTGTAGCCCCTTCCACTGTCTCCTCCTTCTTCCTCCTCTTCAGAATCAGTCTCTGAATGGCAGTTTTCAGCCCTCCTCCTGTCCAATGGAGTGACTCCCTCATACTCTGAGCTGTGTGAGGAGGCGGGACTAGGTGGCAAATCAGATTTGTGATTGGTGGCCTCTGCGACACTGACGACGGGGCCGTCGCCCTTCTCCTGCTCTCCCGCCATCGGACTCGCACACTCCAGACCCTCCTCGTCATGGAACTCGAACCCCTGGCCCTCCTCCTCCGACGCCTGGCGAATAATCTCCTCTCGTTTGTCGCTGAATCGCACTTTCGGTTTAAGCCCTTTCGACTTGATCCCGTTCCCCTCCATGATGCAGACTTCCCCCCTCTCTCCCACGTCGTCTGCCTCCCTCCCCACCAGCTTTTCATTCAACTCATTCTTTACACAGACCGACTCCTCCTCCACCGCGTTCAGCTCCTCCTCTTTTACTGAGGCATCTTTATTTGAACTGAACACCTCCTCGTCATTGGTCACTGTCCAATCAGAGTCCAGGACCAGTCCGTCCATCACCCCTAGCACGTCCCCCAAGATGGATGGGCCCAGGTCCAGATCCAGATCCATGGTGAATGAAGACACAGACTCGGAGTGCTGGAGCTCACTGTTCAAGCCGTCAACCGCGGAGTCGCTGTGGTTGAGAGGCACGTCGGCGTCGGCAGCCGGAAGGTCACCAGACGCCTCGGGGTCGGAGCTGGGCGGGCTGGGCCCGTGGGTGGACAAGAAGGAGGTGTCGCCGAAGGCGTCGCCGCCCCTCCCGATGTGCATGGTGTGTCTGAAGTCGCCGAGCGGGGCGGAGATCATGGTGGGGTCCAAGCGAGGGCCCCGGGTCGACTTGTGTAGAGGCATGACGTCTGTGAGAGAGAGAGAGAGAGAGAAGAAAGAGCAGCTCATGAATGAGGTGAACAGACTGGCAGTATGAGGAGGAAAGCAGAGGAGATAAATGCAAGATCAAAAGAGATCTGGAGAGAGAAAAGTCTTGTCAAATATGAATATGATATAACAAAACAGCAGACTGAGTGCTCAAGTGGGTTGAGGCAGGTGAACCAAGAAGGCAGCTCTTCTGGTACAAAATTAAAAAGCCTTTATTCTTGGGCTAGTTCATGATGAACATATAAAAATGCCTACATGTTTCAGCCAGGAGGCCTTCGTCAGGGCATATCACACAACCATCTACAGCTGCAGTCTTAAACAGAGACACAGACCTGATTGAACATGATATTGTTTGCATAGACATAGTGGGATACAAATAAGAGTTAAATGTGTGCATGGATAAAAGCATTCCGAGTTCAAGAGGGAGAGAAAGTGTCACGCTATCTTTTGCACGTATGAACGGGAAAAACGCCATGACTAAGGTCTTTGTATCGTGTCGCCCTAAAGCAATATTAACTGACTGATGCCACATGCACTGTTGCGCCTGGACTCCTTCCCTTACTAACCCACCTCATCAACACATCTCTCGTATCAGAATGTTTGCCTCCGCGCCTGCCGACCGTCGGGGCGGGGGACTTGTCGCGTGTTCGTTATTTCGTTTTTTTTGTTCATTCGTTCTTTAGCAGGATTACGCAAAAACTCTGAGTGATTTTCACAAAACTTGGTAGAGGGGTGTAGCATGGGCCAACTTAGAACCCATTACATTTTGGAAAGGATCTGAATCACTGGGCG
This sequence comes from Borostomias antarcticus, assembly GCF_949987555.1. Lineage (NCBI taxonomy): Eukaryota > Metazoa > Chordata > Actinopteri > Stomiiformes > Stomiidae > Borostomias > Borostomias antarcticus. Next base: position 19,882,142 of record NC_140243.1, on the reverse strand, counting down.
GATACACAAATGAAAATTAAAACAAAACTTGGCTACAGTGGGACCATTTCCTTCACTTCATCTTTTGCCATGTTTACTGTACTGCCCCCCGGTAGCGTGTTAAAGGGGTAGTTCAGATTTACATTGTCTTAGCCTGGATCCTGTGGTATCGTATAAACTGAGAGTTACGCCAACAAAATGCATTCATGCGCGGAGGCCTGTGCTCTCTGAGCACCCTTTCTGGTTGCCTCTGCTTCCCTCTGTCGCAGGCTCAAAACTCATCTCTTCAAGAAATACCACAACAATCCACCCTCTTAAGCACCTATTGTATTTTAGATTGCTATTCTTGTACTTTGCCTTCAGCAAAGTATTATGTTCTTAGTCACTTGTTTTAGAAAGGAGATGCACTTGTGAGTTCTGGCAAGTAGTAGTACACTGGCTTTTCCTACGTTAAATGGAGTGGAATTACATTACATGACTGTAATGTAATACTTTCAAGACTGCCAGTCACCCCCCTCTTGAAGAAACCTATGATGTCAAAAACTACAGACCGGTTTCCATTCGATCCTTTTTATCAAAAACACTTGAACATGCTGTCTTTAACCAGCTGTCAGACAAAGTTCCTCCACCAGAACAACCTCCTGGACTCCCACCAGTCTGGCTTCAAGGTGGGCCACTCGACAGACAGTCCTCCTTGCAGTGAGTTATTCCATGATGCGAGAGCAAACTCTCTCTCCTTTGTCCTGATACTCCTGGACCTGTCAGCAGCATTTGACATGGTGGACCACGAGATCTTTCTCTCCACCCTTAAGGAGAAAGGTGTCACAGGCTCTGCACTCTCCCTGTTTGCATCCTACCTGACGGGCCGCTCCTACCAGGTGACATGGAGAGGGTCTGTGTCTGAACCACGCAACCTGACTACGGGAGTTCCACAAGGATCAGTCCTGGGTCCTTATCTTTTCTCAGTCTACATCTCTGGGTTCTGTCATTCGCTCACATGGCTTCTTCATTGTTATGATACCCAGCTGGTCCTGTCATTTCTCTCCGACACAGAAGTGGAGGCATACATTGTCACGTGCCTGGCTGACATCTCGTGGAAGGCGACACACCACCTTAATCTCAACCTGAACAAAACTGAGCTGCTGTTCCTCCCAGCTCACCTCTTCAAGAAGTACTACCCGGACCCTTCCTCTTAAGCACCTATTGTATTTGTATGCTGTTATTGCTCCTTTACTTCAGACTAGATTACGCTCTTAGAGATGCACTTGTGACTTCAGGCAAGTAGTGGTACCTGTACAATGACTGCCTGTGTTAAATGCAATTATTGTAAGTTGCTTTGGATAAAAGCATCTGCTAAATGACTAATGCCATGTCATGCAAGTTCATTTTAAATGCATGCAAGTGTAGTGTGCAGCGATTCCATCTGAAATATGGAGATACATTCCTCAGTGGCCCTGAGAAAGTAAATGGAGATAGAACAGTTGGACGGCCCCTCACTGAGGGCCTCTACAGTACATACAGAAAGTAGTACATCAAGGGCAGATGTGGACAGTTTTCAGTAAAGTGGTCTGCTGTGACAAGCTGAAATGAAAACAGCGTTACATTGGTTTAAAATCTAGAAAATAGGTCAGAATAAGATCCTGATACAGAGGCTTTGTCAAAAACAGTATATTGGTGGCATTTCACTTTAACTGTTGTTACTCATACCAAATACTCAAGAGAAACATAATTAATTAATACTCAAGAGAAAGATAAATCATTCTATAGTCGTGAGGTATTTAATAACCTAAAGGGCTGCTTAAACAAATTGAAGCCTGTCGGATGCACACTTTACAAACACACACCTAGAGGTAGGGCTGCACGATTATGACAAAAGATAATAATTGTGATTATTTGCTCCAAAATGGTAATTGTGATTAATAATTGCGATCAATATTTAATATATAATATTAATATAATAACCAAAATGCTCCCAAATCATGGACGTTAATCCCTTTGTTGCTACTAACTCACTAACCTCGTTTTCGCTCATTTTTTCAATACTCACAGCTGCAGGTACTCTTGTGTCTTGACCTACGCACAGCGCACTCAGCGGGAACGCATGTGATTGGTCAGACAGCATAAGTGCCTGTGATTCGTCTGTGTAGTCCTAGCACACTCAATTCAAAGCAAAATGATTAATCACATTAATTGTGGCCTTTTGCGATTAGTTAATTGCGGAGGTCATAATCGCGATTTCGATTAATTCACGATTAATTGTGCAGCCCTACCTAGAGGTATATTACTGTGATGTTGTGATGTACTGTATGATGACCCTGATGTTGCCTGTTTATTTATTAATTTCATTCTCTCAGGCGCTAACCGTAAACTCCTGCCTGATGCAGTTTAGATGAAGCTGAGTATTGTCTGACTGTATGATAGTGTTATCCATTTTGTATACTTTTGGACTTGTTTGTATAATAAGATGTTTGCTTATTGGCATGTTAGACCTATAGGCTATGTTATCAAGCAGACAGGCTACTTGTAATCTCCAATTCTAGATATATTTATTGCTTTCTATTTGAGGTTAAATTATATATTTTGCATCACATTATTGTATTACTATAATGTCTATTGTTCTATCATGTTTCTCATTGTAGGAGGATTTAAAATGACCTGGAGGAGTTAACTGCAAGGTGTAGGCTAACTATGAGTTTGATGATTGGTCACCAGTAGCCCTATAGCTACCTTTTATATAGTTATTCTATGTCAGCATATACCTGAAGAAGGTCACTGGCTGAAATGTTGTGTACATTAAAATGGATTCAATTGAGCAAGTGAAGCCATTCATAACCAAAAGTGTTTTGTCCAATTCAATGTGGAAAGTACTAAAATATATCTAATATGTAAACGAAGGTGTTTGTTTACAATAGCTGTGAACAAGTCAATCAAAAATATAGGAAATGGGTTTTAAATTGATAAAATTCAGAGAAACATGATCATTCAATCATTATGGTCATATTAGAGACATTGATCATCTAGTGTTGTTTTTCACATTTGGCTTTCAGAAAGTATGCCTGCAAGTGGCCTTAAATGCAACAAATGGGTTTTGAAAAGGTAATGTAAGCTACTCTGAGAAACACCATGTTGTGTAAGAGAAAGCAAAGAGTCGTTACTGATACTGCTGCCAAGGCCATGCCGAGACTTGCAACTGAAAAATATGCATGCAACGCAAGCACATACTTCTCTCTAGACGTCCTCCCTTGGGGCATATGAGACAAAGAAAAAGTAGACTCTTCAAATAAACACCAACGTCACACAGGACTGACTCAATACAATATAGCAATCAATCAATATCAAAGTAGGCCTATGATCAATATTGGCATATCGCTAATGGTAGATCTGAAAATGAATTGCTCGTTTTAGTTGTAAGACAGATATTTAAAACCATATTTTATTTTTGATCAGTTGTCTCTATACTTCCAGACGAATTAATTTACCTTGTAGCCTAGGTAGGCTACACGCCCTCCTCAAACTAACTGCAGGCATTCCACAATTTTTAGGCTAGGCTACACTTGCAAAGGAGAAAACGCGGCACAGGTAGAGCCCCCTTTTCCACTCTCCTACTCTCCCGCTATAGTCTACGACATTCCAACAATTAGCCTAATGTGAATTTGTATATAAGAACTGTAAATTTGATTGGTTTCCCAGCAGTAGGATGTGGAGGGCGAGTAAGTTCGATGGTTGAAAAGGGGAGAATAACTTGCGCTCCCTGATCAAGTTACTGCGGGAATGTTAGCCTACCAAAGCAGTAAAAGTATGGAAAACTTACTTGGAAGTTTATATGCTCGTGTTTGGCTTCCTCCCTTCTCAATACTCTTCTTTTCATCTGGATTTCACACTCGTATCTTTTCTCCCAGGGTTTTCTCGCTCTATGTCGCCGTCGTAGCTGTTTCTGCGTGTTTTCCCGAAGGGACGGGCAAGGAAGTGACGCGGAATGTTTTATTAGGGAGTGAGTATTCTACAGGAGACTATTGGATAGGGTAGGCCTGTCATTGCGGTGAAAGTGGAGTGTTAAGCCTTTGCCTAAGTATTTAGATTTTCTACATTATCAGTTAGAACTAGTCTCATCATTAGTTTCCCTTCAGACGCGGTTTCCTCTCCCTTTCTCTCTTCAATTCAGCACACTCATTTTAAACATTGGAAAATTCCCAACTCTTTCTCTCCCACAGCTAGTCTCTCTGAGTAGCCTAATCAGGGTCCTGAATTCTGTCTCTGCTTGGTCTAGCTAGTGTAGTCTATTAAAACCTCTTTGATCTAGTCATAGGTTAGTTTGTATTTCACATACAGACAAATTCTAGACAAATATCACTCTATTGTCCATTTTAGAATTAAGTTTGATGTATGTCAGGGACCACAGACCAGCCCAACTTCTGAGCATCACAGACACTCAACTATAATTACTGGGGGTGCAACTAAAAATGGTCTACAATTATGCACTAAGGAATGCTGCCAGATCAACCCTCATATTCAACCATGGAGCGAACCAAGTCACTCACTGTAAGTTGTTGTTGTGAGTAATTAATACAGCTCCTCACTGATTCAACAGGCTAGTATGCCTCTGGAAAGGTGAATTTGAGGAAATCCTGGAACTAGGTCATCAGGATTAGAAGGAACCCACATCTTCCAACTTCCTCCCTCGAAGATGAGAGAAAAACACAACGTGTACCTCAGAGAATTACACAATGTGTTAAGTGGAAGTGAGTCATGGTTGGCGGGATTGTCTCGCACAATGTCAATAACTGTGTGGTGATGTGTCCAGAGATTGTGTATGGAGGAAAAGTGCCAAAAGGGGCTCCACCTGGCAGCCAGCACACAATGTGCGGGAAATCAATTGTTGCCATCCAGGGCTTGATGATTATGACTGTAATATTATTATTTCACAAAATACTTTTTGCTTGAAGGGATTTAACAGACACCACTTTGCCAATATTTAAAAATGAAACATTCATTGTGACATGGGAAACTAGCGCACTGGCGCTTGTGTAACCGCTGTACTCTCTGTGTTATGTATATCAGTTCGACCCATGTTAAGGGCTTTCCCAGGACAGGATTCGAAACCCATCACCAGCCCTCCCGCTTGTGAGGTGGACACGTTGACAGTTACACCACTAGGGACGTCCCTTGTCAGTGCTCCTTTGTCAGTGCTCCTTTGAGGAGTGAGTTTCACCAGCTACTCGTTTTCCTCACGTTTTCCCACGGTTACACTCACCCATCTAAACTCACTCACACCACTGGACATCCGGGTCACGGCACCAATGTAATCGTTGTACTCTCATCTGCGTTGTGTTCAACAGTTCAACCCATGTTAAGGGCTTGCACAGGGCGGGATTTGAACCCACGTTCAACAAGCTCTCCGCTTGTGAGGCGGACAGTTGCGCCAATAGGGACGTCCCTCTTGGAGGGACTGTCAGCGCTCCTTTGAGGAGTGAGTTTCACCAGCTACTCATGTTTTCACTCGGTTACACTCAGAGAGCACAGACCTCCGCCCATGAATGCATTTCATGGCTCTGTGCTAACAGGACAGGGTTTGGTATTGCTGCATTCCGTCTCTCCCCCCACACCCCAGTCCAACCCTCCCCCACCTGGGGAGCTCAAAGTTTTGTTTTAAATTGTGGATCCGCCCCATGATTTGGAACAGATCCAAAATGTGTGGGTTCTTCTTTGGCCCATGCTACACCCCTCCGCAGAGTTTCATGAAAATTGGTCTGGTCGTTTTTGCGTGATCCTGCTTAGTAACTAACAGAATCACTCACTCACTCACAGACTCACACATGCCGAAAACATTACTCTCCACACAGCGCATTCAGTCTGGGTGGAGGTAATTCGATTATTAGCCTATCACAGATGAGGAAAAGTATTGTTACCCTATATAGACGGGTGCATAAAAAACTAAATACATGGCTACCAAAAGTGCCTAGTGGGACCTTTAGGTGTGGCCATTGCAAACAATGCGACACTGTAGTCAAATCTAAAGGTTTTACCCACCCTGTAACACAACAGTTCTATACCAATAGGCATTTCATTAACTGTAAGACTACACATGCTATTTATATACTGTCTTGTTCTCTGTGTGATGCATTTTTATGACGTACCAAAAGATGTCTCCAGGACCGTTTGGCATAACATAACTGTGACTATGCCATTTAAACATTTTAAGGATACTCATAATTGCAATTGTCTCTTTTACAGATATATAGATCATGTCCACTTAACCCCTAGAGAAGGAGATGATGAGAGAACAGTAACCCAGAAAGAGCCGTTGGAGCAATAAGCTTCAGCCATGTTCTCTCCTGGTTAGAACATGTTCTCTCCTGGTTAGAACAGTTAGAACATGATTGATATGATCCCCTTCAAATATATGATGACATGATACTGTATGTGCATGTGTCTATAGAAAGATATAAATATGCATGTTAGTATATCTTTTTCTTTTTGTATAGTTGGAATTTTTTTTTGTGATTGTTTTTTCATTGTTATATTTAAATAACATTGTTTACAGGTCACACTGACCTCAGGTGGAGTAAGACCATTTATGACGATGACCACTTGTCTTCTTCCTCAAACCAGCTGATTATGATTTCAATCAATCAATCAATCAAAGCTTTATTTGTATAGCGCATTTCATACCCAGAGGCAACACAATGCGCTTTACAGAGAACAAGGGAGGTGGGCATACGACCCACTCTCTACATATTCCAGATTTGTCTAATTGAGAGGATGTGTAGCTTTATATGGACTGTGTTGTGTCACTCTGTCATCCCCTGATGAAGGCTATGAGAGGCCAAAACATGTTGGTTGTTTTTATTGATCATGATATAGCCACTTATTAAAGCTTTTGAATCTATGTTAGAGTGCCTTGAACTCGCTGCTTTTTTCTCGTTACTTTGTGTTGGCCCATCTGTCTCTCTCTCACACAAACATTCTCTCTCTCTCTGCCTGACTGAGACTCTCACTTGATTGATAGCCTATTAACAATAACATCAGAGCCATGTTATGCCAGAAACAAACTATGCTGAACTTCATAAACATCCACCATAGGCTTATAGTAAGTCTACACAGACAGACATACACAGACAGACGCTATCATTATGTGGAATGTGGATGTCTGCATCTGCGTGTGAGTGTGTGTGTGTGGGGGGCAGCAAGGAACCCGCAACGTGGGAGGGGCCCCTTGTGAACTTTGTGTATTCCCTCGTGGGCAAGAAACTTTGTGGTGAAGGGGTAGTGTAGCGAACCGTTAAGGACAGGGATTGGCCCTGATTGGAGGTACTGCCAGGGGGATTGGCCCTGATTGGTGGTACTGCCAGGGGGATTGGCCCTGATTGGTGGTAGGCAGGGGGACTGGCCCTGTTTAGTGCATAAAGTACCTGCGTGTTTCAGGTTCTCTCTGTCTGTCTATTCTCTCTTCCCTGCCCATTTTGTTTTATATGACCTTTTATGTGTTGCACTTTGTCTTGATGCTTTTAATGTCTCACGTACAGCACTTTGAACTGCCTTGTTGCTGAAATGTGCTATAGTAAATAATAAACTTGCCTTGCCCTCTTGTGCTTTACCCTGAGAGCATTATCGTCTGACTTTTCTGTTGAATAAAACCTCAAGAGTGAGGAGCTAGAATGACGTCTTCATGGCCTTTTTGATGTTTTTACAATTATTATAATCTTGTGAAGCCGTGCGACCCGTAGCTTGGGAGGTAGAGCGGCCGGCTGGGGTTCGGAAGGTCCCCGGTTCGACCCCAGCTCCCGGCGGTGTGTCAAAGTGTCCTTGAGCAAGACACTGAACCCCAAATCGCTCACGAGCTACACGGTGGCGCAGTAGGCTACTTGAGCACTGTTGCCTCACAGCTAGAAGGTCTTTCTGTTGAGGGTGCCCGTTCTCCCCATGTTTGCAAGGATTTCCTCCCAAGAACCCAATATGAAAAACATGCTTCAGTCCTGTCCCAGACCAGGACTTGGACTGAGCACTTGGACTTGTCCCTAGACATGATGCCCACTGCTCCTGGACAGCTTGGATGGGAAAAAAGCAGGGAACAATTTCCACCGGCGACCTGAAGTTTTGTGTGTGTGTGTGTGTGCGCGTTGTGTTGCTGCTCACATGTGTATGGAGGCCTACTTGTGTGTGCTGTGTGGCTGAATATAAATACCTCCTTAAAGGTCCAATGACACTGTTACACATACACACTGTGAGCTTGGAAGATCAGGATGGTATCACAAGGCTAATTTATCCCACCATGCATATCTCAAGGAAGGAGAATTAATTTCATAGCCATTAGGCTATTATTCAATATATTTCATGAACGTTTCAAATGGGACCCTTATTGTCCCTCTTTCTGGAGGGTCCCCAAGGGACAGACATACGTTTTTTTCATGCAAGATAGCAAGGACTTTAGATTCATCCATTGGCTACTGGTCACTATCCCACGAATCCTTACCACTATCCCACAATTTCCACTGTTTATGTGGTAGGACCTTGGTTGAATCTTGTAGGATTTTTGAACAAATTATGTTAGCCTAGGCTACTTAGCAAATATAAATCACTAACTATGCCTATGTTCTAACTATCACTAACTATGTCCGTGTTTGTTATGGGCTGTGTATGTTTGTGTTGCTGACCATGAAAATAAAATAAAAATCAAACAGAATGTGAGCTCGCAATATCAGGATGTAGGAGGGCGAGCTACTAGCTAGGCCTACATCCTAGTTCAACAGCCATTTTGTTTCTCAGTCGAAGTTCCACCCCGGACTGTTCCAGAGATAGCGAGCTTTAGTCAGTCGACAACCAAGCCAGTGTTGCGATAACTGTCAGCAAGATAGAACATTGCTAAAAAGAAGAAATTGATAGATATACGATTACAGACCAAACAGAACACTTGTCGAAATTGGTTGACAGAAGAGTTAGACTGAAGAGGTTCTCGCGATTTGCGCTGGAGTTTGTCTTGTTTACCTCTGCGGAAAGCAGTTGTTAACGTTAGCTAGTTGCTAGCAGCAAGCTAGCTAGCTAGCTCTTTAAATGGCGGCGAATACGACGCAGGCAGCTCCGGCCGCTACTTGGTAAGCGCTACCTAAAGCAACATTACAAAATGGAAGCTAGTTACATTTCATTAGACTATTGAGTTGAAAATTGATCGTTTGCTGTTAAGCAAAACGCATTGATCCGTTTTATGTGTCTGGTAGTGTGATCGATTAGCAGGGAAGCTAGCTGACCCCTTACAGGTAGCTAAAGTCAGCTTTACGGTAGTTATGCTAACTTAGCCAGCACTAGCTAAACGTTAGTTAATAACGCAATGCTCCCCAAAAGCTAGCTTGCTATTTAGATAGCTAGTATATAAAGTTAGCCCCAACAACCAATGTTTCGTGCGCTATTTTCATTTTTACCGTAAATCAACATAGCTATATAATGTTAACTTGGAATATTGCCAGCTAGTAAGTTATCTATTATTAGCTGTGTTAAGGTCGTTGGCTAGTCTAGGTAACGTAGCTAGCTATATAACTTTCCTAACGTTAGCTAGGTAGATTATAATCGGAATTAACTTTGGCCAATTTAACGTCATTTAAGGGTTACATACCACTTTATAATGGCTAATTTGGTCAGCTAGCTACGTTTTCTATTCTAGCTAGTTAGCTAAACTATCTGAATAATCCAAATAATGTGGTCCCTGTTCGTCCCGTGTGTCTAGGTCGTTCGGGGCCGCTTCAGAGGGCCAGGTCCATGAGAACCCAGAGTGGGCCGCTTCAGAGGGCCAGGTCCATGAGAACCCAGAGTGGGAAAAGGCTCGACAGGCGCTAGCCTCCATTAGTAAGAGTCAGAGCGCGACCAAGACTGCCCAGGCCACCAGGACCACAGCACAGGTGTGTATTTCAATTTGTAGGCCTATATGCCTGTGTTTAGGCCAAAGTCTTTGTTTGTTTGGGTGTGTCTCAGTGTGGCTGCGGACATTCACTCTATAGCCTACTTAAGTATTTATTAATTGATTGCTACAGAGGTGTTATTCCCCTGTATGTCTGAACTCAATATAATTTAAATTCTGAGCGATTCAATGCTTCCACAGCATTAGCTGTATCTAGTAGTTCTCTGCATTTGTATTTGTTTTCAGGCTGGCCAGTTCCAACCTGCAGTAACAGAATCCAATGCTCACCAGCAGCAGCAGCAGCAACAGCAGCAGCAGTACTACCACCAGTGGTACCAGCAAAACCAGCAGCAGTATGCTGGGTACACGTACCCATACAACTACTACTACCCTATGGCCCCAGTAAGTACTCTGGCCTTGGGTCTCACAATGTACACAATCCCACTGGCCTACTGACGGTGAGGACAATGTATCATATTGAGTTGTAGCTCGTGGGTTAATGGAACATACACTGTGTTGCGTCAAAACATTCCCATGTCTTGTATTACAGTATCAGTCTAAACCGGTAATATGCTTGTGTGCTCTCTTTCCAGTATGGTGGTGGCTATGCGCAGGGCCAGTATGGCGGGCCGCCGGGGTCTTACCCAGCACCCACCACTCCAAATGGACAGGTACTGTACACCTCTGAAAATACCTGCTGAAATTAATTTCATTTAATTTTTAGTTGAGGGTTGCTGGCGCCATCCACTCCACAAAAATCTGTTGAACTCCTCAAGCTCGCTCCAGTGCCGCCTCCTCCTCCCTGCTGCTGAGGTGGACTTGGTTAGGTCACCAAACCGTCTCTATAGCCGCCTCTATGGATTGGGGTTCATCATGTCCATGGCTGAGTGGTCAAGCAAGCACCTTTCTAGCCTCTCCATCCAGGGCCGTAGCTAGCTGAACTGCTCTCTCGTTGTTGTCCCTTCCCACTGGTTAGCTTTGGCTATGAGCTGGAGATTCCACAGCTGGCTACTGACTAGTGGTTGGTTACTAGTAGTTGGTGACGACTAGTTGGTTATTTTCCTGCAAGCCTATACCCATTTTAGCCTGTAGGTGGCAGTAGCCACCTCAAACTTTCTTCCTCCATCCAGAGAACTCTGCCCACGCGCTGTTATAAGCCTGTTGCGCAGTTAACGTGCTAGAATAGTAACAGCAGCGAGCAGCAGCTAATTTACTGACGGTTTGTAATTTGTTTTCAGGTGAGAAACATACCAATGTCACCAAATATGGATGTTCATAAAATCCCATTTTGATTATAGCAGTTACATTTGTCAACTTGTTAATGTTTGACAGCGTAGCATGTTGCTAGTACAAGGGATAACGTTACCCTCGTATGTTAGCTAGCTAATTGTTAGCCTGTTAGCTAACTTTAGCGTCAGCCTACAGCTTTATATCAGAATCTAATCAATCTTTTTTTATTGGTTTAATTTTACGTGTGCAACATATTTTTTTGACATGAGTAACTGAGTTAGACCGTAGTTAGCAGTGGCTGGGCCAGCTTTGTCTAACTTTAGCTGTCATTAACCATCGCCAGATAGCTGGCTAGCTAATGTTACCCTCCAACCTCATTGCAACTCAAAACCAGTAGTTATGAAATATTGACATACCTGACTGGCTAATTGTTATAAGCTGGCCAACAGTTCGTGTTAGCTAGCTAGTTTTCCCTTTTACAATCGACAGTGATATGGGTCAGCAGAGACGGCTCGCTTGCGTAACGATTTCAGAGAAAATGTAACTTATTTAATAGTCAATGTTTCATTATGACATACTAATGAATTTCAATTTTACATTAAAGAAAAGTTACAAAAGTGTTTGTGTATGCTGTCAGCTTTAGTTTTTAGAAAGAAAATCTGAATAGGCCAATAAAATGAGTGCATCTCTAGTATAAGGTGTTTGAGATCTTATTTCTTTTGTATTTAATAATTTCTCTTCCCTCTCCCATCTTTTCCTATTTTCTGTCCAACTTCCTGCCCTTCTCAGCCTGCTTCCATGCCCCTGATGGATGACCAGTCATCCAGCTACCCCCCTCAACCCCAACCCCCTCCCCCAGTCGCCCCTCAGCCTCCCCCCCAGAGCCCAACCAGCTCTGAGCAGCCCCCTCCACCTCCCCCCCAGTCCTTACCTCCCCCTCCCAATTCCCAGTACCCTCCTCCCCCCTCACCGAACGCTTACAACAGCAACAACCCAACGCAATGCTACAAGATCAACCCTAATCTAGGCAGACCTGGTTATGCGCAGAACTACCAGACCCAGGGCTCTTACCAGGCCTCCCAGAGTAACTCCCAGCAGCAGCAGGGTCAAGGCCAGTACGGACCAGGAGTGGGGAGAGGGGAGGCCAACAAAAACAAGAACCAGAACCAAAAACAAGTTGGACAACAGCTGTGGCACCGTATGAAACGTAAGACAGTGGGGTGTGTGAGAGAGAGAAAGTTGATCTTTTTTTATTTTTTTATTCACTGTGTGAAACATAAGATTGAGTGCGTGAGACTTGGACGTCCTAGTGATAAAAAGATGGTTGGAGCTTGAGTTTCACATGCTGCACTTTCTTGTGTGTATTCCATAGAGGCACCTGGAGCAGGAGCCATGAAGTTCAACATTCCCAAGCGGCCCTATGTCATGACCAATCAGAGCTTTCCTCCCGGGGAGCAGCCCACCGGATTGGCTGCTACACCAGCCTCACCTGCTGCTGTTCCTGTCATACCTGGTGTTGCACAGACTCAGTGAGAAGAGAAGCATTACTACGGACATCCCTGTATCTGAATAGATTAGATTAGATTCACTTTATTGTCATTACACAGCACAAGACGGTGCAACGAAATATTATCCATGTTTATTACTTCACAAACATTTGACTGGACCAAATGGTCCTTTTGATCAAAATTAGCAAGACATTCATGATTGATAACGCCGTATGATTTTCAATTTCCTTAATCGTTGTGGAGTAACTTGTCCCTGGATGTTGACCCCCCCACAGGACCCAGGACTGGCCCCAGGCCATGAAGGAGTACGTGCATCGGTGTTTCACGGCCTGCGAGACCGAGGAGGACAAGGACCGCACGGAGAAGATGCTGAAGGAGGTCCTGCAAGACCGTCTGCTGGACGGCTCCGCCTACACCATCAACTGGAGCCACGAGCCGCTGCCCGAGTAAGTGGAGGGGACGCCTGTGTGATCGGTGGGGTCGTGGTTCATGCTTTGCTGCTGTTTTGTGGAACACCCCGTGTGGAACCATTAGGGCTGGGTATCGAGTCGAATTTCAAGATTCGATTCCGATTCACAAGATTCAGAATCAATTATCACGATTCGATTCAATATCGATTCGGTTAGTGTTACTAAAACCTGTTTTGTTTTTTTTAGCTGTAACCTTAATTACATGACTGCCAAGTTATGCAACACATCAATACTAGGGCTGGGTATCGATACAGATTTCCAAAAATGAATGAATCATTGAATGAATTAATGAACTATTCATTCCTTCTTTTATTCATTCATTCATTAAATAAAAGATCGATTTTGGGATTCAGAATCTATTCAGAATTGATGAATCGATTTTTTAAACCCAGCCCTAGGAACCATATCTATTGTTCTTCTCTTCCGCTGCAGGGTGAGGGCCAAGCAGTCGCGGTGGGAGGCGGTGTCCGTCACGAGGACGCTGGAGAGCGCCATCAGCCGCGGTGGCGGGGGCGCGGTGGCGGGGCGGGGGAGGGGCGGCGCCGGGGGCCGGCTCGGCCACTACAGGAACGTCTTCTCTCAGAGGAGCCCCTCCTCCAGCTCCTCCTGCTCCTCCTCCCGCTCGCCCTCCCCCTCCCACGGCCGACATCGAGACCGCAGCAGCCAGAGACACCGACGCAGGTGAGAGAGAGACCGCGTCTGGAATCGACCATGAAGTGTGATGAAGTGTTGTGCTCTTCTGCTTTATAGTCAAATCAAGTCAATTTTATTTCTATAGCACATTTACAAACAGTGGTGGCTGAACCAAAGTGCTGTACAGATAAAAGCAAAAGATATAAATACAAAAGCATAAGAATAGTGCAAATACAGATAAGTGCAAAGACACAGACAACAAAATAAAAAAGTGCAGCAAATAACAAAATAAAGTAAAAAGGAACTAAGATGGCAATAATTGGGTTACCAGGGGGGCAGGCAGCTAATCAAAGGCGAGGGAGAAGAGATGGATTTTGAGGAGGGACTTGAATGCTACGGGAGTCTGGGCTGCTCTAATGTGGGGGGGGGGGGGGCTGTTCCAGAGTCTGGGGGCTGCTCTAATGTGGGGGGGGGGGGGGGGCTGTTCCAGAGTCTGGGGGCTGCTCTAATGTGGGGAGGGGGGGGGCTGTTCCAGAGTCTGGAGGCTGCTCTAATGTGGGGGGGGCTGTTCCAGAGTTTGGGGGCTGCTGTATAACCGGTTGTATAACATCACTAGTCGTGTATAACTGGTGGTTTCTCTTCCCGGACAGTGATTCCGGCTCTCAGTCAGACAGCAGCATGTCCAGCGACCTGCGACCTCAACTGTCACGACGCAATCAGAAAGGCGGGCGGGGCCGCGGCGGCGACAGGGACCGGGGGCGCGGCGGCGGAGAGAGGGGGCGGGGCCGAGGAGGGCGAGGCAACAGAGGAAGGAGGTTTGAGCGACGTTCCCCAATCTTCCCATCATCCTATAGCACCTTTACAGCCTAATGTAATAGCGATCAGTGACCCACCCGGCTCGGTCAATCAAGCAAATCTCTTATTAAATAGCTTATCTCACCTCCCTCTTCCTCGCCAGGAACATGGACGACTCCAACTCCGGCCCGGGCAAGAAGAGGAAAAATAACAACGCTGTCTTGGACTTCCACGACCCCAATCGAGAGGCCAAGAAGCAGAGCCGGGCGGCCCGCTTCCACAAGCAGCTGCGCTCCGAGCCCCTGGTACTGTCCATCAACTCCCTGGAGCTGCCCAGCGGCACCCAGGAGGGCCTGAGCTGGGAGGACTGCCCCATCGTGGGCACCTGCCAGGAGATCACCAAGAACTACCTAAGGCTGACCTGCGCCCCCGACCCTGCCACCGTGCGCCCCGTGTCTGTGAGTGACCCCTGACTCTTACTGACCTCTAAATCACCTGGTTGGGAAGATTTTCGGTCTATTTAGATGTTAAAAACTTTGTTTTGCGGGTGAGTTAGGCCTCCTCTCAGTGCTCTGTGGTGTTGATCAGCCAGTCTTGTGTGCTCCCCAGCAAGGTTATTATAGTTAACGAAAACTAACTAAAAAACTAAAACTAGGTGTGAAAAAACATTTTAGTTAACTGAAATAAAAATAAAAACTAGACTTTACAAAAAAAACGATAACTAACTAAAACTGTATTGTGTGTTTACAAAACTAACTAAAATAAACTAAAATGATTGAGAAAATGTCCTTAGTTTTAGTCTTTTTAATTTCATACATAAGCCTAGTATTTTGGGTGGATATGAAATCTATACTCCATTTTCTTTAGCTGTGTCCCTGCGCAGGAGTAACCTGATGTGCGCCTGATGGTTTGTTTCACATGGAGTGAAACAACGTGAGCTCACGAGATCAGGATTATCTGACAAGGCTAGCACAGAAGAATAAAAAACTGAAACTAATAAAAACTAAACTAAAACTAAGCATTTTCAAAAACTAAAAACTAAACTAAACTAGCAAATCTGCTTTAAAACTGATCAAAACTAAACTGAAATTGAAAACAAAAAGTTAAAACGATATAAAAATAAAAACTAATGAAAAAAGCAAAACTATTATAACCTTGCTCCCCAGGTGCTGAGGAAGTCCCTGCTGGTTGTTAAGGCCCACTGGAAGAGCCACCAGGACTACCCCTACGCCTGTGAACAGATGAAGTCCATAAGACAGGATCTCACGGTAGGTCCACCACAGCACCACTCAACATCCACCTCTCTATAGCCGGGCTCCCGCCCCTGACTTAAACACCCACGTTAGTTTGCATACTGAAAAATCAAATTCAGCATCTGGTGTTAATCTCGTCCAGAGCAATTTAGTCTGAGTGTCATGCTATAAGTAGCTAATATCAGTGTCTTATCCATTCCCCCAGGTCCAAGGAGTTCGTACAGACTTCACAGTGGAAGTGTACGAGTGTCATGCTCGTATCGCCCTGGAGAAGGTAACGATGATAAACTATCTGTAGATGGTTTTATATGATCAGCAGGAGGTGCTACATGGGGATTGTACAACACTGATCATAAATGTTTAACATTAGGGCGACCATGAGGAGTTTAACCAGTGCCAGACCCAGCTGAAGGCCCTGTATAAGGACAACCCATCGGAGAACATCGGGGAGTTCACAGCTTACCGACTACTGTACTACATCTTCACCAAGAACTCAGGAGGTAGACGTGCACAGCATGCCGTGTTCCGTTAGCGGGTCTGTGGGTTTTAGGTCCCAAAAGCACCACATCTTATCCCAGAGGAAATAGGATTTGCGAGCAGAGATGACAAACATTCAAAGATGGACTCCTGGCTCGTTTGTGGCTGTCTCCTCCCTTACCGCCTCTCTCCACCTCCTCCTCCCTCAGACCTGACCACCGAGCTGGTGTATGTAACCTCGGCGCTGCGGCAGGACGAGTGTGTGTCTCACGCCCTCTCCCTCCGCGCCGCCTGGGCCCTGGGGAACTACCACCGCTTCTTCCGGCTCTACCGGCAGGCGCCACGCATGGCCTCCTACCTCATCGACAAGTTCGTAGAGAGGGAGAGGAAGATCGCCCTCAGGGCCATGCTCAAAACGTAAGTCCCGGGTCCCAGCGGAGTGAGCGGAGCGCGTGATCCCGGTCCGCTCACACGTGGAACTCGGTTCGCTCCCCTCGCTAAGTCCCGCCCCCCATTGTTACAGTTGCTACGCCCTTCAAGCCTGTCAAGCTTTCACATGTCAACATGCTGTTTTCAGCTATATCAGTGAGAGATATTCAGAAGAAAATAATAGCACATATTCTGGAATAATAATTCTGAAATATCAGAGAGAGGACAGAAAGAACTACAATTTGCATTTGTGAGCTACATCCAAAATATAATTTGTCGGTGGGAGTATAGAGCTTCTTTGCAAACCCGGTGAGTAGCTATGAAGACCGAGGCAGACCACATGCTAGCTATTGCTCATTGTTTTGGCGAGCCAGCTGTAGATAAATAAACGGCACGCCAAATAACTATGGCTAATACAGATAAAAGGGAGACAAACGAAATATGAAGGAATCTAATGATTAGAGTAGCCGGTGTTCTCTGAACTTGGCTGAGCTTCCTGAAAGCATAGATGGTTAACGAGCCAGAACGATGGTTATCGATGGTTAACGAGTCAGAACGATGGTTAACGAGCCATGTTCATGGGTCCGTTCTGAAAGCTTGACAGGCCTCACCTTCCCAGTTACGGCTGCTAACGTAAGACTGGGCAGTGGCCGTTCTAGGGAGGTGCTTAGCGAAGGGTCAATGGGCTATATGCACAACTCCAGTACTTCGTGAAATTAGACATGCTTTTCTATTTCCTATCTTACACTATTGGATGAAATGATTATTCAGGTGTGCCTGATCATTGTGCTTGTCAGGCTTCACTTCATCCAATAGTGTAGGACAGGAAATGGAGAAGCATGTCTAATTTCAGGAAGAACTGGAGGTGTGCATATAGTCCGCTCTGGTTTGCTGTGTACAGACCGGCGTTCTGTCAGGCTCACTCTCGTCTTCTCTCCTCTCTCCCCCAGATTCAGACCCGACCTGCCGGTGGAGTATGTGCAGTCCAGTCTGGGCTTCCTGTGCTTAGACTCCTGCTTGGCCTTCCTCACAGGCCTGGGGGTCACCACGTTCCCCTCTGACCCCAGCAAAATAGACTGTAAAGCAAGCTCCGCCTGCCTGGCTGCCTCCTGAGGGGGGGGGGGGACCTGGGTTGTGGAGTGGGGGGGGGGGGGGGGGGCGCTCTCAAAGGACATAGAGGAGATATGAAGGGAATAGGCTAACCTATTGGGCAAGGGAAGAGGGTACCCTCTAGAACCAACGCACAGCACTTTAAGCTCCTCGGTCAGGTCAGATCAGTAGACCAGCGGTTAGGCGGAATCTGAAGTCTTAAAAAGAGAGGCCAGCACAGAGGATAGATGTAGAACCCTACCACCAACCTACCACACCTAATGACCAGGACTAGTACAAGTGACGGGGAGATTAGCTTACATTGCTCATCAAAAGTAGAAAGTGAAAGTAGCTTAGCCTCACACACACACACACACACACACACACACACACACACACACACACACACAGGTCTAGACATGTATTATGCCATGAGTGAATGGAAGACAATGGGATTAGGTAGTGATTCCCTTTGAAGACAATAAGGCCGAGTACTGACACTAGACCAGATAAGGGAGGAGAGGTCCTCAGTCTCCCAGCCATAACTAGCTACCCTCAGACGTTTGAAGCTAACAGTGTTCTGTTATGTTTTTTTCCTTCCCACAAGTCAACAGCTCCACACTTCGATGAAGGTGGGAAGCCTTGCCAACCCCCCCGAGAGAAATGAGAAGCCAAAGATCTAAGGTTTCCCCTCAGGGCCTCCTGAAAGCCCTCGGCCCAGTTTGAAGCAGCTCAGAGCGGAGAGATGCGGCTCAACGTTGTCGTCAACAGAGACTTTGTTTGCGTTCTGCCGCTGTCTGGAAGATCCGTCGGTCCTGCGTCCAGTCCTGGAGAAGAGGAGATGGTGGTTTGTATGTCCAGTCCTGCTCCCCTACCCCTGAGGTGTCTATAATTGGCTGTAAGGTGGGAGAAGTCTCCCTCAACAACAACAACAAAAGATCACCCACCCCTTTCATCCGGAGGGCAATTGACTGTGAAATCTGAAGGTTCTGGTTGTGGCTCCTTGACCAGATAGTCCACTCCCAGCGGTCCATATCCCACACTCTCCCTCTGCACCCCGCTAGCCTGCATCTACACCAGCCTGGCCAGTCTTGAGGCCCCCCTCGCATTATATCACACCTCCAGAATAGATCTCCAAGGCTGCCGTTTCATCCCCCCGCTAGGCGTTGACTTTTTAAGTTTGATGGCGGATGCTGTCCTCTAGTCTTTACCAAGATGGCTCCCACAACCTCGTTGTCCTGGAAACAAGATGTAGACCCCCCCCACCCCACCCCACCCCGTAGTCTTTGGCAGCAGTGCGGAGGCCGTCTGCCACTCTCACCCCCGAGTCGACGTTTCCACCCAGCGGTCAGTGTCCAGAATCGCCCAGCCGACCCCTCCCTCGGCCGCAGCTCCAGGGGGAACCCCAGAAGTCGTCCGGAGTGTCAACCTGCCACGCAGGACGGAAGCCACCGGGATCGTCTACCTCGCAAAGACGGGGGTCGGCGAAGCGTCCGGTGCGGAGGCGGGGCCACGGCCCGTCTGTCCAGCAGGCGGGAGCGGTGAGGGGTTTGTATGCTGCACCGCTCCCAACCGGCCGACCAGGCAGAGTACGTATGTATAGCTGGTAAGAGTAAGGGACTGGAAGGCTTTGGATGACCACAGGACCAGCTGCTGGGATCGGCTGGCCTTCACTCTCGGCGCAGTTTCATTGGTGCCTTCACCACGGTTTAAAGTATAGTGTCATGTAATGTGATGGCAAATTTCAATCCAGTTAGTGAGGATAAGGCTAACCTATTGAAATAGTGCTTTGAAGATGGGTATTACCTTCATGCATCCCAACTGTAATTGGCAAAATGGATGGAATTATGCTGATGCACATGGCTTTTAATGTGTATTTTGTAGAGATATGTAACACACAAATGGTGAAATGATGTGAGAACTCTCATGCCAGGAATTTTAAACATCAAATGTTCACAATCAAATAATCTGACATCTGCCTAGGTATTTGTATCCTCTGAGTTTTATCAATCTTTTGCAGACATTCGTTTCCAATAAAGAGGGAGGTAAGACTGAATGGGTGTAGAGTAGTTTATTAGTCATGTCTCCCTTGATTCTGATGTTGGGTCAGGGAGATGTCATTTGGGAGTCTATCAAATGGGGTCAATTGTGGAGTATCAAGGCCGTTTTATATGATCCTTAAGCAGTCTGGTTTTCAGTTTTAGGATTGACCTCTGACTTCAAATAGTATTGACTTTTATATTGAGTAAAAGTCGGGGATTTTAAAGTCTCTGTAGTGTCTTACTCAGACAGGATAAACAGAAGTGGGTGTGCTAGGAAATCTATCTTGGTTTTCCCTGTCTGCAGAATGTTTGTGTATATATTGTACAGATTAGGGTGCTTTCGGTGGACATTGATTTTTTTTTTCCCAATTGTAGTTATATTAGTAATTCTGATTTGTTCATGTTCACATCAGGGTAAGTAGTTTTCAAAGACGCAAACATGCTGTGAATAGTTTAGTTAAATATGAATAATTTGCAGTTTGAGATTTCTGATGTGAATTATCAATTAAAGGTTTTAGTGTAAGGGCAAAACCTTTCACGCAATCTCCTTTAACGTTGCTGTAAATAGAAAGGAGTAGAGTATTGATAATTGTTTTGGGGGGTTTTCTAGCCTAGTGTAGACCCTCTTCCCTTTTTTTCCTTTGTTGGTTCACTCTTTTGTGTGTGTGGGATATTACAGCAAATCAATAATTTAGTGTTATTTAGTTTGTTTTTTTGCAGGATTTCGAAATTGCAAAAAAAACATTTTTCTTGCCAAATATCACACAAACATTCATTATTAATTTCTATCCCATTTCTCATTTTCTGATATTTTCAACTTGTCTGTTCAATTTCCATTTGTTTTTTGTTTTCTTTGGTGCATGACTGTTTTGTCTCATCTTAACTGGTGACCCTGTAATATAGAAACACTTAAGTCCCAATGGCAAGGAAAAGATTGGTTTAAAACACTATTCGCACCAGCCAAGAACAGTGTGGACCAGGAGATTTGCCAATGTATTCAGATTAAGATCTTTGTTACATGTACTAGTGTACCTCTCTGGGAATGCCTGCACACTGCATAGTCTCCTGTAGTTTGCAGAAAAGCAAAGTCCATTTTCCTAATCAAATAGTGATGTTTTTTGGCTGGTGGAGAGTCAGTGTTTTGGCATGAGTAAAATGTGCTATTGTGTGAATATTCTTGATGATTGGATTGGACCTGTAATGATTCCAGCATTTCCATGAAAGCACAGGTATGACTGCAGTATCCTCAGTTTCAGCAGCGCTTGGCTAGTCTTTCAAACCAGTATCTATGTAAAGAGACTGGTATTCTTCACCCACTTCAGCACAGTTGACTACAGAAGTGATGCTTTTGTGTCTCAACATGTCTATTTCTCCCCTTCTCTCAACTATACTCCCCTTCTCTCAACTACCCTCCCTCTCTCTCACCTTCCCCCTCGTTCACCCCAGACCATCTCTTAGTTTTCTTCTTGCAGTTGAGCCTTGCTGGAGCTAGAGGAGCCTATGGGATCCCCTCTAAAGCACCTCCTCCAGAAGCCAGCTGGAGAGAGGAGAATGTGAGAAAGGCAAGACATGACGCTGCCCACTCACGCAATTCTGCTGAAATTATCTGAAATATTGCATTGTGTATTATACATGGGAGTCTTACTTAGATTAGATTGTATTCTGACTGTTTTTCCTTTTTGAAATAATGCATTTAGTTTATTTGTTTAAATGTAGCATGCAGATAGTCTAAACCTCCATGAAATAGAAATGTCTTTGTTTACTCAGGCAATAATTAATTTTGAACCCCAGATATGAAGAGACCATTTCTTTATCTTTTGCTCTGATTGTAACTATCCACCCCCAGATCTAGTCGAGGGATTCTATGTCCAGAAACATTAGAAACATCAATAGAAACATGAACATCTATTCATAATAACTAGTATGCTCTTAAGCAATTACTATGGCGATACTCTTTGTTGTCGGTAGACCATTAATACTGTACATATCAGTGTGATTACAGAATCTACTGGTTGATCAGGCACTTAATCTGATTGTTTGGTTACCCATACTGGATTCACTCTTCACCCAACTGTTGTTTCAGCAGAGTGGGCGTTCAGTCTGGGTAACCAAGCAGTGGGTGTCAGGCATCAAATCTGTCTAATGTATCTGGACATAGTGTTCCCTTCTCATTTACAAATGTCACCTGTGAATGTACTGTTCGGTTTCTGTTCAGTAGCATTTGTTTAAATTAATACATTTATTTGGAAAGTCTTAAATCTACTCCCATGTAAGAGTATTGTTGAATGACAGTGAAGCCCCCATTTAGAAGATTACCCCAGGTAATCTCCATCTTCAACAGTGAGTTGACCAAGTTCTGCTGACCTTTCACATTTAACATGGCTAACCTCTCATATTTCAAGGATGTTTAAATTATTTGACTTATTTTTTCTCAGTTTCTCCCTCTATCTCCTGATGACTACTAATGCCTCTCCTTTTTTAAATGTAATGCTCATTCTGTTTAACTGTTTCCTCCTCCTCCTGTTTTTTGAACTGCTCCCATAATCCAGTACCCGTCAAATCCCATATGTTTTTGTAACTCCTGCCGTCATAATTGCGGTCTTCAACTGCACTGGAAGAACTTTTTTTCCTAATACAGCCCGATGCATCCTTTATATTTCTGTTTAGTTTTATTCTTTCTCTCTTGTCATTCTTTCTCCCTGTCCTCCTCTTACCTGCATGCCACCCCCCCTATCTATTTCCTGTCAGTATTTCTGCTCTTCTGTCCTCCCTCCCTCTTTACCCCTTATGTTGAGTATGTTATTGACTGAGGTGTTTTGCAGAGTGCAACTAGCGCTCTCTGTAGTAAGTATTGCTTCTACACTGCTTTGCTGGTTTTTGTTGCAGCTGACTAACTGAAACCAAAGGGTCACAACAAAATGTTTCCCTTCCAACCGTACCCTTTCCGCCCTCCCTGGGTTGTAATTGAGATGAAATACTGCCATTTTGTAAATACTGTAATGTACGTGTGTATTTTCTCTTTGAAGAACCTAATAAAATGAAAGTCTAAAGGTTCTTTGGTCTCTTTGGTTTTACTTGTAATTTACTTTTCATTGAAGACTATGCTGAATCCAAACAGCAGTTTGGCTCTTGTCTCAGCTCTCTAGCCAGACTTTACGTTTTATCCACACATACTGTGTCATGCCAGGATAGAAATGATGGAATGGAGCTCAGTTGGAGCTGGGAGTGTGAACAAGACTGACATGGTGAGGGTGAGGGGAGCTCGTCTGTGTGTCATGGCCTCTGAAACTGTGGCTTAAGTGGGACTGAAAAATGACCAAGCAAAGATAGTATTAGAGAACCAGGTATTTATTGTTTAATTCCTACATGGTGTAGAGAGACAGCAATGACAACGGGGAGTCATTTGGCACAGGTCTGAGGTGCAGACTGACCTCTGGTCTGATATTCTTCACTGACTAATCACTGTACATTAAAGTGAAACAGAAATGTGAAAAACAGGATGGTAAGAAAAGAGACGAATAGGAAGAATAGTCAACATGCCACGACTAGAGAGCAAAGTTAAGAAAAACATGCAAGAGTAAAGACTGGCAAAGAAGCTGAGCA
The DNA here is from genome assembly GCF_949987555.1 of Borostomias antarcticus. NCBI lineage: Eukaryota > Metazoa > Chordata > Actinopteri > Stomiiformes > Stomiidae > Borostomias > Borostomias antarcticus. The sequence goes on along the minus strand of NC_140243.1, from coordinate 19,858,748 downwards.
AAAGAAAAGGCAGTAAACAGAATAGCCTAGAGAAGAGAGAGAGACATGCACTACAAAGAATATCTACAATACAGTTAAGCACTGTGGAAGGGAAAGTTCACAGAATAGAAGGGATTAGAGAATTCAAAGCAAGCAGAAACAAAAGGGGACAGACTTGAAAGCAGAATATATGAGAAAATAGAAAAGAAAGAAATTGAAAAAAATAGAAAAAAGAAATAGAATAAGATAAGAACAAGGGAGAGTGAAAAGAGATCAGAGAAGACAGGATAGAGGAGGATAGAGAGATTCAGAACAAGACAGGATAGAGATGCAGGACAGATTCAGAACAGAAGACAAGATCTAGAGATTCAGAACAGAGAAGGCAGGATAGAGAGATTCAGAACAGAGAAGGCAGGATAGAGATTCAGAACAGAGAAGACAGGATAGAGAGATTCAGAAGAGAGAAGACAGGATAGAGATTCAGAACGGAGAAGGCAGGATAGAGATTCAGAACAGAGAAGGCAGGATAGAGAGATTCAGAACAGAATGCAGGATAGAGAGATTCGGAACAGAAAGCAGGATAGAGAGATTAAGAACAGAGAAGGCAATATGGAGATTCAGAACAGAGAAGACAAGATCTAGAGATTCAGAATAGAGAAGGCAGGATAGAGATTCAGAACAGAGAAGGCAGGATAGAGATTCAGAACAGAGAAGACAGGATAGAGATTCAGAACGGAGAAGGCAGGATAGAGATTCAGAACAGAGAAGGCAGGATAGAGAGATTCAGAACAGAGAAGACAAGATCTAGAGATTCAGAACAAAGAAGGCAGGATTGAGAGATTCAGAACACAAGACAAGATCAAGAGATTCAGAACAGAAGACAGGATAAAGAGATTCAGAACAGAGAAGACAGGATAAAGAGATTCAGAACAGAGAAGACAGGATAAAGAGATTCAGAACAGAGAAGACAGGATAAAGCGATTCAGAACAGAGGAGGCACGGTTGAGAGATTCAGAACAGAGAAGACAGGATAAAGAGATTCAGAACAGAGAAGACAGGATAAAGAGATTAAGAACGGAGAAGGCAGGATAGAGAGATTCGGAACAGAAAGCAGGATAGAGAGATTAAGAACAGAGAAGACAAGATCTAGAGATTCAGAATAGAGAAGGCAGGATAGAGATTCAGAACAGAGAAGACAGGATAGAGAGATTCAGAAGAGAGAAGACAGGATAGAGATTCAGAACGGAGAAGGCAGGATAGAGATTCAGAACGGAGAAGGCAGGATAGAGATTCAGAACGGAGAAGACAGGATAAAGAGATTCAGAACAGAGAAGACAAGATTGAGAGATTCAGAACACAGAAGACAAGATCTAGAGATTCAGAACAGAAGACAGGATAAAGAGATTCAGAACAGAAGACAGGATAAAGAGATTCAGAACAGAGAAGACAGGATAAAGAGATTCAGAACAGAGAAGACAGGATAAAGAGATTAAGAACAGAGGAGGCAGGATTGAGAGATTCAGAACAGAGAAGGCAGGATAGAGAGATTCGGAACAGAAAGCAGGATAGAGAGATTCAGAACAGAGAAGGCAAGATGGAGATTCTGAACAGAGAAGACAGGATTGAGAGATTCAGAACAGAGAAGACAGGATAGAGATTCAGAGCAGAGAAGGCAGGATAGAGAGATTCAGAACAGAGAAGGCAGGATAGAGATTCAGAACAGAGAAGGCAGGATAGAGATTCAGAACAGAGAAGACAAGATCTAGAGATTCAGAACAGAGAAGGCAGGATAGAGATTCAGAACAGAGAAGACAAGATCTAGAGATTCAGAACAGAGAAGGCAGGATAGAGATTCAGAACAGAGAAGGCAGAAAGCACAACAGAAACTGGATTTCACAAAGAAATCAGAATAGGAAGGTAAAGAGAGAATAGCAAAGCAGATAGCACGCAAACAGAATAAATAGATAGGTAGAGAGAAAAAAGAGAAAACAGATTTAAGAGATAGAATATAAGGATAAATGGTATAGAGATAAACAGTAAAGGCAGACCTTTTAGATAGCAAAATAGACATTAGAAAGGGCTGTAAGTAGAAAAAAGTAGAAGAGGGGCTTCTGTTCAATACTTCTTCATATAATTAATTTACTTGAATTACATCTCAGAGGTACGCCTTTAAAAAGAGCAGTTGGGCAGAACAGCCGGAACATTAGATCAAAGCAAAAATACAGATTATAGAGAAAGGCAGATTATAGAGAAACTATGTTTTGATGTATGCCTGATTAAGTCAATTCACTTGATTTCCATCAACATTAATGAATTAAAATCAAATAGAGGTACAGTAATTACATAATTTGAGCTATTCAGCAGTCCTCTGTAAGCCCGATAGTGACTGATGAGAGGAGGTGTGATCATGTATTCTACTTTCTATTCTGCTGGCCTGAGCCATAAAGAACCAGCAGCACCAGAACAGATACAGAGATGGAAGACACGGTATGAAGAGAGAAGAGTAAGAATCGAAGAGGAGAGAGGAGAGAAGGAGAAGAGAAACAGGGTTTTATTGAGAGGAAAAACAGCAGAACTGAAAGTGCAGAGATGGGAAGGGAGAAGAGATGGGCCGCAGATGTAGAGTTGGAACAAATTCTGACAAAGAACAAACTCCATGGTAAGAACAACAGGAGGAGGAAAGCAGAGAAAACATAGTAGAGACACAGGATATTAAAATGGATGACACAGGATTAGTGGGGCGCATTACTAGAATGACTGTTCAGGGAAGTATGTGAGCACTAAGGTGCACTAAAGTGCCCCCCCCGTATTGCTCTCTGTAAAGCGCATTGTGTTGCCTCTGTATGAAATGCGCTATACAAATAAAGTTTGATTTGATTTGATTAATGTCCAAATTGAGCTCCCAGGTAATGGAACTGGAGAAAGAGCCGTTTGCTCCAATGTTGTAGCTACTTCCTGGTCATCTCTAAAGGCATTATCACAGTCTAATCTCGTGTCATCTCTTTCTGGACAGAAAAGGAAACTCAAAACTTAGAAAAAGTACCAGAGTGGCAATAGGCTCATCAGGCAGTGAATAAGTGTTAGGGAGGTTTAGTGTTTTTGATTGATTGATTGATAGTGGATGGTCAATAATTCAACACTCAGCACAGACAACAGAGTAAGAATACTTGGCTACAAATTTAGCCGCAATCACAGCTGTCTTTGAATAAACTGATGAATTACAGACCAACTAATTATGAAAGGTGTTTAGCAGGAAAAATGCTTAGGATAAGAGGTAGATGTTAAGAAAGCATAGAAAGAAAATATATCCAGTAAAACAGTAGTATAACTACACTTTTAGATTTAAACTCTCAGTTCGAAAGGCTTAGTCAGAGATGACTGCGCCATTTATCAGTGTCATTGCTGTCTCTCACAGATTGAACTCGATTAATTCAGTAATAACGACACAATCTCACCTTTCCCTCACACACACACGCACACACACGCACAAATGTGTGTCATCATTGACAAAACCAGTGTCATCAAAAATAAATCCATTAACTCTGTATAAAATGTAATGTTTCTTGAAAAATCTAAAGCTCTCCCACTTACAAAAACCGTATACCATATGGGACTTTGCTGAACTTTTGTTCTAAACACTCCCTCTAATAAGAGATAGAGAGTAGGCTACTTTATACAGCAGATATGGGGGCATCCTTAAATCCTATCGCTGTGGCACAACCAATATTGATTATGTCTGCAATTAAGGTTTAAATAGCTATAAGTTAGATAACACTCTTTATAATATGTGTATTCTCTTGTACTGTAGAATAAATAGTGAATGGGTCCAGCAGTATTTACAAGTACAGTCTATTGAGTGATCAGTTTGTCTCACAGCAGGGTGATGTAGTTGAGACCGGGAGTGACACTGTCTCCAGTGGCTGAACACGTCTTAACCTGTCCTGCTGTGTCTTTGGATCAGCCAATCCCAAACAACAGAGGCGGAGTTATAGAAAGGCGTCTTTGCTCCCATTGGGTGGCTCAGTAAGGGGTGAAGCGGTTGTATCCTCCTCTGTACAAACTGGCCTGTAAGTGAACACGACAGCAAACATAAGATGGGACGCCTTTTGAATCCTCTCAGAGAACAAGAAGTCTACAGTATCCCGTTTCCCATGGCGAACACTGAGAAAAGACTCCGCATTTGAGGGTTGTAGGGGTCTTCGACAAAGCTCACCATGGTTCCAACTCCGTATGTCGTTGTCGGTCCAACAGCGTGGTGATAGGGGTCAGTGGTAGCAGCATAGACCCGGCCGTATCTGGTGGAATGACAACAAACTGTGTAAACATAAACACAGCACACAAACAAGTGACATGATAGGTGCCTTTAAGAGTGTGTAGCATCTCGTATCCTCTGCTTACCCATCACTGTAGGTTGCCGTGGCGGCGGATGCTGATTGGGCCACCCTGTACGCAGCTGGATACCCCCCCTAGTTGGACGAACACATTCATATTCACAAAAACTCAATCAGTGATGAGCTCACATAAGATATCCGGTAAATGTTTATAAGAGGCAGAAGAATGTCTTGAACTCTAGCCACTCACATAGACTTCTGCTCCATATAGTCCTTCTTGGTATACCACTCTGAAACAGGGAATAGTAACACACTCACACACACATACAAGTGAAACCACAGTTGTGCAATGGGGCCAGTTTTGAGTGATTGATCCCTTACCCCGGGTAGGCGGGTAAAGCAGTGGGCGTGGCTGCAGCAGCAGAGCGAATCGCGTTGTAGACGGCCCGGCCACGCCCTCGCAGTGGAGAGCCCCGATAGGCCAGGGTGGGAGTGGCTACTGGGTAAGGGAAACTGGCCACTAGGAAGGAGGGAGAGATAGAGATGAGTACAGCAGCAGTAGTAGTAGTAGTAGTAGTAGTAGTAGTAGTAGTCGTAGTAGTAGTGGTAGTAGTAGTAGTCGTAGTAGTAGTAGTAGTAGTAGTAGTAGTAGTAGTAGTAGTCGTAGTAGTCGTAGTGGTAGTCGTAGTAGTAGTAGTAGTAGTAGTAGTAGTAGTAGTAGTAGTAGTAGTAGTAGTGGTGGTAGTAGTAGTAGTAGTAGTAGTAGTAGTAGTGGTAGTAGTAGTAGTAGTAGTAGTAGTAGTAGTAGTAGTAGTAGTAGTAGTGGTAGTAGTAGTAGTAGTAGTAGTAGTAGTAGTAGTCGTAGTCGTAGTCGTAGTAGTAGTCGTAGTAGTAGTAGTAGTAGTAGTAGTAGTGGTAGTAGTAGTGGTAGTGGTAGTAGTAGTAGTGGTAGTAGTAGTAGTAGTAGTAGTAGTAGCAGTAGTGGTAGTAGTAGTAGTAGTGGTAGTAGTAGTAGTAGTAGTAGTTGTAGTGGTAGTAGTAGTAGTAGTAGTAGTAGTAGTAGTAGTGGTAGTAGTAGTAGTAGTAGTAGTAGTGGTAGTAGTAGTAGTAGTAGTAGTAGTAGTAGTCGTAGTAGTGGTAGTAGTAGTAGTAGTAGTAGTAGTAGTAGTAGTAATAGTAGTAGTAGTAGTAGTAGTAGTAGTGGTAGTAGTAGTAGTGGTAGTAGTAGTAGTAGTAGTAGTAGTCGTAGTAGTAGTAGTAGTAGTAGTAGTAGTAGTAGTAGTAGTAGTGGTAGTAGTAGTAGTAGTAGTAGTAGTAGTAGTAGTAGTAGTAGTAGTAGTAGTAGTAGTAGTAGTAGTGGTAGTAGTAGTAGTAGTAGTCGTAGTAGTGGTAGTAGTAGTAGTAGTAGTAGTAGTAGTAGTAGTAATAGTAGTAGTAGTAGTAGTAGTAGTAGTGGTAGTAGTAGTAGTGGTAGTAGTAGTAGTAGTAGTAGTAGTCGTAGTAGTAGTAGTAGTAGTAGTAGTAGTAGTAGTAGTAGTAGTGGTAGTAGTAGTAGTAGTAGTAGTAGTAGTAGTAGTAGTAGTGGTGGTAGTAGTAGTAGTAGTAGTAGTAGTAGTAGTAGTAGTAGTAGTAGTAGTAGTAGTAGTGTAATCAGAGACAACATCACATATTATTGTTTATTATTATTTTATTTAACCTGTATTTAACCAGGTAAAGAAGCTTGAGATCAAAGAACTCTTTTTCGAGCAGCACCTGACCAAAATGGCAGCATAAAAAAAAAAAACACGAAACTAAAACAAAGACAGACCAATATAGAACACAGTTGGTGATGAAAGAGCACCAGAAAGGTGACATTATGACAAATGAAGTGAAACCAGCAGACTTACCTGTGTAAAGCTCAGGTGCGTACATTCCAGCCATGACTGGGTTGATCTTCCATCCAGACGCTACAGAGACACAGCGCCAGAGAAACCATCAGTCCATCAGTAACAGCTGCTGTTTGTAACCCACTCCCGAATGTAAAAAGTTAAAATAAATGTTGTTTTTTAAACTACCCCAATAAAGATTTAAATTGTCTTACTTGGGACCTCACCATTCACAAGGGGTGTTTGGGGCTTCTTGGTGACCACTCTGGCTGTAGCGTTATTCACCTGAGCACACAAGGGCAGAGGATGAAGAAATGGGAACGTGGATACGACCAGCTCAAAACGCAGCGCGGGCGCAGGACCTTCCCCCTCACCTCTATCTTCCTCCCCTCCACGATGGTTCCGTTCAGCTTCTCCCGGGCTCGGTCGGCCTCCATCGCGCTCTCAAAGGTCACAAACCCAAAGCCCTGTGGGAAGAAGAGATGGTGACTCTCAGTCCATATCGTCCATTAGTCAGAACGGGTGCGTTTATGCATTCGTGGTTTTGATCACGTGCCTTGGATCCCCTCTCGTTGAAGATGATCTCCACGTCCAGGATTTTGCCAAATTGCTGAGAAAAGCCAGAATGCAGAATGAGTCACGATGCATAAACACAACAACACAGTCTGGAGTCATTCAGACAGATCACCAATGATGCACCAGTTGTATCATATGCCTCTCTGCTGCAGACAAGTTATTTAGATAGATACCAGACAGACAGGCAGACAGACAGGCAGACAGGCAGACAGACAGACAGACAGACAGGCAGACAGGCAGACAGACAGACAGGTACAGTAGATAGATAGATAGATAGATAGATAGATAGATAGATAGATAGATAGATAGATAGATAGATAGATAGATAGATAGATAGATAGATAGATAGATAGATAGATAGATAGATAGATAGATAGATAGATAGAGTGTGAAATTCTTAGTGGTGGAGAGCTGATATTTAGATAAGATCATCTATGTGGTTGTTTTCCCAGACCAACCCAGAAGAGCGAGTGGTCTAGCATAGTTCTAGGTGGTAGAATAGGTGAGTGTGTGTCTCACCCCAAACATCTGCCTGAGGTCTGGGTCTCTGAAGCGGAAGGGGATGTTAGACACGTGGAGACGTTTGGGCTGGGCCTTGCCTGACCCCTCCTCCTCACTTCCACTTCCTGCTCCGCCCCCAGACGACTGGGGGTCAGAGATTACCAGGGCCAGAGAATCATCCTGAGAGGGGAAGAGAGGGGGAGGGGAGGAGGATAGGAGCCACAGACAGAGGCAGAGAGGAACAGGAAACAGATTGACAGAGGTGAAGGAGAGAGGAGAGGAGAAGAAGAAGGACATGAGGAACCAGGGAGAGCCGGGAGAGGAAAAGTAGGGGTTAAGAAAAGTGAGAGAGAGAGAGAGAGAGAGAGAGAGAGAGAGAGAGAGAGAAGGGTGGTGAGGAGAAGAAGGAAGAGAGGAAGACAATGAGAGATGGAAAGGCAAGAGAAGAAAAAATAGGGAAAGAGAGAGGGAGAAGGAAAGCAGGTGGGATCGGATGTGAAAGGACGGGGTTTTAAGAGACAGGGAGAAGGGGAATTAAAAAAGAAAAGTAAGACAGCGATACTGTGTTTGATTCATGCATTTAACAGCCTCTGAATGGACAACCTCAATCAGAACATAGTCATTTAGTCAGAGGATTGTAAGCGAGCTTTGTTGGCTTTTGCCTCTTAACAATCTCTCTAACAATTTACACGTTCATGTAAAAACAACAACATTGCATTGGCATCACATTACATTAGATAAAATCTGTTGATCATTTTCATGGAATCAAGTGATCACAATCAAGTTCAAATGAGCATTCAGCACCCAGTGGTCCTTCTCAGGCAAGAGTGAGGAGGCGTGAACAGGACTCCCGTTTTAGTGAGGCGTCTAAATACATGCCTGTTAGAAAGTCTATGTACAGTATGCCATTAGATCTTTATCTGATGCTTAATAAATGATGACTGTGAAATTCTATACTTCTACTCTGACCTCGGTGACAAACATAATTTGGACAGATACTATATGCTGTAGAATTAAAGATAATCAGTACTCCTTACAGTTAAATAACTGAAGCAATCTTATTGTACATACAGTGAATAGGCCCATGCCAGGCCTATAGCTCAGATAAACATCAGTAAAAGAGATGAATCCCTTGACAGTAAAATGTAATTAAAATGCCCCCATGCAAATCCATACAGAAAGGAGTCATGTGCGTCAAAC